>NC_091194.1:20134356-20292670 GCF_040958095.1 Procambarus clarkii
GCATATATACATTTTCTTCTGTCCTCCATGGACAGGGTTAGAGAAGTGTTAAACATATAGTTCAAGGGTTTATTGAACAATCAACCACAGAAGGTGATTCGGTGCTTTTAAAATGCTAAGCTAACCTACATACGTAAATACATAGATACACAGATTTACGTATGCCCTACATAAGGTGTTCAATGTGACTTTTACATAGTGTCATTAATGTGCATTTACAAAGGTGAAATGTAATTCAGCTTCCATATATACTTTATACACATACATATACATACACATACACACATACGTACATATACATACCTTACCTTGAGGTTACCTTGAGGTGCTTCCGGGGCTTAGCTTCCCCGCGGCCCGGTCGTCGACCAGGACTCCTGGTTGCTGGACTGATCAACCATGCTGTTGGACGCGGCTGCTCGCAGCCTGACGTATAAGTCACAGTCTGGTTGATCAGGTATCCTTTGGAGGTGCTTATCCAGTTCTCTCTTGAACACTGTGAGGGGTCGGCCAGTTATGCCCCTTATGTGTAGTGGAAGCGCGTTGAACAGTCTCGGGCCTCTGATGTTGATAGAGTTCTCTCTCATAGTACCTGTTGCACCTCTGCTTACATATATACATACATATATACACACACATGCATACACATACATTTGTCTCTTTTACTCTGACAAGGTGAGATAGCTGATAGAGAACTAGTGTGCAATTAAGCACTTAATCACTGAAGGTGATTAAGGTGCTTTTACAAGCTCAGGTTATATAGTTACATCACATACATACATTGTATAATTGATACATTACATGGTTAATCTTGGGTACAAGTCCAATATATCATCAAGTGTTCCAGTACTCATATAGTAATTACACAGTTCAGCATACCTTAGCCCAGGAGGGCAAAAGTCAGACAATATGGGACATTCTACAATATATTGTTCAAGTGAGTGCATGTTTTCTCTTTCACAAAGTTGACACATTGTGTACTCGACATTTGGGTTTTGAGAAAGCTGGCAGATACGTCTATATCCCAGGCGTATTCTGGCCACTATAACATCACATTGCCGGGTTCTTGTTCTATTAGTCCCATATGCGAATGTCTCCTCACGATATCTATCATAATATTTAATACTACAACTTTCAGGTCTTTGTGAATTTGTTAGGTCGGTGAGATCTTCATTAGATATTTGTTTAAGTATTCTCTTTGTCACTGCTAATGAAACACCCATATAAATTTCTACCACTGGTTTTCTGCAGGCTGACTTAGCAAGCATATCAACAGTGTCATGCCTTGAGATGCCAACATGTGATGGTATCCATAGGAAATTAATCTCAAATCTGTTTTATTTAGTAGCTAAAACATTCATTCGTATATCACTGACTATTTTCTGGGTGTCACTACTATGTGCGTTCAATGCCAGGAGTGCACTCTGCGAGTCACAGTATATAAGACCACTGCCTTTGTCTTTTAAAAATTCAGTGGCAAGGTATATGCCTGCAAGTTCGGTTTGAGTTGTACTTGCCCAGTCATTGATGCGCTTCATTGCTGTATGTACGAGAGAAGATTGTTTAAATATGTTACATGCACATCCGGTACATCGTCCACCTTCTTCTACAGAGCCGTCGGTATAGCACTGATACACATCGTTACCCATACTCTGAGTACTTTCAGTGATGCTTTTCAGTGTTAACTGTTTTAATAATGTAGTGTGCACACTATCTCTCTTGGGCGCATTTACAAAATCAACTGATAGATCCCAGTTATCCCATGGAGTAATTGGCTGATTAATCATTGGTTGAGTTGGGTACATATTAAATATTTTGATGGAGTTGGCTACCTTGTAGAACCAATATACATAATCAGATTTCGTTCTTCTTCTATAGACCTCAGGTGAGTGCTGTATATTAGAAAGTTTAGCTTGAAACTTCATTTATTGTCTAGATCTACTCAATGCCTTCACGCCGAAAACTGTGCTAATAGACAAAATTCTCTCACTTATGGTAGGTAATTTTAACTCTGCTCTCATATTAACTATTCTCGTGGACTTTGGAGCCCCAAGGATGAGACGCATAGCTTCATTTTGCAAGGTTTCAAGAGATTTCAGCTCTTTGTCAGTATACAGTGTGAGATGTAGAGCATTGTAGTCAATCACAGAGCGTATAAATGATACATAAAACATTCTAGCAAGTCTCACGTTAAGTCCATGATTGACACCAACAAGGACCCGCAAGGGCTTTAATCTCTCCCAAAGTCTCCTCTTGAGAGAAGAAAGGTACCCAGGGTCGTTAATGGGGACACCAAGGTATCTGTAAGACTCGCAGTTCTCAAGTGCTCGCCCATCTATATGATAATTGGCTGGTGGAATACCACACGGAATGAGGGCACGAGTTTTCTGTACAGAGATAAGGAGGCCACATTCCTCAGCTCTAGTAGCAAAAGCGTCGAGCAGAACTTGCATTCTAGGCTCGGAGGCAGCCTGTAAACATATATCATCAGCATAACAAATGACAGTGTCTTCATTATTAGTTGGAAGATCTTTAATAAGTTTATCCATCAGAACGTTGAACAACAAGGGACTGAGGACCCCTCCTTGTGGAGTTCCCAGTTCAAAGTGTTTGCTCTCTGTGCTTTTAACACCATTAAACAAAACATTTGCTGTTCGATTTGACAAGTAGCCCTGTATCCATTTCAGTAATTTTCCTTGTATTCCCAGCTCGGCAAGCTGTTCCAGTATGATTTCTCTGTTTGCTGTATCAAAAGCTGCTGCTAGGTCGATGAAGACTGTTTGAGGGGAAGCTTCAATATACTCATCCTGTGAGTGAACACACCGCCATAGTGACAGTATTGGGCAGCGTCACTCATCCTGTGAGTGAACACACCGCCATAGTGACAGTATTGGGCAGCGTCACTCATCCTGTGAGTGAACACACCGCCATAGTGACAGTATTGGGCAGCGTCACTCATCCTGTGAGTGAACACACCGCCATAGTGACAGTATTGGACAGCGCCACTCATCCTGTGAGTGGACACACCGCCATAGTGACAGTATTGGGCAGCGCCACTCATCCTGTGAGTGGACACACCGCCATAGTGACAGTATTGGGCAGCGCCACTCATCCTGTGAGTGAACACACCGCCATAGTGACAGTATTGGGCAGCGCCACTCATCCTGTGAGTGGACACACCGCCATAGTGACAGTATTGGGCAGCGCCACTCATCCTGTGAGTGGACACACCGCCATAGTGACAGTATTGGGCAGCGCCACTCATCCTGTGAGTGGACACACCGCCATAGTGACAGTATTGGGCAGCGCCACTCATCCTGTGAGTGGACACACCGCCATAGTGACAGTATTGGGCAGCGCCACTCATCCTGTGAGTGGACACACCGCCATAGTGACAGTATTGGGCAGCGCCACTCATCCTGTGAGTGGACACACCGCCATAGTGACAGTATTGGGCAGCGCCACTCATCCTGTGAGTGGACACACCGCCATAGTGACAGTATTGGGCAGCGCCACTCATCCTGTGAGTGGACACACTGCCATAGTGACAGTATTGGGCAGCGCCACTCATCCTGTGAGTGGACACACCGCCATAGTGACAGTATTGGGCAACGCCACTCATCCTGTGAGTGGACACACTGCCATAGTGACAGTATTGGGCAGCGTCACTCATCCTGTGAGTGGACACACCGCCATAGTGACAGTATTGGGCAGCGCCACTCATCCTGTGAGTGAACACACCGCCATAGTGACAGTATTGGGCAGCGCCACTCATCCTGTGAGTGAACACACCGCCATAGTGACAGTATTGGGCAGCGCCACTCATCCTGTGAGTGGACACACCGCCATAGTGACAGTATTGGGCAGCGCCACTCATCCTGTGAGTGAACACAAAGCCATAGTGACAGTATTGGGCAGCGCCACTCATCCTGTGAGTGAACACACCGCCATAGTGACAGTATTGGGCAGCGCCACTCATCCTGTGAGTGGACACACCGCCATAGTGACAGTATTGGGCAGCGCCACTCATCCTGTGAGTGGACACACCGCCATAGTGACAGTATTGGGCAGTGCCACTCATCCTGTGAGTGGACACACCGCCATAGTGACAGTATTGGGCAGCGCCACTCATCCTGTGAGTGAACACACCGCCATAGTGACAGTATTGGGCAGCGCCACTCATCCAGTGAGTGGACACACCGCCATAGTGACAGTATTGGGCAGCGCCACTCATCCAGTGAGTGGACACACCGCCATAGTGACAGTATTGGGCAGCGCCACTCATCCTGTGAGTGGACACACCGCCATAGTGACAGTATTGGGCAGCGCCACTCATCCTGTGAGTGGACACACCGCCATAGTGACAGTATTGGGCAGCGCCACTCATCCTGTGAGTGGACATACCGCCATAGTGACAGTATTGGGCAGCGCCACTCATCCTGTGAGTGGACACACCGCCATAGTGACAGTATTGGGCAGCGCCACTCATCCTGTGAGTGGACACACCGCCATAGTGACAGTAATGGGCAGCGCCACTCATCCTGTGAGTGGACACACCGCCATAGTGACAGTATTGGGCAGCGCCACTCATCCTGTGAGTGGACACACCGCCATAGTGACAGTATTGGGCAGCGCCACTCATCCTGTGAGTGGACACACCGCCATAGTGACAGTATTGGGCAGCGCCACTCATCCTGTGAGTGGACACTCTGCCATAGTGACAGTATTGGTCAGCGCCACTCATCCTGTGAGTGGACACACCGCCATAGTGACAGTATTGGGCAGCGCCACTCATCCTGTGAGTGAACACACCGCCATAGTGACAGTATTGGGCAGCGCCACTCATCCTGTGAGTGAACACACCGCCATAGTGACAGTATTGGGCAGCGCCACTCATCCTGTGAGTGGACACACCGCCATAGTGACAGTATTGGGCAGCGCCACTCATCCTGTGAGTGGACACACTGCCATAGTGACAGTATTGGGCAGCGCCACTCATCCTGTGAGTGAACACACCGCCATAGTGACAGTATTGGGCAGCGCCACTCATCCTGTGAGTGGACACACCGCCATAGTGACAGTATTGGGCAGCGCCACTCATCCTGTGAGTGGACACACCGCCATAGTGACAGTATTGGGCAGCGCCACTCATCCTGTGAGTGAACACACCGCCATAGTGACAGTATTGGGCAGCGCCACTCATCCTGTGAGTGAACACACCGCCATAGTGACAGTATTGGGCAGCGCCACTCATCCTGTGAGTGGACACACCGCCATAGTGACAGTATTGGGCAGCGCCACTCATCCTGTGAGTGGACACACCGCCATAGTGACAGTATTGGGCAGCGCCACTCATCCTGTGAGTGGACACACCGCCATAGTGACAGTATTGGGCAACTCCACTCATCCTGTGAGTGGACACACCGCCACAGTGACAGTATTGGGCAGCGCCACTCATCCTGTGAGTGAACACACCGCCATAGTGACAGTATTGGGCAGCGCCACTCATCCTGTGAGTGAACACACCGCCATAGTGACAGTATTGGGCAGCGCCACTCATCCTGTGAGTGAACGCACCGCCATAGTGACAGTATTGGGCAGCGCCACTCATCCTGTGAGTGAACACACCACCATAGTGACAGTATTGGGCAGCGCCACTCATCCTGTGAGTGGACACACCGCCATAGTGACAGTATTGGGCAGCGCCACTCATCCTGTGAGTGGACACACCGCCATAGTGACAGTATTGGGCAGCGCCACTCATCCTGTGAGTGGACACACCGCCATAGTGACAGTATTGGGCAGCGCCACTCATCCTGTGAGTGGACACACCGCCATAGTGACAGTATTGGGCAGCGTCACTCATCCTGTGAGTGGACACACCGCCATAGTGACAGTATTGGGCAGCGCCACTCATCCTGTGAGTGGACACACCGCCATAGTGACAGTATTGGGCAGCGCCACTCATCCTGTGAGTGGACACACCGCCATAGTGACAGTATTGGGCAGCGCCACTCATCCTGTGAGTGTACACACCGCCATAGTGACAGTATTGGGCAGCGCCACTCATCCTGTGAGTGGACACACTGCCATAGTGACAGTATTGGGCAGCGCCACTCATCCTGTAAGTGGACACACCGCCATAGTGACAGTATTGGGCAGCGCCACTCATCCTGAGAGTGGACACACCGCCATAGTGACAGTATTGGGCAGCGCCACTCATCCTGTGAGTGGACACACCGCCATAGTGACAGTATTGGGCAGCGCCACTCATCCTGTGAGTGAACACACCGCCATAGTGACAGTATTGGGCAGCGCCACTCATCCTGTGAGTGGACACACCGCCATAGTGACAGTATTGGGCAGCGCCACTCATCCTGTGAGTGAACACACCGCCATAGTGACAGTATTGGGCAGCGCCACTCATCCTGTGAGTGGACACACCGCCATAGTGACAGTATTGGGCAGCGCCACTCATCCTGTGAGTGGACACACCGCCATAGTGACAGTATTGGGCAGCGCCACTCATCCTGTGAGTGGACACACCGCCATAGTGACAGTATTGGGCAGCGCCACTCATCCTGTGAGTGGACACACCGCCATAGTGACAGTATTGGGCAGCGCCACTCATCCTGTGAGTGGACACACCGCCATAGTGACAGTATTGGGCAGCGTCACTCATCCTGTGAGTGAACACACCGCCATAGTGACAGTATTGGGCAGCGCCACTCATCCTGAAAGTGGACACACCTCCATAGTGACAGTATTGGGCAGCGTCACTCATCCTGTGAGTGAACACACCGCCATAGTAACAGTATTGGGCAGCGCCACTCATCCTGTGAGTGAACACACCGCCATAGTGACAGTATTGGGCAGCGCCACTCATCCTGTGAGTGGACACACCGCCATAGTGACAGTATTGGGCAGCGCCACTCATCCTGTGAGTGGACACACCGCCATAGTGACAGTATTGGGCAACGCCACTCATCCTGTGAGTGGACACACCGCCATAGTGACAGTATTGGGCAGCGTCACTCATCCTGTGAGTGAACACACCGCCATAGTGACAGTATTGGGCAGCGCCACTCATCCTGTGTGTGGACACACCGCCATAGTGACAGTATTGGGCAGCGCCACTCATCCTGTAAGTGGACACACCGCCATAGTGACAGTATTGGGCAGCGTCACTCATCCTGTGAGTGAACGCACCGCCATAGTGACAGTATTGGGCAGCGCCACTCATCCTGTGTGTGGACACACCGCCATAGTGACAGTATTGGGCAGCGCCACTCATCCTGTAAGTGGGCACACCGCCATAGTGACAGTATTGGGCAGCGCCACTCATCCTGTGAGTGGACACACCGCCATAGTGACAGTATTGGGCAGCGCCACTCATCCTGTGAGTGGACACACCGCCATAGTGACAGTATTGAGCAGCGCCACTCATCCTGTGAGTGGACACACCGCCATAGTGACAGTATTGGGCAGCGCCACTCATCCTGTGAGTGGACACACCGCCATAGTGACAGTATTGAGCAGCGCCACTCATCCTGTGAGTGGACACACCGCCATAGTGACAGTATTGGGCAGCGTCACTCATCCTGTGAGTGGACACACCGCCATAGTGAGAGTATTGGGCAGCGCCACTCATCAAGTGAATGGACACACCGCCATAGTGACAGTATTGGGCATCGCCACTCATCCTGTGAGTGAACACACCGCCATAGTGACAGTATTGGGCAGCGTCACTCATCCTGTGAGTGGACACACCGCCATAGTGACAGTATTGGGCAGCGCCACTCATCCTGTGAGTGGACACACCGCCATAGTGACAGTATTGGGCAGCGCCACTCATCCTGTGAGTGGACACACCGCCATAGTGACAGTATTGGGCAGCGTCACTCATCCTGTGAGTGGACACACCGCCATAGTGACAGTATTGGGCAGCGTCACTCATCCTGTGAGTGGACACACCGCCATAGTGACAGTATTGGGCAGCGTCCCTCATCCTGTGAGTGGACACACCGCCATAGTGACAGTATTGGGCAGCGTCACTCATCCTGTGAGTGAACACACCGCCATAGTGACAGTATTGGGCAGCGCCACTCATCCTGTGTGTGGACACACCGCCATAGTGACAGTATTGGGCAGCGTCACTCATCCTGTGAGTGGACACACCACCATGGTGACAGTATTGGGCAACTCCACTCATCCTGTGTGTGGACACACCGCCATAGTGACAGTATTGGGCAGCGTCACTCATCCTGTGAGTGGACACACCACCATGGTGACAGTATTGGGCAACTCCACTCATCCTGTGAGTGAACACACCGCCATAGTGACAGTATTGGGCAGCGTCACTCATCCTGTGAGTGGACACACCGCCATAGTGACAGTATTGGGCAGCGTCACTCATCCTGTGAGTGGACACACCGCCATAGTGACAGTATTGGGCAGCGCCACTCATCCTGTGTGTGGACACACCGCCATAGTGACAGTATTGGGCAGCGTCACTCATCCTGTGAGTGGACACACCACCATGGTGACAGTATTGGGCAGCGCCACTCATCCTGTGAGTGAACACACCGCCATAGTGACAGTATTGGGCAGCGCCACTCATCCTGTGTGTGGACACACCGCCATAGTGACAGTATTGGGCAGCGTCACTCATCCTGTGAGTGGACACACCGCCATAGTGACAGTATTGGGCAGCGCCACTCATCCTGTGAGTGGACACACCGCCATAGTGACAGTATTGGGCAGCGCCACTCATCCTGTGAGTGGACACACCGCCATAGTGACAGTATTGGGCAGCGCCACTCATCCTGTGAGTGGACACACCGCCATAGTGACAGTATTGGGCAGCGTCACTCATCCTGTGAGTGGACAAACCGCCATAGTGACAGTATTGGGCAGCGCCACTCATCCTGTGAGTGGACACACCGCCATAGTGACAGTATTGGGCAGCGCCACTCATCCTGTGAGTGGACACACCGCCATAGTGACAGTATTGGGCAGCGTCACTCATCCTGTGAGTGGACACACCGCCATAGTGACAGTATTGGGCAGCGCCACTCATCCTGTGAGTGGACACACCGCCATAGTGACAGTATTGGGCAGCGCCACTCTTCCTGTGAGTGGACACACCGCCATAGTGACAGTATTGGGCAGCGTCACTCATCCTGTGAGTGGACACACCGCCATAGTGACAGTATTGGGCAGCGTCACTCATCCTGTGTGTGGACACACCGCCATAGTGACAGTATTGGGCAGCGTCACTCATCCTGTGAGTGAACACACCGCCATAGTGACAGTATTGGGCAGCGCCACTCATCCTGTGTGTGGACACACCGCCATCGTGACAGTATTGGGCAGCGTCACTCATCCTGTGAGTGGACACACCACCATGGTGACAGTATTGGGCAGCGCCACTCATCCTGTGAGTGAACACACCGCCATAGTGACAGTATTGGGCAGCGCCACTCATCCTGTGAGTGGACACACCGCCATAATGACAGTATTGGGCAGCGTCACTCATCCTGTGAGTGGACACACCGCCATAGTGACAGTATTGGGCAGCGTCACTCATCCTGTGAGTGAACACACCGCCATAGTGACAGTATTGGGCAGCGTCACTCATCCTGTGAGTGGACACACCGCCATAGTGACAGTATTGGGCAGCGTCACTCATCCTGTGAGTGGACACACCGCCATAGTGACAGTATTGGGCAGCGTCACTCATCCTGTGAGTGAACACACCGCCATAGTGACAGTATTGGGCAGCGTCACTCATCCTGTGAGTGGACACACCGCCATAGTGACAGTATTGGGCAGCGTCACTCATCCTGTGAGTGGACACACCGCCATAGTGACAGTATTGGGCAGCGTCACTCATCCTGTGAGTGGACACACCGCCATAGTGACAGTAGTTGGGCAGCGCCACTCATCCTGTGAGTGGACACACCGCCATAGTGACAGTATTGGGCAGCGCCACTCATCCTGTGTGTGGACACACCGCCATAGTGACAGTATTGGGCAGCGCCACTCATCCTGTGAGTGGACACACCGCCATAGTGACAGTATTGGGCAGCGCCACTCATCCTGTGTGTGGACACACCGCCATAGTGACAGTATTGGGCAGCGCCACTCATCCTGTGAGTGGACACACCGCCATAGTGACAGTATTGGGCAGCGCCACTCATCCTGTGTGTGGACACACCGCCATAGTGACAGTATTGGGCAGCGCCACTCATCATGTGAGTGGACACACCGCCATAGTGACAGTATTGGGCAGCGCCACTCATCCTGTGTGTGGACACACCGCCATAGTGACAGTATTGGGCAGCGTCACTCATCCTGTGAGTGGACACACCGCCATAGTGACAGTATTGGGCAGCGCCACTCATCCTGTGAGTGGACACACCGCCATAGTGACAGTATTGGGCAGCGCCACTCATCCTGTGAGTGGACACACCGCTATAGTGACAGTATTGGGCAGCGCCACTCATCCTGTGTGTGGACACACCGCCATAGTGACAGTATTGGGCAGCGCCACTCATCCTGTGTGTGGACACACCGCCATAGTGGCAGTATTGGGCAGCGCCACTCATCCTGTGTGTGGACACACCGCCATAGTGACAGTATTGGGCAGCGTCACTCATCCTGTGAGTGGACACACCACCATAGTGACAGTATTGGGCAGCGTCACTCATCCTGTGAGTGGACACACCACCATAGTGACAGTATTGGGCAGCGTCACTCATCCTGTGTGTGGACACACCACCATAGTGACAGTATTGGGCAGCGTCACTCATCCTGTGAGTGGACACACCACCATAGTGACAGTATTGGGCAGCGTCACTCATCCTGTGAGTGAACACACCGCCATAGTGACAGTATTGGGCAGCGTCACTCATCCTGTGTGTGGACACACCACCATAGTGACAGTATTGGGCAGCGTCACTCATCCTGTGAGTGAACACACCGCCATAGTGACAGTATTGGGCAGCGTCACTCATCCTGTGAGTGGACACACCACCATAGTGACAGTATTGGGCAGCGTCACTCATCCTGTGAGTGAACACACCGCCATAGTGACAGTATTGGGCAGCGCCACTCATCCTGTGAGTGGACACACCGCCATAGTGACAGTATTGGGCAGCGCCACTCATCCTGTGAGTGGACACACCGCCATAGTGACAGTATTGGGCAGCGTCACTCATCCTGTGAGTGGACACACCGCCATAGTGACAGTATTGGGCAGCGCCACTCATCCTGTGAGTGGACACACCGCCATAGTGACAGTATTGGGCAGTGCCACTCATCCTGTGAGTGGACACACCGCCATAGTGACAGTATTGGGCAGCGCCACTCATCCTGTGAGTGGACACACCGCCATAGTGACAGTATTGGGCAGCGCCACTCATCCTGTGAGTGGACACACCGCCATAGTGACAGTATTGGGCAGCGCCACTCATCCTGTGAGTGGACACACCGCCATAGTGACAGTATTGGGCAGCGCCACTCATCCTGTGAGTGGACACACCGCCATAGTGACAGTATTGGGCAGCGCCACTCATCCTGTGAGTGGACACACCGCCATAGTGACAGTATTGGGCAGCGCCACTCATCCTGTGAGTGGACACACCGCCATAGTGACAGTATTGGGCAGCGTCACTCATCCTGTGAGTGGACACACCGCCATAGTGACAGTATTGGGCAGCGCCACTCATCCTGTGAGTGGACACACCGCCATAGTGACAGTATTGGGCAGCGCCACTCATCTTGTGAGTGGACACACCGCCATAGTGACAGTATTGGGCAGCGTCACTCATCCTGTGAGTGGACACACCGCCATAGTGACAGTATTGGGCAGCGCCACTCATCTTGTGAGTGGACACACCGCCATAGTGACAGTATTGGGCAGCGCCACTCATCCTGTGAGTGGACACACCACCATAGTGACAGTATTGGGCAGCGCCACTCATCCTGTGAGTGGACACACCGCCATAGTGACAGTATTGGGCAGCGCCACTCATCTTGTGAGTGGACACACCACCATAGTGACAGTATTGGGCAGCGCCACTCATCCTGTGAGTGGACACACCGCCATAGGGACAGTATTGGGCAGCGTCACTCATCCTGTGAGTGGACACACCGCCATAGTGACAGTATTGGGCAGCGTCACTCATCCTGTGAGTGGACACACCACCATAGTGACAGTATTGGGCAGCGTCACTCATCCTGTGAGTGGACACACCGCCATAGTGACAGTATTGGGCAGCGCCACTCATCCTGTGAGTGGACACACCACCATAGTGACAGTATTGGGCAGCGTCACTCATCCTGTGAGTGGACACACCACCATAGTGACAGTATTGGGCAGCGCCACTCATCCTGTGAGTGGACACACCACCATAGTGACAGTATTGGGCAGCGCCACTCATCCTGTGAGTGGACACACCACCATAGTGACAGTATTGGGCAGCGCCACTCATCCTGTGAGTGGACACACCACCATAGTGACAGTATTGGGCAGCGCCACTCATCCTGTGAGTGGACATACCACCATAGTGACAGTATTGGGCAGCGTCACTCATCCTGTGAGTGGACACACCGCCATAGTGACAGTATTGGGCAGCGCCACTCATCCTGTGAGTGGACACACCACCATAGTGACAGTATTGGGCAGCGTCACTCATCCTGTGAGTGGACACACCGCCATAGTGACAGTATTGGGCAGCGTCACTCATCCTGTGAGTGGACACACCGCCATAGTGACAGTATTGGGCAGCGTCACTCATCCTGTGAGTGGACACACCGCCATAGTGACAGTATTAGCCAGCGTCACTCATCCTGTGAGTGGACACACCGCCATAGTGACAGTATTGGGCAGCGTCACTCATCCTGTGAGTGGACACACCGCCATAGTGACAGTATTGGGCAGCGTCACTCATCCTGTGAGTGGACACACCGCCATAGTGACAGTATTGGCCAGCGTCACTCATCCTGTGAGTGGACACACCGCCATAGTGACAGTATTGGGCAGCGTCACTCATCCTGTGAGTGAACACACCGCCATAGTGACAGTATTGGGCAGCGCCACTCATCCTGTGAGTGGACACACCGCCATAGTGACAGTATTGGGCAGCGCCACTCATCCTGTGAGTGGACACACCGCCATAGTGACAGTATTGGGCAGCGTCACTCATCCTGTGAGTGGACACACCGCCATAGTGACAGTATTGGGCAGCGCCACTCATCCTGTGAGTGGACACACCGCTATAGTGACAGTATTGGGCAGCGCCACTCATCCTGTGTGTGGACACACCGCCATAGTGACAGTATTGGGCAGCGCCACTCATCCTGTGTGTGGACACACCGCCATAGTGACAGTATTGGGCAGCGCCACTCATCCTGTGAGTGGACACACCGCCATAGTGACAGTATTGGGCAGCGTCACTCATCCTGTGAGTGAACACACCGCCATAGTGACGGGGAAATTCCTAAGATAGTAGTGTGAATACATGTAAGAGTAAATATAACTGCAAAATTAAATAACTCACTAAAATACATTCAGAACCTGTGAGAATACCTTCAGAACTTGTAAGAATACCTTCAGAACTTGTAAGAATACCTTCAGAACTTGTAAGAATACCTTCAGAACTTGTAAGAATACCTTCAGAACTTGTAAGAATACCTTCAGAACTTGTAAGAATATCTACAAAACTTATAAGAATACCTTCAGAACTTGTAAGAATGTCTTCAAAACTTATTAGAATACCTTCAGAACTTGTAAGAATACCTTCAGAACTTGTAAGAATACCTTCAGAACTTGTAAGAATACCTTCAGAACTTGTAAGAATACCTTCAGAACTTGTAAGAATACCTTCAGAACTTGTAAGAATATCTACAAAACTTATAAGAATACCTTCAGAACTTGTAAGAATGTCTTCAAAACTTATTAGAATACCTTCAGAACTTGTAAGAATATCTTCAAAACTTGTGAAAATACCTTCAGAACTTGTGAAAATACCTTCAGAACTTGAGAGAATACCTTCAGAACTTGAGAGAATACCTTCAGAACTTGAGGGAATACCTTCAGAACTTGAGAGAATACCTTCAGAACTTGAGAGAATACCTTCAGAACGTGAGAGAATACCTTCAGAACTTGTGAAAATACCTTCAGAACTTGAGAGAATACCTTCAGAACTTGAGAGAATACCTTCAGAACTTGAGAGAATACCTTCAGAACTTGTGAAAATACCTTCAGAACTTGTGAAAATACCTTCAGAACTTGAGAGAATACCTTCAGAACTTGAGAGAATACCTTCAGAACTTGAGAGAATACCTTCAGAACTTGTGAAAATACCTTCAGAACTTGAGAGAATACCTTCAGAACTTGAGGGAATACCTTCAGAACTTGAGAGAATACCTTCAGAACTTGAGAGAATACCTTCAGAACTTGAGAGAATACCTTCAGAACTTGAGAGAATACCTTCAGAACTTGTGAAAATACCTTCAGAACTTGAGAGAATACCTTCAGAACTTGAGAGAATACCTTCAGAACTTGAGAGAATACCTTCAGAACTTGAGAGAATACCTTCAGAACTTGAAAGAATACCTTCAGAACTTGAGAGAATACCTTCAGAACTTGAGAGAATACCTTCAGAACTTGTGAAAATACCTTCAGAACTTGAGAGAATACCTTCAGAACTTGAGAGAATACCTTCAGAACTTGAGGGAATACCTTCAGAACTTGAGAGAATACCTTCAGAACTTGAGAGAATACCTTCAGAACTTGAGAGAATACCTTCAGAACTTGAGAGAATACCTTCAGAACTTGAGAGAATACCTTCAGAACTTGAGAGAATACCTTCAGAACTTGAGAGAATACCTTCAGAACTTGAGAGAATACCTTCAGAACTTGAGAGAATACCTTCAGAACTTGAAAGAATACCTTCAGAACTTGAAAGAATACCTTCAGAACTTGAGAGAATACCTTCAGAACTTGAGAGAATACCTTCAGAACATGAGAGAATACCTTCAGAACTTGAGAGAATACCTTCAGAACTTGAGAGAATACCTTCAGAACTTGAGAGAATACCTTCAGAACTTGAGAGAATACCTTCAGAACTTGAGAGAATACCTTCAGAACTTGAGAGAATACCTTCAGAACTTGAGAGAATACCTTCAGAACTTGAGAGAATACCTTCAGAACTTGAGAGAATACCTTCAGAACTTGAGAGAATACCTTCAGAACTTGTTAAAATACCTTCAGAACTTGAGAGAATACCTTCAGAACTTGAAAGAATACCTTCAATATACTGTTGATGGTGGTAGCGGAGGAGTGTGGTCACTGTTGCACCACAGTGGCAGCACTGGCCAACATCAACCACAGTTCAACGTCATCAATGTGGAATCAATGTCGAGGTGACGTCTTACTGGTCTTGTATGTTGCTCCCACTCTCAGTGTTCCGTGTGGCTGTATACATATATGAGAGTGAGAGCGTGATAGAGAGAGAGAGCGTGAGAGAGAGAGAGAGAGAGAGAGAGAGAGAGAGAGAGAGAGAGAGAGAGAGAGAGAGAGAGAGAGAGAGAGAGAGAGAGAGAGAGAGAGAGTCTTTTAATGTCTCAAAATGTCATTTTTGTTCATATTGGCCAACTTTTGTTCTTTAGTCAAAAGAACAACAATTTTATAATGCTTATTATAAATTGAGACAACGTTTCGAACCTACAAGGTTCATTCTCAAGTGAGGAGACAGTATGGGAGCGGTGACGTAGCCCGCTAGAAGGTCGGGAACATACATAACTAGATGAGGGGAAAGACTAAGGTAAGGAGTAAAGGTAAGATGCGTAGGTCAGTAAACGAAACATACAAAAATTATCCTCATTAGTAGTTGAGATGTATGTCTGGTGGTAATGACACACTCATCACTCATCACTCATCACACAGCGCGGCATCACTCCTCACCATCAGCTGAGTCCCCAGGCAGACACAATGTGTCCCTAACAGTATAAACATAGGACTACCCCCCCCTCCCCCTCCCCTAGATAGACACGCTTTTGGAAAGAGTGACATTCTAAAGACCCAAACAGCCGGGGCCGGCATCACACCCATGAACATTAGTCATGGAGGTGAGGATGTCGTGTTCTTCTTCTCATGTGTGGAGGACTTGGAACACCTCCTGGCCTACGACCTCCCACGTCGCACGGAACACCGCCTCTGTCTTAACTACCCAAAGCGGTTCCCAGCAGAAACAACAGTTTTTGTCAGCAGGGTCAGCCAATGGATAACTGCTGACCGAAAAGAAAGCAAGCTCATTCGCAACATCGAGAAGGAAAACCCATCCCCTGGGCGTGATCAAATTGGTGTTCTGCAGTGTTCATAAAACAATAATTAAGGTAATTTTCACCCCCATTAGCAGCGGCCACCCAGGCTCCCACACAAGGTTTCTACTGCTTCTGCCTAACGACACTACCTCGCCAAGTGAGAAAGGAACGATACCAAGAGCTCCAATGGTGCTTCAAGTGCTACGAGCTCCCCCACCCCCACCAACAAGTGTCAACACTCCGTCCAGAGGTGCAGCATGTGCACACTGCACCATCACTACTCCATATGCAAGGCAACAACCCATCACTGCTTGCTCTGTGGTGGCGATCACCGGGCAGTTTCCCACCGCTGTCCCCGTAGACAGGCACACATCAAGGCCCTGGTAGATGTCAAGAGAAACAACCCTTCTACCACCACGACCAGAGCCCCAGGCACTCAACCCTTCTACCACCACGACCAGAGCCCCAGGCACTCAACCCTTCTACCACCACGACCAGAGCCCCAGGCACTCAACCCTTCTACCTCCACGACCAGAGCCCCAGGCACTCAACCCTTCTACCACCACGACCAGAGCCCCAGGCACTCAACCCTTCTACCTCCACGACCAGAGCCCCAGGCACTCAACCCTTCTACCACCACGACCAGAGCCCCAGGCACTCGTCCCTTCTACCACCACGACCAGAGCCCCAGGCACTCAACCCTTCTACCACCACGACCAGAGCCCCAGGCACTCAACCCTTCTACCACCACGACCAGAGCCCCAGGCACTCAACCCTTCTACCACCACGACCAGAGCCCCAGGCACTCAACCCTTCTACCTCCACGACCAGAGCCCCAGGCACTCAACCCTTCTACCTCCACGACTAGAGCCCCAGGCACTCAACCCTTCTACCACCACGACCAGAGCCCCAGGCACTCAACCCTTCTACCACCACGACCAGAGCCCCAGGCACTCAACCCTTCTACCACCACGACCAGGGCCCCAGGCACTCAACCCTTCTACCTCCACGACTAGAGCCCCAGGCACTCAACCCTTCTACCACCACGACCAGAGCCCCAGGCACTCAACCCTTCTACCACCACGACCAGAGCCCCAGGCGCTCAACCCTTCTACCACCACGACCAGAGCCCCAGGCACTCAACCCTTCTACCACCACGACCAGAGCCCCAGGCACTCAACCCTTCTACCTCCACGACCAGAGCCCCAGGCACTCAACCCTTCTACCACCACGACCAGAGCCCCAGGCACTCAACCCTTCTACCACCACGACCAGAGCCCCAGGCACTCAACCCTTCTACCTCCACGACCAGAGCCCCAGGCACTCAACCCTTCTACCACCACGACCAGAGCCCCAGGCACTCAACCCTTCTACCACCACGACCAGAGCCCCAGGCGCTCAACCCTTCTACCACCACGACCAGAGCCCCAGGCACTCAACCCTTCTACCACCACGACCAGAGCCCCAGGCGCTCAACCCTTCTACCACCACGACCAGAGCCCCAGGCACTCAACCCTTCTACCACCACGACCAGAGCCCCAGGCACTCAACCCTTCTACCACCACGACCAGGGCCCCAGGCACTCAACCCTTCTACCACCACGACCAGAGCCCCAGGCACTCACCCCTTCTACCACCACGACCAGAGCCCCAGGCACTCAACCCTTCTACCACCACGACCAGAGCCCCAGGCACTCAACCCTTCTACCACCACGACCAGAGCCCCAGGCACTCAACCCTTCTACCACCACGACCAGGGTCCCAGGCACTCGACCCGTCTACCACCACGACCAGAGCCCCAGGCACTCAACCCTTCTACCACCACGACCAGAGCCCCAAGCACTCAACCCTTCTACCACCACGACCAGAGCCCCAGGCACTCAACCCTTCTACCACCACGACCAGAGCCCCAGGCGCTCAACCCTTCTACCACCACGACCAGAGCCCCAGGCACTCAACCCTTCTACCACCACGACCAGAGCCCCAGGCACTCGACCCTCCTACCACCACGACCAGAGCCCCAAGCACTCAACCCTTCTACCACCACGACCAGAGCCCCAGGCACTCAACCCTTCTACCACCACGACCAGAGCCCCAAGCACTCAACCCTTCTACCACCACGACCAGAGCCCCAGGCACTCAACCCACCACCTCAGCACCCACCAACCCACCAGAAGACTACCTAACCTTACCCAAGACTGTCTAGTCTCACCCAAGACTGTCCAGACTTACCAAAGACTGTCCAGTCTTACCCAAGACTGTCCAGTCTTACCCAAGACTGTCCAGTCTTACCCAAGACTGTCCAGTCTTACCAAAGACTGTCCAGTCTTACCCAAGACTGTCCAGTCTTACCCAAGAGTGGCTCCTCCCAGCAGGCGACCCAGCCTTCACACTGGGGACCCAAGGCTGCCACAGGCACCATCACAGCTCCCTGGATCACGTGCAGGCATTATCCCTGGTCTTATTAGACCAGCGGAGAGGCTGCTGGAGCAGACCACCACAGTTTTGTCAGTCAACTGAACACATTATACCTGGCCACCGGCCTGGACCCCATCATAGCTCCTGGGACCCGGCTCACTCCCTCCACTACTACACTGGGGACATACACAAGGTCCACCACAAGGTCACTCTCAACTCACTCCCCAGCTACACCATAGACCCCAGACTGCGCCATCCTCGACCACAGCTTCCAACACTCCCACCATCACCACCTCAGCAGCCGCGCCAGCAGACACCACCTCAGCAGCCGCGCCAGCAGACCTGCTGTCCACATACCAACACTCCCACCATCACCACCTCAGCAGCCGCGCCAGCAGACACCACCTCAGCAGCCGCGCCAGCAGACCTGCTGTCCACATACCAACACTCCCACCATCACCACCTCAGCAGCCGCGCCAGCAGACCTGCTGTCCACACACCAACACTCCCACCATCACCACCTCAGCAGCCGCGCCAGCAGACCTGCTGTCTACACACCAAAACTCCCACCATCACCACCTCAGCAGCCGCGCCAGCAGACCTGCTGTCTACACACACTAACAGCACCACCATCACCACCTCAGCAGCCGCGCCAGCAGACCTGCTGTCTACACACCAACACTCCCACCATCACCACCTCAGCAGCCGCGCCAGCAGACCTGCTGTCCACACACCAACACTCCCACCATCACCACCTCAGCAGCGGCGCCAGCAGACCTGCTGTCTACACATACTAACAGCACCACCATCACCACCTCAGCAGCCGCGCCAGCAGACCTGCTGTCCACACACCATCACTCCCACCATCACCACCTCAGCAGCCGCGCCAGCAGACCTGCTGTCCACACACCAACACTCCCACCATCACCACCTCAGCAGCGGCGCCAGCAGACCTGCTGTCCACACACCATCACTCCCACCATCACCACCTCAGCAGCCGCGCCAGCAGACCTGCTGTCTACACACCAACACTCCCACCATCACCACCTCAGCAGCCGCGCCAGCAGACCTGCTGTCCACACACCAACACTCCCACCATCACCACCTCAGCAGCCGCGCCAGCAGACCTGATGTCCACACACCAACACTCCCACCATCACCACCTCAGCAGCCTCGCCAGCAGACCTGCTGTCTACACACCAACACTCCCACCATCACCACCTCAGCAGCCGCGCCAGCAGACCTGATGTCCACACACCAACACTCCCACCATCACCACCTCAGCAGCCGCGCCAGCAGACCTGATGTCCACACACCAACACTCCCACCATCACCACCTCAGCAGCCGCGCCAGCAGACCTGATGTCCACACACCAACACTCCCACCATCACCACCTCAGCAGCCGCGCCAGCAGACCTGCTGTCTACACACACTAACAGCACCACCATCACCACCTCAGCAGCCGCTCCAGCAGACCTGATGTCCACACACCAACACTCCCACCATCACCACCTCAGCAGCCGCGCCAGCAGACCTGATGTCTACACACCAACACTCCCACCATCACCACCTCAGCAGCCGCGCCAGCAGACCTGCTGTCCACACACTATCACTCCCACCATCACCACCTCAGCAGCCGCGCCAGCAGACCTACTGTCTACACACCAACACTCCCACCATCACCACCTCAGCAGTCGCGCCAGCAGACCTACTGTCTACACACCAACACTCCCACCATCACCACCTCAGCAGCCGCGCCAGCAGACCTGCTGTCCACACACCAACACTCCCACCATCACCACCTCAGCAGCGGCGCCAGCAGACCTACTGTCTACACATACTAACAGCACCACCATCACCACCTCAGCAGCTGCGCCAGCAGACCTACTGTCTACACATACTAACAGCACCACCATCACCACCTCAGCAGCCGCGCCAGCAGACCTGCTGTCTACACACCAACACTCCCACCATCACCACCTCAGCAGCCGCGCCAGCAGACCTACTGTCAACACATACTAACAGCACCACCAACGCTCCTCAAATACCGTCTACCACCAGCCCCCAACACCTGAGCCTACCTCAGGCTGCGAGGCGAGACAATACCACCAACTACACACGTTACGGACTCCTCAGACGAGGACGCAGGAGCTCCACCACCGCACCACAAATACCACACCTGCACGGTACAACACCTCCTCATGGAGGCCGCCTCACCAAACTCCAACCACAGCTCCGCTCAGCCCCCCCCCCCCCGAAAAAAAACCAGAAGACCTAGAGGTCAACACTCACCCACCAGCGCCATAACTGGTACTGCCAGCCCTCCAGGGCTCAAATCCACCATGAAGACCCCCATCCATCCATCCATCCATCCATCCATCCATCCATCCATCCATCCATCCATCCATCCATCCATCCATCCATCCATCCATCCATCCATCCATCCATCCATCCATCCATCCATAGATCTCCGGGCCAGATAGTGGTGCTGGTAATGGCTCCAGAGACCCTCTACTTACGGGATATTCATGCCCGTGCCACCTTTAGGGTGTCTTAGTCTATATCAATCAATCACCACACACTCAAATCTTGATAAATCACTCAGGAGAGTGCGAAAGACTTGGTGTAAATCTTTACATGACTTTCACCAATTACACAAGTGTGGGTATTTATCCTATGTTATTATTCGGTGTGAAGACATTACCATCACTTACTTACACAAGTGTTATGCCCCCAAGACGACCTCGACAAAATAAGTGTATGGAGCAACACTTGGAAAATAAATTTAATGTGAGTAAAGACCAAGTTATGGAAAGTGGAGCAGGAGAAAATAGGTCACACACAACCGACAAATTATATGACAAAGCTTTAAATAAATGTGATAAAGAGACATGTGGGGATGGTTGTGGAGTAACAACTCCCACCTGAGGCTCACACCCACAACACTGTGCCACGAGCGAAACTATTGTTAAAGAATCGCTTATAAACACGTTGATGGTGAGATATTAAAGAAATTATTCACGACCTTTGTGAGATCATGGTTGGATAGAATATGCACCGGTTGTATGGTCCACGTATCTCAAGAAGCACATCACTAAACGGGAAAAAGTGTTAGTAAGTAATTATCAAAAGAAGACACCAAAGGAAAAGGTGCAAAGATACGCAACTAAATGGCTCCCGGAACTGAAGGAGAAGAGCTACAAGGCAGTAGCAGAGCCTCTCCTACTAGCAGAGGTAAATATACCCAAGCTAGCAGATAGAAAAAAATGGTGATATGATCACTACGTACAAATTAGTTATAGGAATCGACAAAATTTATAAGAAGAATTTGTCAAAGCTGGAACTTCAAGAAGAAGAGGACATAGGCTCACGCTAAGGAAAGAAAGCTGCCGAAAAAAAATAAGAAGTGTTCTTTTGCAAACACTTCGGCCAGTAAGCCTAACGTCTATTGTGGGAAAGTTACTTCAATCGATAATTGCAAATACCATTCGTCTTCATCTTGAAAAACATAAATTATTAAATGATTGACAACACGATTTCACAAATGGCCGTTCATGTTTAACAACTTTGCTATAATTTTATTCCAGCATAGTTGAGGCAGTTGATAGTGGTAAGGATTGTGATGTTGTGTACCTTGACTTTAGCAAAGCTTTTGATACAGTGCCACATGAAAGACTGATTAAAAAGATAGAGGCTCAAGGTATTGGGGGGTGTTATATTAAGTTGGATTAGGGCATGGCTATTCCAAAGGAAACAGAGTTAGTATTAATGGGGTTAAGTCAGAGTGGGAAAATGTAAGTGGAGTGCCTCAGGGCTCTGTCCTGAGCCAGGCGAGGCAGCAACAAGCACAGCAAGGCGAGGCAGCAACAAGCACAGCCAGGCGAGGCAGCAGCAAGCACAGCCAGGCGAGGCAGCAACAAACACAGCCAGGCGAGGCAGCAGCAAGCACAGCCAGGCGAGGCAGCAACAAACACAGCCAGGGGAGGCAGCAACAAGCACAGCCAGGCGAGGCAGCAACAACCACAGCCAGGCGAGGCAGCAGCAAGCACAGCCAGAGGAGGCAGCAGCAAGCACAGCCAGGCGAGGCAGCATCAAGCACAGCCAGGCGAGGCAGCAACAAGCACAGCCAGGCGAGGCAGCAGCAAGCACAGCCAGGCGAGGCAGCAAAAAGCACAGCCAGGGGAGGCAGCAACAAGCACAGCCAGGCGAGGCAGCAGCAAGCACAGCCAGGCGAGGCAGCAACAAGCACAGCCAGGCGAGGCAGCAACAAACACAGCCAGGCGAGGCAGCAGCAAGCACAGCCAGGCGAGGCAGCAGCAAGCACAGCCAGGCAAGGCAGCAACAAACACAGCCAGGCGAGGCAGCAGCAAGCACAGCCAGGCGAGGCAGCAACAAGCACAGCCAGGCGAGGCAGCAGCAAGCACAGCCAGGCGAAGCAGCAACAAACACAGCCAGGCGAGGTAGCAACAAGCACAGCCAGGCGAGTCAGCAGCAAGCACAGCCAGGCGAGGCAGCAACAAGCACAGCCAGGGGAGGCAGCAGCAAGCACAGCCAGGCGAGGCAGCAACAAACACAGCCATGGGAGGCAGCAACAAGCACAGCCAGGCGAGGCAGCAACAAGCACAGCCAGGCGAGGCAGCAACAAGCACAGCCAGGCGAGGCAGCAACAAGCACAGCCAGGCGAGGCAGCAACAAGCACAGCCAGGCGAGGCAGCAACAAGCACAGCCAGGCGAGGCAGCAACAAGCACAGCCAGGCGAGGCAGCAGCTAGCACAGATAGGCGAAGCAGCAACAAACACAGCCAGGCGAGGCAGCAGCAAGCACACCAAGGCGAGGCAGCAGCAAGCACAGCCAGGCGAGGCAGCAACAAGCACAGCCAGGCGAGGCAGCAGCTAGCACAGATAGGCGAAGCAGCAACAAACACAGCCAGGCGAGGCAGCAGCAAGCACACCAAGGCGAGGCAGCAGCAAGCACAGCCAGGGGAGGCAGCAGCAAGCACAGCCAGGGGAGGCAGCAGCAAGCACAGCCAGGCGAGGCAGCAACAAGCACAGCCAGGGGAGGCAGCAGCAAGCACAGCCAGGCGAGGCAGCAACAAGCACAGCCAGGTGAGGCAGCAGCAAGCACAGCCAGGGGAGGCAGCAACAAGCACAGCCAGGGGAGGCAGCAGCAAGCACAGCCAGGCGAGGCAGCAACAAACACAGCCAGGGGAGGCAGCAACAAGCACAGCCAGGCGAGGCAGCAACAAGCACAGCCAGGCGAGGCAGCAACAAGCACAGCCAGGCGAGGCAGCAACAAGCACAGCCAGGCGAGGCAGCAACAAGCACAGCCAGGCGAGGCAGCAACAAGCACAGCCAGGCGAGGCAGCAGCTAGCACAGATAGGCGAAGCAGCAACAAACACAGCCAGGCGAGGCAGCAGCAAGCACACCAAGGCGAGGCAGCAGCAAGCACAGCCAGGGGAGGCAGCAGCAAGCACAGCCAGGGGAGGCAGCAGCAAGCACAGCCAGGGGAGGCAGCAGCAAGCACAGCCAGGGGAGGCAGCAGCAAGCACAGCCAGGCGAGGCAGCAACAAGCACAGCCAGGCGAGGCAGCAACAAGCACAGCCAGGGGAGGCAGCAACAAGCACAGCCAGGCGAGGCAGCAACAAGCACAGCCAGGCGAGGCAGCAGCAAGCACAGACAGGGGAGGCAGCAGCAAGCACAGCCAGGCGAGGCAGCAACAAGCACAGCCAGGGGAGGCAGCAACAAGCACAGCCAGGCGAGGCAGCAACAAGCACAGCCAGGCGAGGCAGCAACAAGCACAGACAGGGGAGGCAGCAGCAAGCACAGCCAGGGGAGGCAGCAACAAGCACAGCCAGGGGAGGCAGCAACAAGCACAGCCAGGCGAGGCAGCAACAAGCACAGACAGGGGAGGCAGCAGCAAGCACAGCCAGGCGAGGCAGCAACAAGCACAGCCAGGGGAGGCAGCAGCAAGCACAGCCAGGGGAGGCAGTAACAAGCACAGCCAGGGGAGGCAGCAACAAGCACAGCCAGGCGAGGCAGCAACAAGCACAGCCAGGCGAGGCAGCAACAAGCACAGCCAGGGGAGGCAGCAACAAGCACAGACAGGGGAGGCAGCAACAAGCACAGCCAGGGGAGGCAGCAGCAAGCACAGCCAGGCGAGGCAGCAGCAAGCACAGCCAGGGGAGGCAGCAACAAGCACAGCCAGGCGAGGCAGCAGCAAGCACAGCCAGGCGAGGCAGCAACAAGCACAGCCAGGGGAGGCAGCAACAAGCACAGCCAGGGGAGGCAGCAACAAGCACAGCCAGGCGAGGCAGCAACAAGCACAGACAGGGGAGGCAGCAACAAGCACAGCCAGGGGAGGCAGCAACAAGCACAGCCAGGCGAGGCAGCAACAAGCACAGACAGGGGAGGCAGCAACAAGCACAGCCAGGCGAGGCAGCAACAAGCACAGCCAGGCGAGGCAGCAGCAAGCACAGCCAGGGGAGGCAGCAACAAGCACAGCCAGGCGAGGCAGCAACAAGCACAGCCAGGGGAGGCAGCAGCAAGCACAGCCAGGCGAGGCAGCAAGCACAGTGACGTACTGCAGGATCACTAGTGGGAGACGGCTAGCCCGCAAGACAACGGAAGTCATGAAGAACGGGTTTAAGGGGGGACCCTGCTATTGCCCCTCCCGCCCCGGGCGCCGCGCCTCACAACACTAACTCTACCGTGTTAGTGTCACCCACAACACTCATGGGAGTGGAGAAGAGCGTGGGGAGAGCCTCACCGGACGTAGGGTGAGGCGTGAGGGCGTGGGTGCCCCGGGTAACAGGTGTCCTGCGGTGAGGAGTGTGAAGGCCGCGACGCCCTGACTGGTGAGGGCTGGTCCTCCACACCGGCCACAGTCGCCAGCTATTTTTTCCATTTTTTCCGCTCAGACGGCCCTCGCTACCGTTATGTGGCGGGCGGCGGCGGCCTGGGCGCTAGAGATCAGGCGGGTGAGGGCGCTACACCTGCCTCCACACACGCACGCACACACGCACACACTCACACACACACACACACACGCACACACACACACACACACACACACACACACACACACACACACACACACGCACGCACGCACACACACACACACACACACACACACACACACACACACACACACACACACACACACACACGCACGCACACACGCACGCACTCACGCACACACACACACACACACACACACACACACACACACACACACACACACACACACACACACACACACACCACACACACACACACACACGCACGCACACACAAACACACACACACTCACACACACACACGCACACGAACAAGAACATGAACACGGTGGGACACGAACAAGGGGACACAGGTAGAAACTGAGTACCCAGATGAGCCAGAGACGTTAGAAAGATTTTTTTCAGTGTCAAAGTAGTTAATAAATGGAGTGCTCTAGGAAGTGATGTGGTGGAGGCTGACTCCATACACAGTTTCAAGTGTAGATATGATAGAGCCCAGTAGGCTCAGGAATCTGTACACCTGTTGATTGACAGTTGAGAGGCGGGACCAAAGAGCCAAAGCTCAACCCCCGCAAGCACTATTAGGTGAGTACACACACCACTAGACTATGACGGCCTCCTGGGCCGGCAGTCATCAACCACATACGAAACCTGTCCATCTTTCCACCATTATGGCAGCTTGGTGTACATTCGGCAGTCTATGAGGCCAGAGCGCTGCATGGTTGTCTATAGCAGTAATGACCCGTGGGCTAAGAGGTCCCAACCCTCGTAAACTGTTCAGTAAATACAAATTAAGCTGCCATGATTGAGGCAAGATGTACAGGTTTCGTATGTAGACACGTAGCTGCCTGATAAACACTAGCCCATGGCTACACCCTAGCAGTGAGCCCCTGGCTACACCCTAGTAGTGAGCCCCTGGCTACACCCTAGCAGTGAGCCCATGGCTACACCCTAGCAGTGAGCCCCTGGCTACACCCTAGCAGTGAGCCCATGGCTACACCCTAGCAGTGAGCCCCTGGCTACACCCTAGCAGTGAGCCCATGGCTACACCCTAGCACTGAGCCCCTGGCTACACCCTAGCAGTGAGCCCATGGCTACACCCTAGCAGTGAGCCCCTGGCTACACCCTAGCAGTGAGCCCAGGGCTACACCCTAGCAGTGAGCCCAGGGCTACACCCTAGCACTGAGCCCCTGGCTACACCCTAGCAGTGAGCCCCTGGCTACACCCTAGCAGTAAGCCCCTGGCTACACCCTAGCAGTGAGCCCAGGGCTACACCCTAGCAGTAAGCCCCTGGCTACACCCTAGCAGTGAGCCCCTGGCTACACCCTAGCAGTGAGCCCATGGCTACACCCTAGCAGTGAGCCCTGGCTACACCCTAGCAGTGAGCCCATGGCTACACCATAGCAGTGAGCCCCTGGCTACACCCTAGCAGTGAGCCCATGGCTACACCCTAGCAGTGAGCCCCTGGCTACACCCTAGCAGTAAGCCCATGGCTACACCCTAGCAGTGAGCCCATGGCTACACCCTGGCAGTGAGCCCAGGGCTACACCCTAGCAGTAAGCCCCTGGCTACACCCTAGCAGTGAGCCCCTGGCTACACCCTAGCAGTGAGCCCATGGCTACACCCTAGCAGTGAGCCAATGGCTACACCTTAGCAGTGAGCCCAGGGCTACACCCTAGCAGTAAACCCATGGCTACACCCTAACAGTGAGCCCCTGGCTACACCCTAGCAGTGAGCCCATGGCTACACCCTAGCACTGAGCCCCTGGCTACACCCTAGCAGTGAGCCCATGGCTACACCCTAGCAGTGAGCCCCTGGCTACACCCTAGCAGTAAACCCATGGCTACACCCTAGCAGTGAGCCCCTGGCTACACCCTAGCAGTAAACCCATGGCTACACCCTAGCAGTGAGCCCCTGGCTACACCCTAGCAGTGAGCCCATGGCTACACCCTAGCACTGAGCCCCTGGCTACACCCTAGCAGTGAGCCCATGGCTACACCCTAGCAGTGAGCCCCTGGCTACACCCTAGCAGTAAACCCATGGCTACACCCTAGCAGTGAGCCCCTGGCTACACCCTAGCAGTAAACCCATGGCTACACCCTAGCAGTGAGCCCCTGGCTACACCCTAGCAGTGAGCCCATGGCTACACCCTAGCACTGAGCCCCTGGCTACACCCTAGCAGTGAGCCCCTGGCTACACCCTAGCAGTAAGCCCCTGGCTACACCCTAGCAGTGAGCCCATGACTACACCCCTAACAGTGAGCCCCTGGCTACACCCTAGTAGTGAGCCCCTGGCTACACCCTAGCAGTGAGCCCATGGCTACACCCTAGCAGTGAGCCCCTGGCTACACCCTAGCAGTAAGCCCCTGGCTACACCCTAGCAGTGAGCCCATGACTACACCCCTAACAGTGAGCCCCTGGCTACACCCTAGCAGTGAGCCACTGGCTACACCCTAGCAGTAAGCCCCTGGCTACACCCTAGCAGTAAGCCCCTGGCTACACCCTAGCAGTAAGCCCCTGGCTACACCCTAGCAGTGAGCCCATGACTACACCCCTAACAGTGAGCCCCTGGCTACACCCTAGCAGTGAGCCCCTGGCTACACCCTAGCAGTGAGCCCCTGGCTACACCCTAGCAGTAAGCCCCTGGCTACACCCTAGCAGTGAGCCCCTGGCTACACCCTAGCAGTGAGCCCCTGGCTACACCCTAGCAGTGAGCCCATGACTACACCCCTAACAGTGAGCCCCTGGCTACACCCTAGTAGTGAGCCCCTGGCTACACCCTAGCAGTGAGCCCCTGGCTACACCCTAGCAGTGAGCCCATGACTACACCCCTAACAGTGAGCCCCTGGCTACACCCTAGCAGTGAGCCCCTGGCTACACCCTAGCAGTGAGCCCCTGGCTACACCCTAGCAGTGAGCCCATGACTACACCCCTAACAGTGAGCCCCTGGCTACACCCTAGCAGTGAGCCCCTGGCTACACCCTAGCAGTGAGCCCCTGGCTACACCCTAGCAGTGAGCCCCTGGCTACACCCTAGCAGTGAGCCCCTGGCTACACCCTAGCAGTGAGCCCCTGGCTACACCCTAGCAGTGAGCCCCTGGCTACACCCTAGCAGTGAGCCCCTGGCTACACCCTAGCAGTGAGCCCCTGGCTACACCCTAGCAGTGAGCCCCTGGCTACACCCTAGCAGTGAGCCCCTGGCTACACCCTAGCAGTGAGCCCCTGGCTACACCCTAGCAGTGAGCCCCTGGCTACACCCTAGCAGTGAGCCCCTGGCTACACCCTAGTAGTGAGCCCCTGGCTACACCCTAGCAGTGAGCCCCTGGCTACACCCTAGCAGTGAGCCCATGACTACACCCCTAACAGTGAGCCCCTGGCTACACCCTAGCAGTAAGCCCCTGGCTACACCCTAGCAGTGAGCCTCTGGCTACACCCTAGCAGTAAGCCCCTGGCTACACCCTAGTAGTGAGCCCCTCCGTGCTTGACAATCACCCTGCTACCCTAGCTACCCACACCCTACGTCAGACCCACACGCAGAACACGTGGTGGAGCTGCCAGAGGCTCAGGGCCCGCGCACACGCAGAACACGTGGTGGAGCTGCCAGAGGCTCAGGGCCCGCGCACAAATATCTCTGGAAATATATTACAAAAAAATCAAGGCTAAATTTTCAGTACAAGAGTGAAGAATATTAAATATAAATTATCAATGATTGATTTTGAAAGTTGACATTGTATAATGTTGATTTTGAATATATTTACTATAAAATTCATATATATATTTGGGACAGTATTGGGTTTAAATATTATACAGCATTTTAAGAAGTATACTTTACGATTTTTTGAATTTTGTAGATGATTCAAAATGTCTTCTAAAGCTTTATAAACTTGAAGCTTCTTGAAGGTTACCAGGCTTTAGTTTAATACAAATTGAATACATTTTGATACAGTTCGAATATATATTGAATGTAGGCACAAAATACATTACTGTGTTCGAATATGATATATTGCTTAAAATAGAATCATTAATCAGACCTAAAATAATATTTGTGGAATAATTAAATATTTTGTGTTAAATATCAAAAATGATGATAATGTTAATATAAATTATATTGCAACTGATAATGGCAACTGTTGATAAGTTGCAAGTGCTGTTACTGTGTTTGTTGATGTTGATGTTGGTAGTGATGTTGGTGATGGTGATGTTGGTGATGTTGGTGTTGGTGATATTAGTGGTGGTGATGTTGGTGTTGGTGATGTTGGTGGTGGTGATGTTGGTGTTGGTGTTGGTGATATTAGTGGTGGTGATGTTGGTGTTGGTGATGTTGGTGTTGGTGATATTAGTGGTGGTGATGTTGGTGTTGGTGGTGGTGATGTTGGTGTTGGTGTTGGCGATATTAGTGGTGGTGATGTTGGTGTTGGTGTTGGTGATGTTGGTGTTGGTGATATTAGTGGTGGTGATGTTGGTGTTGGTGGTGGTGATGTTGGTGTTGGTGTTGGCGATATTAGTGGTGGTGATGTTGGTGTTGGTGTTGGTGATGTTGGTGGTGGTGATGTTGGTGATGTTGGTGTTGGTGTTGGTGATATTAGTGGTGATGTTGGTGTTGGTGATATTGGTGTTGGTGATGTTGATGTTGGTGTTGCTAGTGATATTGGTGATGTTGGTGGTGGTGGTGATGTTGGTGGTGGTAGTGATGTTGTTGGTGTTGATGTTGGTGTTGGTGGTGATGATGGTGGTGGTGATGTTGGTGGTGGTGATGTTGGTGATGGTGTTGGTGTTGGTGATATTAGTGGTGGTGATGTTGGTGTTGGTGATGTTGGTGTTGATGGTGGTGATGTTGGTGATGCTGGTGTTGGTGTTGGTGATATTGGTGTTGGTGATGTTGATGTTGGTTGGTAATGTTGGTGGTGTTGGTGATGTTGGAGTTAGTGATGTTGGTGTTGGTGATGTTGGTGATGTTGATGTTGGTTGGTAATGTTGGTGTTGGTGATGTTGGTGTTGGTGATGTTGGTGTTGGTGATGTTGGTGTTGGTGATGTTGGTGTTGGTGATGTTGGTGTTGGTGATGTAGGTGATGTTCGTGTTGGTGATGTTGTTGATGTTGGTGATAATGGTGATGTTGGTGATGATGTTGGTGACAATGGTGATGTTGGTGATGATGATGTTGGTGATGTTGGTGATGTTGGTGGTGTTGATGTTGGTGGTGTTGATGTTGGTGATGTTGATGTTGGTGATGTTGATGTTGGTGATGTTGATGTTGGTGATGTTGATGTTGGTGATGTTGATGTTGATGATGATAGTGATGTTGGTGATGATGGTGATGTTGGTGATGGTGATGTTGGTGATGATGGTGATGTTGGTGATGATGTTGATGTTGGTGTTGGTGATGTTGATGTTGGTGATGTTGATGTTGGTGATGTTGGTGTTGGTGTTGGTGATGTTGATGTTGGTGATGTTGGTGTTGGTGATGTTGATGTTGGTGATGTTGGTGTTGGTGACGTTGGTGTTGGTGATGTTGGTGTTGGTGATGTTGATGTTGGTGATGTTGATGTTGGTGTTGGTGATGTTGGTGTTGGTGATGTTGATGTTGGTGTTGATGTTGGTGTTGGTGATGTTGATGTTGGTGTTGGTGATGTTGGTGTTGGTGTTGGTGATGTTAGTGTTGGTGATGTTGGTGTTGGTGATGTTGGTGTTGGTGATGTTGGTGTTGGTGTTGGTGTTGGTGATGTTGGTGTTGGTGATGTTGGTGTTGGTGTTGGTGATGTTGGTGTTGGTGATGTTGGTGTTGGTGTTGGTGATGTTGGTGTTGGTGTTGGTGATGTTGGTGTTGGTGTTGGTGATGTTGGTGTTGGTGTTGGTGATGTTGGTATTGGTGTTGGTGATGTTGGTGTTGGTGTTGGTGATGTTGGTGTTGGTGATGTTGGTGTTGGTGTTGGTGTTGGTGATGTTGGTGTTGGTGATGTTGGTGTTGGTGTTGGTGATGTTGGTGATGTTGGTGTTGGTGTTGGTGATGTTGGTGTTGGTGATGTTGGTGTTGGTGTTGGTGATGTTGGTATTGGTGTTGGTGATGTTGGTGTTGGTGTTGGTGATGTTGGTGTTGGTGTTGGTGATGTTGGTGTTGGTGTTGGTGATGTTGGTGTTGGTGATGTTGGTGTTGGTGATGTTGGTGTTGGTGTTGGTGATGTTGGTGTTGGTGATGTTGGTGTTGGTGATGTTGTTGTTGGTGTTGGTGTTGGTGATGTTGGTGTTGGTGATGTTGGTGTTGGTGACGTTGGTGTTGGTGTTGGTGGTGTTGGTGTTGGTGTTGGTGATGTTGGTGATGTTGATGTTGGTGATGTTGATGTTGGTGTTGGTGATGTTGGTGATGTTGGTGTTGGTGACGTTGGTGTTGGTGATGTTGATGTTGGTGATGTTGATGATGGTGATGTTGGTGTTGGTGATGTTGATGTTGGTGATGTTGATGTTGATGTTGGTGATGATGGTGATGTTGATGTTGGTGATGTTGATGTTGGTGATGTTGATGTTGGTGATGTTGGTGTTGGTGTTGGTGATGTTGGAGTTGGTGATGTTGATGTTGGTGATGTTGGTGTTGGTGTTGGTGATGTTGGTGTTGGTGTTGGTAATGTTGGTGTTCGTGTTGGTGATGTTGGTGTTGGTGATGTTGGTGTTGGTGTTGGTGATGTTGGTGTTGGTGTTGGTGTTGGTGATGTTGGTGTTGGTGATGTTGGTGTTGGTGATGTTGGTGTTGGTGTTGGTGATATTGGTGTTGGTGTTGGTGTTGGTGATGTTGGTGTTGGTGATGTTGGTGTTGGTGGTGTTGGTGTTGATGTTGGTGTTGGTGTTGGTGATGTTGGTGTTGGTGATGTTGGTGTTGGTGTTGGTGGTGTTGGTGTTGGTGATGTTGGTGTTGGTGTTGGTGATGTTGGTGTTGGTGATGTTGGTGTTGGTGTTGGTGATGTTGGTGTTGGTGAAGTTGGTGTTGGTGATGTTGGTGTTGGTGATGTTGGTGATGTTGGTGTTGGTGACGTTGGTGTTGGTGATGTTGATGTTGGTGATGTTGATGATGGTGATGTTGGTGTTGGTGATGTTGATGTTGGTGATGTTGATGTTGATGTTGGTGATGATGGTGATGTTGATGTTGGTGATGTTGATGTTGGTGATGTTGATGTTGGTGATGTTGGTGTTGGTGTTGGTGATGTTGGTGTTGGTGATGTTGATGTTGGTGTTGGTGATGTTGGTGTTGGTGTTGGTGATGTTGGTGTTGGTGTTGGTGATGTTGGTGTTCGTGTTGGTGATGTTGGTGTTGGTGATGTTGGTGTTGGTGTTGGTGTTGGTGATGTTGGTGTTGGTGTTGGTGATGTTGGTGATGTTGATGTTGGTGTTGGTGTTGGTGATGTTGGTGTTGGTGTTGGTGATGTTGGTGTTGGTGATGTTGGTGTTGGTGGTGTTGGTGTTGGTGATGTTGGTGTTGGTGTTGGTGATGTTTGTGTTGGTGATGTTGGTGTTGGTGTTGGTGGTGTTGGTGTTGGTGTTGGTGATGTTGGTGTTGGTGTTGGTGTTGGTGATGGTGATGTTGGTGTTGGTGTTGGTGATGTTGGTGTTGGTGATGTTGGTGTTGGTGTTGGTGATGTTGGTGTTGGTGATGTTGGTGTTGGTGATGTTGGTGTTGGTGGTGTTGGTGTTGGTGATGTTGGTGTTGGTGTTGGTGTTGGTGATGTTGGTGTTGGTGATGTTGGTGTTGGTGTTGGTGATGTTGGTGATGTTGGTGTTGGTGTTGGTGGTGTTGGTGTTGGTGATGTTGGTGTTGGTGATGTTGGTGTTGGTGTTGGTGATGTTGGTGTTGGTGATGTTGGTGTTGGTGTTGGTGTTGGTGATGTTGATGTTGATGTTGGTGATGTTGGTGTTGGTGATGTTGGTGTTGGTGTTGGTGGTGTTGATGTTGGTGATGTTGGTGTTGGTGATGTTGGTGTTGGTGTTGGTGGTGTTGGTGTTGGTGTTGGTGATGTTGGTGTTGGTGTTGGTGATGTTGGTGATGTTGGTGTTACAGCCTCGTGCACTGCCCCCCCCCCCCGGCCTGGGTGTAGGTCTTGTGTGTGTGTGTCAAAGGTGAGCACCCGTCCTCCCGCACTATATAAGGTACTACTGGGGTCGACCAGGAGGCGAGAGTGGCCTTTCCATTGACAGTTGTCTCAGACGGTCAAAGTCAGCTCACTCTCATTCACTCTCTCTCTCTCATACTCTCACACTCTCACACACTCTCTCTCATTCACTCACTCTGTCTCTCTCGCTCTCTCTCTCTCTCTCTCTCTCTCTCTCTCTCTCTCTCTCTCTCTCTCTCTCTATCTCTCTATCTCTCTATCTCTCTCTCACTCTCTCACTCTCTCTCTCTCTCTCTCTCTCTCTCTCTCATTCACTCTCATTCACTCTCTTTCTCTCATACTCTCACACTCTCACACACTCTCTCTCTCTCTCATTCACACTCTCTCTCGCTCTCTCTCTCTCTCTCTCTCTCTCTCTCTCTCTCTCTCTCTCTCTCTCTCTCTCTCTCTCTCTCTCTCTCTCTCTCTCTCTCATACTCTCACACTCTCACACACTCTCTCTCTCGTTCATTCACTCACACTCTCTCTCTCTCTCTCTCTCTCTCTCTCTCTCTCTCTCTCTCTCTCTCTCTCTCTCTCTTTTTCTCCCATTTTTTTCTGTGTCCAACCCTCCCTCCTGTTCGGATAGTATGTGCAACATAGTACATATATTGACGTACTAAGCAATTAGATAGTAGAACTTTTTTTATAGAGTTCGGGAAAACTGAAGCTAAAAAAAACTTAAAAATTCCTAGGCCTAGTATAGCACACATGTGTACTATATTAGGCTTCAGATATCATGCAATAGGCCTAAGAAGATTAGTTTGTCGGTCCAACATAAATATAAAATCTTTTCCTGTTTGTCCAAATTCAGTATGTCCGGTTTGACCTTCCTGCCTGTGTAGTACTATGGTACTATGGTACAACGCATGGTACCACCTGTACTACCAGGAGAGGAGTGGCTGGTGTGTGTCTGTCTCACCTGTCGTTAATGTTACATGCTCACCTGGGTGTGTCCCCGCTAAGTATGCAGGGAGGGTAATTATTGCTGATGGGATGAATACTTAATGAATTAATCAGCGGCTGACATGGTGTAGCTCAGATAGTGTGTGTGTGTTGAACATTGTTACTGTAGATTAGTGTTCAGTGTTTCATCTGGTGGACGCTGCCGCCCACTCTTGTGGAGGTGGACGCTGCCACCCACTCTTGTGGAGGTGGGCGCTGTCACCCACTCTTGTGGAGGTGGGCGCTGTCACCCACTCTTGTGGAGGTGGACGCTGCCACCCACTCTTGTGGAGGTGGGCGCTGCCGCCCACTCTTGTGGAGGTGGACGCTGCCACCCACTCTTGTGGAGGTGGACGCTGTCACCCACTCTTGTGCAGGTGGACGCTGCCGCCCACTCTTGTGGAGGTGGACGCTGCCACCCACTCTTGTGGAGGTGGACGCTGCCGCCCACTCTTGTGGAGGTGGACGCTGTCACCCACTCTTGTGGAGGTGGACGCTGCCGCCCACTCTTGTGGAGGTGGACGCTGCCGCCCACTCTTGTGGAGGTGGACGCTGCCACCCACTCTTGTGGAGGTGGGCGCTGCCACCCACTCTTGTGGAGGTGGACGCTGTCACCCACTCTTGTGGAAGGCTCCTGAGAACTCTTGCATCACATATATAGGTCATTATGAAGGTCATGCAGGCTGTGGTGAAGGTCATGCATGCTGTATTAGTCATGCAGGCTGTGTTGAAGGTCATGCAGGCTGTGTTGAAGGTCATGCAGGCTGTGTTGAAGGTCATGCAGGCTGTATTGGTCATGCAGGCTGTATTGGTCATGCAGGCTGTGTTGAAGGTCATGCAGGCTGTACTGAAGGTCATGCAGGCTGTGTTGAAGGTCATGCAGGCTGTACTGAAGGTCATGCAGGCTGTACTGAAGGTCATGCAGGCTGTAATGGTCATGCAGGCTGTGTTGAAGGTCATGCAGGCTGTATTGGTCATGCAGGCTGTGTTGAAGGTCATGCAGGCTGTACTGAAGGTCATGCAGGCTGTATTGGTCATGCAGGCTGTGTTGAAAGTCATGCAGGCTGTACTGAAGGTCATGCAGGCTGTGTTGAAGGTCATGCAGGCTGTACTGAAGGTCATGCAGGCTGTACTGAAGGTCATGCAGGCTGAGGTGAAGGTCATGCAGGCTGTACTGAAGGTCATGCAGGCTGTGTTGAAGGTCATGCAGGCTGTACTGAAGGTCATGCAGGCTGTGTAGAAGGTCATGCAGGCTGTGTTGAAGGTCATGCAGGCTGTACTGAAGGTCATGCAGGCTGTACTGAAGGTCATGCAGGCTGTGGTGAAGGTCATGCAGGCTGTGGTGAAGGTCATGCAGGCTGTACTGAAGGTCATGCAGGCTGTACTGAAGGTCATGCAGGCTGTACTGAAGGTCATGCAGGCTGTACTGAAGGTCATGCAGGCTGTGTTGAAGGTCATGCAGGCTGTACTGAAGGTCATGCAGGCTGTGGTGAAGGTCATGCAGGCTGTACTGAAGGTCATGCAGGCTGTGTTGAAGGTCATGCAGGCTGTACTGAAGGTCAAGCAGGCTGTACTGAAGGTCATGCAGGCTGTACTGAAGGTCATGCAGGCTGTGGTGAAGGTCATGCAGGCTGTACTGAAGGTCATGCAGGCTGTACTGAAGGTCATGCAGGCTGTACTGAAGGTCATGCAGGCTGTACTGAAGGTCATGCAGGCTGTACTGAAGGTCATGCAGGCTGTACTGAAGGTCATGCAGGCTGTGTTGAAGGTCATGCAGGCTGTGTTGAAGGTCATACAGGCTGTGGTGAAGGTCATGCAGGCTGTACTGAAGGTCATGCAGGCTGTACTGAAGGTCATGCAGGCTGTGGTGAAGGTCATGCAGGCTGTGTTGAAGGTCATACAGGCTGTACTGAAGGTCATGCAGGCTGTACTGAAGGTCATGCAGGCTGTCGTGAAGGTCATGCAGGCTGTACTGAAGGTCATGCAGGCTGTGTTGAAGGTCATGCAGGCTGTACTGAAGGTCATGCAGGCTGTGGTGAAGGTCATGCAGGCTGTACTGAAGGTCATGCAGGCTGTGTTGAAGGTCATGCAGGCTGTACTGAAGGTCATGCAGGCTGTGGTGAAGGTCATGCAGGCTGTGTTGAAGGTCATGCAGGCTGTACTGAAGGTCATGCAGGCTGTACTGAAGGTCATGCAGGCTGTGTTGAAGGTCATGCAGGCTGTGGTGAAGGTCATGCAGGCTGTACTGAAGGTCATGCAGGCTGTACTGAAGGTCATGCAGGCTGTACTGAAGGTGATGCAGGCTGTGTTGAAGGTCATGCAGGCTGTGGTGAAGGTCATGCAGGCTGTGTTGAAGGTCATGCATGCTGTGGTGAAGGTCAAGCAGGCTGTGGTGAAGGTCATGCAGGCTGTGGTGAAGGTCATGCAGGCTGTGTTGAAGGTCATGCAGGCTGTGTTGAAGGTCATGCAGGCTGTGGTGAAGGTCATGCAGGCTGTGGTGAAGGTCATGCAGGCTGTGGTGAAGGTCATGCAGGCTGTGGTGAAGGTCATGCAGGCTGTGTTGAAGGTCATGCAGGCTGTACTGAAGGTCATGCAGGCTGTACTGAAGGTCATGCAGGCTGTACTGAAGGTCATGCAGGCTGTGTTGAAGGTCATGCAGGCTGTGTTGAAGGTCATGCAGGCTGTACTGAAGGTCATGCAGGCTGTACTGAAGGTCATGCAGGCTGTACTGAAGGTCATGCAGGCTGTACTGAAGGTCATGCAGGCTGTGTTGAAGGTCATGCAGGCTGTGGTGAAGGTCATGCAGGCTGTGGTGAACGTCATGCAGGCTGTACTGAAGGTCATGCAGGCTGTACTGAAGGTCATGCAGGCTGTGTTGAAGGTCATGCAGGCTGTTGTGAAGGTCATGCAGGCTGTGGTGAAGGTCATGCAGGCTGTACTGAAGGTCATGCAGGCTGTGTTGAAGGTCATGCAGGCTGTGTTGAAGGTCATGCAGGCTGTGTTGAAGGTCATGCAGGCTGTGGTGAAGGTCATGCAGGCTGTGTTGAAGGTCATGCAGGCTGTGTTGAAGGTCATGCAGGCTGTGTTGAAGGTCATGCAGGCTGTACTGAAGGTCATGCAGGCTGTACTGAAGGTCATGCAGGCTGTGTTGAAGGTCATGCAGGCTGTGTTGAAGGTCATGCAGGCTGTGGTGAAGGTCATGCAGGCTGTGTTGAAGGTCATGCAGGCTGTGTTGAAGGTCATGCAGGCTGTACTGAAGGTCATGCAGGCTGTGTTGAAGGTCATGCAGGCTGTGTTGAAGGTCATGCAGGCTGTACTGAAGGTCATGCAGGCTGTGGTGAAGGTCATGCAGGCTGTGGTGAAGGTCATGCAGGCTGTACTGAAGGTCATGCAGGCTGTGGTGAAGGTCATGCAGGCTGTGGTGAAGGTCATACAGGCTGTAGTGAACGTCATGCAGGCTGTACTGAAGGTCATGCAGGCTGTACTGAAGGTCATGCAGGCTGTGTTGAAGGTCATGCAGGCTGTGTTGAAGGTCATACAGGCTGTACTGAAGGTCATGCAGGCTGTGTTGAAGGTCATACAGGCTGTGGTGAAGGTCATGCAGGCTGTACTGAAGGTCATGCAGGCTGTACTGAAGGTCATGCAGGCTGTGGTGAAGGTCATGCAGGCTGTGGTGAAGGTCATGCAGGCTGTACTGAAGGTCATGCAGGCTGTACTGAAGGTCATGCAGGCTGTGGTGAAGGTCATGCAGGCTGTACTGAAGGTCATGCAGGCTGTGTTGAAGGTCATGCAGGCTGTACTGAAGGTCATGCAGGCTGTGGTGAAGGTCATGCAGGCTGTACTGAAGGTCATGCAGGCTGTGTTGAAGGTCATGCAGGCTGTACTGAAGGTCATGCAGGCTGTGGTGAAGGTCATGCAGGCTGTGTTGAAGGTCATGCAGGCTGTACTGAAGGTCATGCAGGCTGTACTGAAGGTCATGCAGGCTGTGTTGAAGGTCATGCAGGCTGTGGTGAAGGTCATGCAGGCTGTACTGAAGGTCATGCAGGCTGTACTGAAGGTCATGCAGGCTGTACTGAAGGTGATGCAGGCTGTGTTGAAGGTCATGCAGGCTGTGGTGAAGGTCATGCAGGCTGTGTTGAAGGTCATGCATGCTGTGGTGAAGGTCAAGCAGGCTGTGGTGAAGGTCATGCAGGCTGTGGTGAAGGTCATGCAGGCTGTGTTGAAGGTCATGCAGGCTGTGTTGAAGGTCATGCAGGCTGTGGTGAAGGTCATGCAGGCTGTGGTGAAGGTCATGCAGGCTGTGGTGAAGGTCATGCAGGCTGTGGTGAAGGTCATGCAGGCTGTGTTGAAGGTCATGCAGGCTGTACTGAAGGTCATGCAGGCTGTACTGAAGGTCATGCAGGCTGTACTGAAGGTCATGCAGGCTGTACTGAAGGTCATGCAGGCTGTGTTGAAGGTCATGCAGGCTGTGGTGAAGGTCATGCAGGCTGTGGTGAACGTCATGCAGGCTGTACTGAAGGTCATGCAGGCTGTACTGAAGGTCATGCAGGCTGTGTTGAAGGTCATGCAGGCTGTTGTGAAGGTCATGCAGGCTGTGGTGAAGGTCATGCAGGCTGTACTGAAGGTCATGCAGGCTGTGTTGAAGGTCATGCAGGCTGTGTTGAAGGTCATGCAGGCTGTGTTGAAGGTCATGCAGGCTGTGGTGAAGGTCATGCAGGCTGTACTGAAGGTCATGCAGGCTGTACTGAAGGTCATGCAGGCTGTCGTGAAGGTCATGCAGGCTGTACTGAAGGTCATGCAGGCTGTGTTGAAGGTCATGCAGGCTGTACTGAAGGTCATGCAGGCTGTGGTGAAGGTCATGCAGGCTGTACTGAAGGTCATGCAGGCTGTGTTGAAGGTCATGCAGGCTGTCGTGAAGGTCATGCAGGCTGTACTGAAGGTCATGCAGGCTGTGTTGAAGGTCATGCAGGCTGTACTGAAGGTCATGCAGGCTGTGGTGAAGGTCATGCAGGCTGTACTGAAGGTCATGCAGGCTGTGTTGAAGGTCATGCAGGCTGTACTGAAGGTCATGCAGGCTGTGGTGAAGGTCATGCAGGCTGTGTTGAAGGTCATGCAGGCTGTACTGAAGGTCATGCAGGCTGTACTGAAGGTCATGCAAGCTGTGTTGAAGGTCATGCAGGCTGTGGTGAAGGTCATGCAGGCTGTACTGAAGGTCATGCAGGCTGTACTGAAGGTCATGCAGGCTGTACTGAAGGTGATGCAGGCTGTGTTGAAGGTCATGCAGGCTGTGGTGAAGGTCATGCAGGCTGTGTTGAAGGTCATGCATGCTGTGGTGAAGGTCAAGCAGGCTGTGGTGAAGGTCATGCAGGCTGTGGTGAAGGTCATGCAGGCTGTGTTGAAGGTCATGCAGGCTGTGTTGAAGGTCATGCAGGCTGTGGTGAAGGTCATGCAGGCTGTGGTGAAGGTCATGCAGGCTGTGGTGAAGGTCATGCAGGCTGTGGTGAAGGTCATGCAGGCTGTGTTGAAGGTCATGCAGGCTGTACTGAAGGTCATGCAGGCTGTACTGAAGGTCATGCAGGCTGTACTGAAGGTCATGCAGGCTGTACTGAAGGTCATGCAGGCTGTGTTGAAGGTCATGCAGGCTGTGGTGAAGGTCATGCAGGCTGTGGTGAACGTCATGCAGGCTGTACTGAAGGTCATGCAGGCTGTACTGAAGGTCATGCAGGCTGTGTTGAAGGTCATGCAGGCTGTTGTGAAGGTCATGCAGGCTGTGGTGAAGGTCATGCAGGCTGTACTGAAGGTCATGCAGGCTGTGTTGAAGGTCATGCAGGCTGTGTTGAAGGTCATGCAGGCTGTGTTGAAGGTCATGCAGGCTGTGGTGAAGGTCATGCAGGCTGTGTTGAAGGTCATGCAGGCTGTGTTGAAGGTCATGCAGGCTGTGTTGAAGGTCATGCAGGCTGTACTGAAGGTCATGCAGGCTGTACTGAAGGTCATGCAGGCTGTGTTGAAGGTCATGCAGGCTGTGTTGAAGGTCATGCAGGCTGTGGTGAAGGTCATGCAGGCTGTGTTGAAGGTCATGCAGGCTGTGTTGAAGGTCATGCAGGCTGTACTGAAGGTCATGCAGGCTGTGTTGAAGGTCATGCAGGCTGTGTTGAAGGTCATGCAGGCTGTACTGAAGGTAATGCAGGCTGTGGTGAAGGTCATGCAGGCTGTGGTGAAGGTCATGCAGGCTGTACTGAAGGTCATGCAGGCTGTGGTGAAGGTCATGCAGGCTGTGGTGAAGGTCATACAGGCTGTGGTGAACGTCATGCAGGCTGTACTGAAGGTCATGCAGGCTGTACTGAAGGTCATGCAGGCTGTGTTGAAGGTCATGCAGGCTGTGTTGAAGGTCATACAGGCTGTACTGAAGGTCATGCAGGCTGTACAGAAGGTCATGCAGGCTGTACTGAAGGTCATGCAGGCTGTACTGAAGGTCATGCAGGCTGTGGTGAAGGTCATGCAGGCTGTACTGAAGGTCATGCAGGCTGTACTGAAGGTCATGCAGGCTGTGTTGATGGTCATGCAGGCTGTATTGAAGGTCATGCAGAGTTTGTGGGAGAGTGTGGGAGTGTGTGAGAGTGTGTGGGAGAGTGTGGGAGTGTGTGAGAGTGTGTGGGAGTGTGTGAGAGTGTGTGGGAGTGTGTGAGAGTGTGTGGGAGTGTGTGAGAGTGTGTGGGAGAGTGTGGGAGAGGCGTGTGCATCAGGGTGACCTCTGACTCCCCCCCCAGGTACTCCATCCGGTAATAACTTTAACATAACCGAGCTTAATCCCCGAGGTGGGAACGAGTCCTGCTTAAGAGAGCTTGAAGTTGATCTCAACTTTATGCTGATGGCGATGCTGATGGGTTTTTGTTCATATCGGACGTGGAACCAGTTTGGGGGCAATTATGGTTATAAGTTAATGCTTCTCTGGTACACAGTCACTCAGGTACACAGTCACTCAGGTACACCGTCACTCAGGTACACAGTCACTCAGGTACACAGTCACTCAGGTACACCGTCACTCAGGTACACCGTCACTCAGGTACACCGTCACTCAGGTACACCGTCACTCAGGTACACCGTCACTCAGGTACACCGTCACTCAGGTACACCGTCACTCAGGTACACCGTCACTCAGGTACACCGTCACTCAGGTACACCGTCACTCAGGTACACAGTCACTCAGGTATACCGTCACTCAGGTACACAGTCACTCAGGTACACAGTCACTCAGGTACACCGTCACTCAGGTACACCGTCACTCAGGTACACAGTCACTCAGGTATACCGTCACTCAGGTACACAGTCACTCAGGTACACAGTCACTCAGGTACACCGTCACTCAGGTACACAGTCACTCAGGTATACAGTCACTCAGGTAAACAGTCACTCAGGTACACAGTCACTCAGGTATACAGTCACTCAGGTACACAGTCACTCAGGTATACAGTCACTCAGGTACACAGTCACTCAGGTACACCGTCACTCAGGTACACCGTCACTCAGGTACACCGTCACTCAGGTACACCGTCACTCAGGTACACCGTCACTCAGGTACACCGTCACTCAGGTACACAGTCACTCAGGTACACAGTCACTCAGGTATACCGTCACTCAGGTACACAGTCACTCAGGTACACAGTCACTCAGGTACACCGTCACTCAGGTACACCGTCACTCAGGTACACAGTCACTCAGGTATACCGTCACTCAGGTACACAGTCACTCAGGTACACAGTCACTCAGGTACACCGTCACTCAGGTACACAGTCACTCAGGTATACAGTCACTCAGGTAAACAGTCACTCAGGTACACAGTCACTCAGGTATACAGTCACTCAGGTACACAGTCACTCAGGTATACAGTCACTCAGGTACACAGTCACTCAGGTACACAGTCACTCAGGTACACCGTCACTCAGGTACACAGTCACTCAGGTACACAGTCACTCAGGTACACAGTCACTCAGGTACACCGTCACTCAGGTACACAGTCACTCAGGTACACCATCACTCAGGTACACAGTCACTCAGGTACACAGTCACTCAGGTACACAGTCACTCAGGTACACAGTCACTCAGGTACACAGTCACTCAGGTACACAGTCACTCAGGTACACCGTCACTCAGGTACACCGTCACTCAGGTACACCGTCACTCAGGTACACAGTCACTCAGGTACACAGTCACTCAGGTACACAGTCACTCAGGTACACAGTCACTCAGGTACACCGTCACTCAGGTACACCGTCACTCAGGTACACCGTCACTCAGGTACACCGTCACTCAGGTACACCGTCACTCAGGTACACTGTCACTCAGGTACACAGTCACTCAGGTACACAGTCACTCAGGTACACAGTCACTCAGGTACACAGTCACTCAGGTAAACAGTCGCTCAGGTACACAGTCACTCAGGTACACAGTCACTCAGATACACAGTCACTCAGGTACACAGTCACTCAGGTACACAGTCACTCAGGTACACAGTCACTCAGGTAAACAGTCGCTCAGGTACACAGTCACTCAGGTACACAGTCACTCAGATACACAGTCACAGAGGAAACTGTATCAAACCCAGCGCCTTGACTCAAACCACGTGGTGGGTAAGTGAGGACTCACCACGTGGTGGGTAAGTGAGGACTCACCACGTGGTGGGTAACTGAGGACTCAACCACGTGGTGGGTAACTGAGGACTCAACCACGTGGTGGGTAACTGAGGACTCAACCACATGGTGGAGGGTGAGGACTCATCACGTGGTGGGTAACTGAGGACTCACCACGTGGTGGGTAACTAAGGACTCACCACGTGGTGGGTAACTGAGGACTCACCACGTGGTGGGTAACTAAGGACTCACTACGTGGTGGGTAACTGAGGACTCAACCACGTGGTGGGTAACTGAGGACTCACCACGTGGTGGGTAACTGAGGACTCAACCACGTGGTGGGTAACTGAGGACTCAACCACGTGGTGGGTGAGTGAGGACTCAACCACGTGGTGGAGGGTGAGGACTCACCACGTGGTGGGTAACTGAGGACTCACCACGTGGTGGGTAACTAAGGACTCACCACGTGGTGGGTAACTGAGGACTCACCACGTGGTGGGTAACTGAGGACTCAACCACGTGGTGGGTAACTGAGGACTCAACCACGTGGTGAGTAACTGAGGACTCAACCACGTGGTGGGTAACTGAGGACTCACCACGTGGTGGGTAACTGAGGACTCACCACGTGGTGGAGGGTGAGGACTCAACCACGTGGTGGGTAACTGAGGACTCAACCACGTGGTGGGTAACTGAGGACTCAACCACGTGGTGGGTAACTGAGGACTCAACCACGTGGTGGATAACTGAGGACTCACCACGTGGTGGGTAACTGAGGACTCAACCACGTGGTGGGTAACTGAGGACTCAACCACGTGGTGAGTAACTGAGGACTCAACCACGTGGTGGGTAACTGAGGACTCACCACGTGGTGGGTAACTGAGGACTCACCACGTGGTGGAGGGTGAGGACTCAACCACGTGGTGGGTAACTGAGGACTCAACCACGTGGTGGGTAACTGAGGACTCAACCACGTGGTGGGTAACTGAGGACTCAACCACGTGGTAGGTAACTGAGGACTCAACCACGTGGTGGGTAACTGAGGACTCAACCACGTGGTGGGTAACTGAGGACTCACCACGTGGTGGGTAACTGAGGACTCACCACGTGGTGGAGGGTGAGGACTCAACGACGTGGTGGGTAACTGAGGACTCAACCACGTGGTGGGTAACTGAGGACTCACCACGTGGTGGGTAACTGAGGACTCAACCACGTGGTGGGTAACTGAGGACTCACCACGTGGTCGGTAACTGAGGACTCACCACGTGGTGGAGGGTGAGGACTCAACCACGTGGTGGGTAACTGAGGACTCAACCACGTGGTGGGTAACTGAGGACTCAACCACGTGGTGGGTAACTGAGGACTCAACCACGTGGTGGGTGAGTGAGGACTCAACCACGTGGTGGAGGGTGAGGACTCACCACGTGGTGGGTAACTGAGGACTCACCACGTGGTGGGTAACTAAGGACTCACCACGTGGTGGGTAACTGAGGACTCACCACGTGGTGGGTAACTAAGGACTCAACCACGTGGTGGGTAACTGAGGACTCAACCACGTGGTGAGTAACTGAGGACTCAACCACGTGGTGGGTAACTGAGGACTCACCACGTGGTGGGTAACTGAGGACTCAACCACGTGGTGGGTAACTGAGGACTCAACCACGTGGTAGGTAACTGAGGACTCAACCACGTGGTGGGTAACTGAGGACTCAACCACGTGGTGGGTAACTGAGGACTCACCACGTGGTGGGTAACTGAGGACTCACCACGTGGTGGAGGGTGAGGACTCAACCACGTGGTGGGTAACTGAGGACTCAACCACGTGGTGGGTAACTGAGGACTCACCACGTGGTGGGTAACTGAGGACTCAACCACGTGGTGGGTAACTGAGGACTCAACCACGTGGTGGGGTAACTGAGGACTCAACCACGTGGTGGGTAACTGAGGACTCAACCACGTGGTGGGTAACTAAGGACTCACCACGTGGTGAGTAACTGAGGACTCAACCACGTGGTGGGTAACTGAGGACTCACCACGTGGTGGAGGGTGAGGACTCACCACGTGGTGGGTAACTGAGGACTCACCACGTGGTGGGTAACTGAGGACTCACCACGTGGTGGGTAACTGAGGACTCACCACGTGGTGGAGGGTGAGGACTCAACCACGTGGTGGGTAACTGAGGACTCAACCACGTGGTGGGTAACTGAGGACTCAACCACGTGGTGAGTAACTGAGGACTCAACCACGTGGTGGATAACTGAGGACTCACCACGTGGTGGGTAACTGAGGACTCAACCACGTGGTGGGTAACTGAGGACTCACCACGTGGTGGGTAACTGAGGACTCACCACGTGGTGGAGGGTGAGGACTCAACCACGTGGTGGGTAACTGAGGACTCACCACGTGGTCGGTAACTGAGGACTCACCACGTGGTGGAGGGTGAGGACTCAACCACGTGGTGGGTAACTGAGGACTCAACCACGTGGTGGGTAACTGAGGACTCACCACGTGGTGGGTAACTGAGGACTCAACCACGTGGTGGGTAACTGAGGACTCACCACGTGGTGGGTAACTAAGGACTCTCCACGTGGTGAGTAACTGAGGACTCAACCACGTGGTGGGTAACTGAGGACTCAACCACGTGGTAGGTAACTGAGGACTCAACCACGTGGTGGGTAACTGAGGACTCAACCACGTGGTGGGTAACTGAGGACTCAACCACGTGGTGGGGTAACTGAGGACTCAACCACGTGGTGGGTAACTGAGGACTCAACCACGTGGTGGGTAACTAAGGACTCACCACGTGGTGAGTAACTGAGGACTCAACCACGTGGTGGGTAACTGAGGACTCACCACGTGGTGGAGGGTGAGGACTCACCACGTGGTGGGTAACTGAGGACTCACCACGTGGTGGGTAACTGAGGACTCACCACGTTGTGGGTAACTGAGGACTCACCACGTGGTGGAGGGTGAGGACTCAACCACGTGGTGGGTAACTGAGGACTCAACCACGTGGTGGGTAACTGAGGACTCAACCACGTGGTGAGTAACTGAGGACTCAACCACGTGGTGGATAACTGAGGACTCAACCACGTGGTGGGTAACTGAGGACTCAACCACGTGGTGGGTAACTGAGGACTCAACCACGTGGTGGGTAACTGAGGACTCACCACGTGGTGGGTAACTGAGGACTCACCACGTGGTGGAGGGTGAGGACTCAACCACGTGGTGGGTAACTGAGGACTCAACCACGTGGTGGGTAACTGAGGACTCACACGTGTGGGTAACTGAGGACTCAACCACGTGGTGGGTAACTGAGGACTCACCACGTGGTGGGTAACTGAGGACTCACCACGTGGTGGAGGGTGAGGACTCAACCACGTGTTGGGTAACTGAGGACTCAATTACGTGGTGGGTAACTGAGGACTCAACCACGTGGTGGGTAACTGAGGACTCACCACGTGGTGGGTAACTGAGGACTCAACCACGTGGTGGGTAACTGAGGACTCAACCACGTGGTGGGTAACTGAGGACTCAACCACGTGGTGGGTAACTGAGGACTCACCACGTGGTGGGTAACTGAGGACTCAACCACGTGGTGGGTAACTGAGGACTCAACCACGTGGTGAGTAACTGAGGACTCAACCACGTGGTGGGATAACTGAGGACTCAACCACGTGGTGGGTAACTGAGGACTCAACCACGTGGTGGGTAACTGAGGACTCAACCACGTGGTGGGTAACTGAGGACTCACCACGTGGTGGGTAACTGAGGACTCACCACGTGGTGGAGGGTGAGGACTCAACCACGTGGTGGGTAACTGAGGACTCAACCACGTGGTGGGTAACTGAGGACTCACCACGTGGTGGGTAACTGAGGACTCAACCACGTGGTGGGTAACTGAGGACTCACCACGTGGTGGGTAACTGAGGACTCACCACGTGGTGGAGGGTGAGGACTCAACCACGTGTTGGGTAACTGAGGACTCAATTACGTGGTGGGTAACTGAGGACTCAACCACGTGGTGGGTAACTGAGGACTCACCACGTGGTGGGTAACTGAGGACTCAACCACGTGGTGAGTAACTGAGGACTCACCACGTGGTGGGTAACTGAGGACTCAACCACGTGGTGGGTAACTGAGGACTCAACCACGTGGTGGGTAACTAAGGACTCACTACGTGGTGAGTAACTGAGGACTCAACCACGTGGTGGGTAACTGAGGACTCAACCACGTGGTGGGTAACTGAGGACTCAACCACGTGGTGGGTAACTGAGGACTCACCACGTGGTGGGTAACTGAGGACTCACCACGTGGTGGAGGGTGAGGACTCAACCACGTGGTGGGTAACTGAGGACTCACCACGTAGTGGGTAACTGAGAACTCACCACGAGGTGGAGGGTGAGGACTCAACCACGTGGTGGGTAACTGAGGACTCACCACGTGATGGGTAACTGAGGACTCATCCACGTGGTGGGTAACTGAGGACTCAACCACGTGGTGGGTAACTAAGGACTCAACCACGTGGTGAGTAACTGAGGACTCACCACGTGGTGGGTAACTGAGGACTCAACCACGTGGTGGGTAACTGAGGACTCACCACGTGGTGGGTAACTGAGGACTCAACCACGTGGTGGGTAACTGTGGACTCAACCACGTGGTGGGTAACTGAGGACTCACCACGTGGTCGGTAACTGAGGACTCACCACGTGGTGGAGGGTGAGGACTCAACCACGTGGTGGGTAACTGAGGACTCAACCACGTGGTGGGTAACTGAGGACTCACCACGTGGTGGGTAACTGAGGACTCAACCACGTGGTGGGTAACTGAGGACTCAACCACGTGGTGGGTAACTAAGGACTCTCCACGTGGTGAGTAACTGAGGACTCAACCACGTGGTGGGTAACTGAGGACTCAACCACGTGGTAGGTAACTGAGGACTCAACCACGTGGTGGGTAACTGAGGACTCAACCACGTGGTGGGTAACTGAGGACTCAACCACGTGGTGGGGTAACTGAGGACTCAACCACGTGGTGGGTAACTGAGGACTCAACCACGTGGTGGGTAACTGAGGACTCACCACGTGGTGAGTAACTGAGGACTCAACCACGTGGTGGTAACTGAGGACTCACCACGTGGTGGAGGGTGAGGACTCACCACGTGGTGGGTAACTGAGGACTCACCACGTGGTGGGTAACTGAGGACTCACCACGTGGTGGGTAACTGAGGACTCACCACGTGGTGGAGGGTGAGGACTCAACCACGTGGTGGGTAACTGAGGACTCAACCACGTGGTGGGTAACTGAGGACTCAACCACGTGGTGGTAACTGAGGACTCAACCACGTGGTGGATAACTGAGGACTCACCACGTGGTGGGTAACTGAGGACTCAACCACGTGGTGGGTAACTGAGGACTCAACCACGTGGTGGGTAACTGAGGACTCAACCACGTGGTGGGTAACTGAGGACTCAACCACGTGGTGGGTAACTGAGGACTCACCACGTGGTGGGTAACTGAGGACTCACCACGTGGTGGAGGGTGAGGACTCAACCACGTGGTGGGTAACTGAGGACTCAACCACGTGGTGGGTAACTGAGGACTCACCACGTGGTGGGTAACTGAGGACTCACCACGTGGTGGAGGGTGAGGACTCAACCACGTGTGGGTAACTGAGGACTCAACCACGTGGTGGGTAACTGAGGACTCAACCACGTGGTGGGTAACTGAGGACTCACCACGTGGTGGGTAACTGAGGACTCAACCACGTGGTGAGTAACTGAGGACTCACCACGTGGTGGGTAACTGAGGACTCAACCACGTGGTGGGTAACTGAGGACTCAACCACGTGGTGGGTAACTAAGGACTCACCACGTGGTGAGTAACTGAGGACTCAACCACGTGGTGGGTAACTGAGGACTCAACCACGTGGTGGGTAACTGAGGACTCAACCACGTGGTGGGTAACTGAGGACTCACCACGTGGTGGGTAACTGAGGACTCACCACGTGGTGGAGGGTGAGGACTCAACCACGTGGTGGGTAACTGAGGACTCACCACGTGGTGGGTAACTGAGGACTCACCACGAGGTGGAGGGTGAGGACTCAACCACGTGGTGGGTAACTGAGGACTCACCACGTGGTGGGTAACTGAGGACTCATCCACGTGGTGGGTAACTGAGGACTCAACCACGTGGTGGGTAACTAAGGACTCAACCACGTGGTGAGTAACTGAGGACTCACCACGTGGTGGGTAACTGAGGACTCAACCACGTGGTGGGTAACTGAGGACTCAACCACGTGGTGGGTAACTGAGGACTCAACCACGTGGTGGGTAACTGTGGACTCAACCACGTGGTGGGTAACTGAGGACTCACCACGTGGTCGGTAACTGAGGACTCACCACGTGGTGGAGGGTGAGGACTCAACCACGTGGTGGGTAACTGAGGACTCAACCACGTGGTGGGTAACTGAGGACTCACCACGTGGTGGGTAACTGAGGACTCAACCACGTGGTGGGTAACTGAGGACTCAACCACGTGGTGGGTAACTGAGGACTCTCCACGTGGTGGTAACTGAGGACTCAACCACGTGGTGGGTAACTGAGGACTCAACCACGTGGTAGGTAACTGAGGACTCAACCACGTGGTGGGTAACTGAGGACTCAACCACGTGGTGGGTAACTGAGGACTCAACCACGTGGTGGGGTAACTGAGGACTCAACCACGTGGTGGGTAACTGAGGACTCAACCACGTGGTGGGTAACTGAGGACTCACCACGTGGTGAGTAACTGAGGACTCAACCACGTGGTGGGTAACTAGGACTCACCACGTGGTGGAGGGTGAGGACTCACCACGTGGTGGGTAACTGAGGACTCACCACGTGGTGGGTAACTGAGGACTCACCACGTGGTGGGTAACTGAGGACTCACCACGTGGTGGAGGGTGAGGACTCAACCACGTGGTGGGTAACTGAGGACTCAACCACGTGGTGGGTAACTGAGGACTCAACCACGTGGTGAGTAACTGAGGACTCAACCACGTGGTGGTAACTGAGGACTCACCACGTGGTGGTAACTGAGGACTCAACCACGTGGTGGGTAACTGAGGACTCAACCACGTGGTGGGTAACTGAGGACTCAACCACGTGGTGGGTAACTGAGGACTCAACCACGTGGTGGGTAACTGAGGACTCACCACGTGGTGGGTAACTGAGGACTCACCACGTGGTGGAGGGTGAGGACTCAACCACGTGGTGGGTAACTGAGGACTCAACCACGTGGTGGGTAACTGAGGACTCACCACGTGGTGGGTAACTGAGGACTCAACCACGTGGTGGGTAACTGAGGACTCACCACGTGGTGGGTAACTGAGGACTCACCACGTGGTGGAGGGTGAGGACTCAACCACGTGGTGGGTAACTGAGGACTCAACTACGTGGTGGGTAACTGAGGACTCAACCACGTGGGGGTAACTGAGGACTCACCACGTGGTGGGTAACTGAGGACTCAAACCACGTGGTGAGTAACTGAGGACTCATCACGTGGTGGGTAACTGAGGACTCAACCACGTGGTGGGTAACTGAGGACTCAACCACGTGGTGGGTAACTAAGGACTCACCACGTGGTGAGTAACTGAGGACTCAACCACGTGGTGGGTAACTGAGGACTCAACCACGTGGTGGGTAACTGAGGACTCAACCACGTGGTGGGTAACTGAGGACTCACCACGTGGTGGGTAACTGAGGACTCACCACGTGGTGGAGGGTGAGGACTCAACCACGTGGGTGGGTAACTGAGGACTCACCACGTGGTGGTAACTGAGGACTCACCACGAGGTGGAGGGTGAGGACTCAACCACGTGGTGGGTAACTGAGGACTCACGTGGTGGGTAACTGAGGACTCATCCACGTGGTGGGTAACTGAGGACTCAACCACGTGGTGGGTAACTAAGGACTCAACCGTGGTGAGTAACTGAGGACTCACCCCGTGGTGGGTAACTGAGGACTCAACCACGTGGTGGGTAACTGAGGACTCAACCACGTGGTGGTAACTGAGGACTCAACCACGTGGGGGTAACTGTGGACTCAACCACGTGGTGAGTACTGAGGACTCAACCACGTGGTGGATAACTGAGGACTCACCACGTGGTGGGTAACTGAGGACTCAACCACGTGGTGGGTAACTGAGGACTCAACCACGTGTGGGTAACTGAGGACTCAACCACGTGGTGGGTAACTGAGGACTCCCACGTGGTGGGTAACTGAGGATTCACCACGTGGTGGAGGGTGAGGACTCAACCACGTGGTGGGTAACTGAGGACTCAACCACGTGGTGGGTAACTGAGGACTCACCACGTGGTGGGTAACTGAGGACTCAACCACGTGGTGGGTAACTGAGGACTCACCACGTGGTGGGTAACTGAGGACTCACCACGTGGTGGAGGGTGAGGACTCAACGACGTGGTGGGTAACTGAGGACTCAACCACGTGGTGGGTAATTGAGGACTCAACCACGTGGTGGGTAACTGAGGACTCACCACGTGGTGGGTAACTGAGGACTCAACCACGTGGTGAGTAACTGAGGACTCACCACGTGGTGGGTAACTGAGGACTCAACCACGTGGTGGGTAACTGAGGACTCAACCACGTGGTGGGTAACTAAGGACTCACTACGTGGTGGGTAACTGAGGACTCAACCACGTGGTGGGTAACTGAGGACTCACCACGTGGTGGGTAACTGAGGACTCAACCACGTGGTGGGTAACTGAGGACTCAACCACGTGGTGGGTGAGTGAGGACTCAACCACGTGGTGGAGGGTGAGGATTCACCACGTGGTGGGTAACTGAGGACTCACCACGTGGTGGGTAACTAAGGACTCACCACGTGGTGGGTACTGAGGACTCACCACGTGGTGGGTAACTGAGGACTCAACCACGTGGTGGGTAACTGAGGACTCAACCACGTGGTGAGTAACTGAGGACTCAACCACGTGGTGGGTAACTGAGGACTCACCACGTGGTGGGTAACTGAGGACTCACCACGTGGTGGAGGGTGAGGACTCATCCACGTGGTGGGTAACTGAGGACTCAACCACGTGGTGGGTAACTGAGGACTCAACCACGTGGTGGGTAACTGAGGACTCAACCACGTGGTGGATAACTGAGACTCACCACGTGTGGGTAACTGAGGACTCAACCACGTGGTGGGTAACTGAGGACTCAACCACGTGGTAGGTAAACTGAGGACTCAACCACGTGGTGGGTAACTGAGGACTCAACCACGTGGTGTAACTGAGGACTCACCACGTGGTGGTAACTGAGGACTCACCACGTCGTGGAGGGTGAGGACTCAACCACGTGGTGGGTAACTGAGGACTCAACCACGTGTGGGTAACTGAGGACTCACCACGTGGTGGGTAACTGAGGACTCAACCACGTGGTGGGTAACTGAGGACTCACCACGTGGTCGGTAACTGAGGACTCACCACGTGTGGAGGTGAGGACTCAACCACGTGGTGGGTAACTGAGGACTCAACCACGTGGTGGGTAACTGAGGACTCACCACGTGGTGGGTAACTGAGGACTCAACCACGTGGTGGGTAACTGAGGACTCAACCACGTGGTGGGTAACTAAGGACTCTCCACGTGGTGAGTAACTGAGGACTCAACCACGTGGTGGGTAACTGAGGACTCAACCACGTGGTGGGTAACTGAGGACTCAACCACGTGGTGGGTAACTGAGGACTCAACCACGTGGTGGGTAACTGAGGACTCAACCACGTGGTGGATAACTAAGGACTCACCACGTGGTGAGTAACTGAGGACTCAACCACGTGGTGAGTAACTGAGGACTCACCACGTGGAGGGTGAGGACTCACCACGTGGTGGGTAACTGAGGACTCACCACGTGGTGGGTAACTGAGGACTCACCACGTAGTGGGTAACTGAGGACTCACCACGTGGTGGAGGGTGAGGACTCAACCACGTGGTGGGTAACTGAGGACTCAACCACGTGGTGGGTAACTGAGGACTCAACCACGTGGTGAGTAACTGAGGACTCAACCACGTGGTGGATAACTGAGGACTCACCACGTGGTGGGTAACTGAGGACTCACCACGTGGTGGGTAACTGAGGACTCAACCACGTGGGGGTAACTGAGGGACTCAACACGTGGTGGGTAAACTGAGGACTCAACCACGTGGTGGGTAAACTGAGGACTCACCACGTGGTGGGTAACTGAGGACTCACCACGTGGTGGAGGGTGAGGACTCAACCAGTGGTGGGTTAACTGAGGACTCAACCACGTGGTGGGTAACTGAGGACTCACCACGTGGTGGGTAACTGAGGACTCAACCACGTGGTGGGTAACTGAGGACTCACCACGTGGTGGGTAACTGAGGACTCACCACGTGATGGAGGGTGATGACTCAACCACGTGGTGGGTAACTGAGGACTCAACCACGTGGTGGGTAACTGAGGACTCAACCACGTGGTGGGTAACTGAGGACTCACCACGTGGTGGGTAACTGAGGACTCAACCACGTGGTTAGTAACTGAGGACTCACCACGTGGTGGGTAACTGAGGACTCAACCACGTGGTGGGTAACTGAGGACTCAACCACGTGGTGGGTAACTAAGGACTCACCACGAGGTGAGTAACTGAGGACTCAACCACGTGGTGGGTAACTGAGCTCAACCACGTGGTGGGTAACTGAGGACTCAACCACGTGGTGGGTAAACTGAGGACTCACCACGTGGTGGGTAACTGGGACTCACCACGTGGTGGAGGTGAGGACTCAACCACGTGGTGGGTAACTGAGGACTCACCACGTGGTGGTAACTGAGGACTCACCACGAGGTGGAGGGTTGAGGACTCAACCACGTGGTGGGTAACTGAGGACTCACCACGTGGTGGGTAACTGAGGACTCAACCACGTGGTGGAGGGTGAGGACTCAACCACGTGTGTGGGTAACTGAGGACTCAACCACGTGGGTGGGTAACTGAGGACTCAACCACGTGGTGGGTAACTGAGGACTCAACCACGTGGTGGGTAACTGAGGACTCTCACCACGTGGTGGGTAACTGAGGACTCAACCACGTGGTGGGTAACTGAGGACACCTCACCACGTGTTGGGTAACTGAGGACTCAACACGTGGTGGGTAAACTGAGGACTCAACCACGTGGTGGTAACTGAGGACTCAACCACGTGGTGGGGATAACTGAGGACCACCACGTGTGTGGGTAACTGAGGACTCAACCACGTGGTGGGTAAACTGAGGACTCAACCACGTGGTGGGTAACTGAGGACTCAACCACGTGGTGGGTAACTGAGGACTCAACCACGTGGTGGGTAACTGAGGACTCACCACGTGGTGGGTAACTGAGGACTCACCACGTGGTGGAGGGTGAGGACTCAACCACGTGGTGGGTAACTGAGGACTCAACCACGTGGTGGGTAACTGAGGACTCACCACTTGGTGGGTACTGAGGACTCAACCACGTGGTGGGTAACTGAGGACTCACCACGTGGTGGGTAACTGAGGACTCACCACGTGGTGGAGGGTGAGGACTCAACCACGTGGTGGGTAACTGAGGACTCAACCACGTGGTGGGTAACTGAGGACTCACCACTTGGTGGGTAACTGAGGACTCAACCACGTGGTGGGTAACTGAGGACTCAACCACGTGGTGGGTAACTGAGGACTCAACCACGTGGTGGGTAACTGAGGACTCACCACGTGGTGGGTAACTGAGGACTCAACCACGTGGTGAGTAACTGAGGACTCACCACGTGGTGGGTAACTGAGGACTCAACCACGTGGTGGGTAACTGAGGACTCAACCACGTGGTGGGTAACTAAGGACTCACCACGTGGTGAGTAACTGAGGACTCAACCACGTGGTGGGTAACTGAGGACTCACCACTTGGTGGGTAACTGAGGACTCAACCACGTGGTGGGTAACTGAGGACTCACCACGTGGTGGGTAACTGAGGACTCACCACGTGGTGGAGGGTGAGGACTCAACCACGTGGTGGGTAACTGAGGACTCAACCACGTGGTGGGTAACTGAGGACTCACCACTTGGTGGGTAACTGAGGACTCAACCACGTGGTGGGTAACTGAGGACTCAACCACGTGGTGGGTAACTGAGGACTCAACCACGTGGTGGGTAACTGAGGACTCACCACGTGGTGGGTAACTGAGGACTCAACCACGTGGTGAGTAACTGAGGACTCACCACGTGGTGGGTAACTGAGGACTCAACCACGTGGTGGGTAACTGAGGACTCAACCACGTGGTGGGTAACTAAGGACTCACCACGTGGTGAGTAACTGAGACTCAACCACGTGGTGGGTAACTGAGGACTCAACCACGTGGTGGGTAACTGAGGACTCAACCACGTGGTGGGTAACTGAGGACTCACCACGTGGTGGGTAACTGAGGACTCACCACGTGGTGGAGGGTGAGGACTCAACCACGTGGTGGGTAACTGAGGACTCACCACGTGGTGGGTAACTGAGGACTCACCACGAGGTGGAGGGTGAGGACTCAACCACGTGGTGGGTAACTGAGGACTCACCACGTGGTGGGTAACTGAGGACTCACCACGTGATGGAGGGTGAGGACTCAACCACGTGGTGGGTAACTGAGGACTCATCCACGTGGTGGGTAACTGAGGACTCAACCACGTGGTGGGTAACTAAGGACTCAACCACGTGGTGAGTAACTGAGGACTCACCACGTGGTGGGTAACTGAGGACTCAACCACGTGGTGGGTAACTGAGGACTCAACCACGTGGTGGGTAACTGAGAACTCAACCACGTGGTGGGTAACTGAGGACTCAACCACGTGGTGGGTAACTGAGGACTCAACCACGTGGTGGGTAACTGAGGACTCAACCACGTGGTGGGTAACTGAGGACTCACCACGTGGTGGGTAACTGAGGACTCAACCACGTGGTGGGTAACTGAGGACTCAACCACGTGGTGGGTAACTGAGGACTCAACCACGTGGTGGGTAACTGAGGACTCAACCACGTGGTGGGTAACTGAGGACTCACCAGGGGGACTCAACACGCGAAACATTAATGACCGGGAACTCGGGACCCCGCAAGGCGGAGTCTTAAGCCCTACACTATTCAATGTACTTATGAACGCCATTGCAAATATTGATTTTCCGGAAGAAACACAACAAGTGGGATATGAGTGGCTCGGACGAGGACCATACTTTAACACGTATAAAGTTGTGACACAAATGCATTATTATTCTATTGAGAGTTGCATATGTTTATGGAATACATGCTGTGATGTGCGTCGTCTGAACAGCACCAGGCTGTGTGGTGGAGGGCTGTGTACTGGCTGGGCTACTGTGTACTGGCTGGGGCTACTGTGTACTGGCTGGGCTACTGTGTACTGGCTGGGGCTACTGTGTACTGGCTGGGCTACTGTGTACTGGCTGGGGCTACTGTGTACTGGCTGGGCTACTGTGTACTGGCTGGGGCTACTGTGTACTGGCTGGGGCTACTGTGTACTGGCTGGGGCTACTGTGTACTGGCTGGGGCTACTGTGTACTGGCTGGGGCTACTGTGTACTGGCTGGGGCTACTGTGAACTGGCTGGGGCTACTGTGTACTGGCTGGGGCTACTGTGTACTGGCTGGGGCTACTGTGTACTGGCTGGGCTACTGTGTACTGGCTGGGGCTACTGTGTACTGGCTGGGGCTACTGTGTACTGGCTGGGGCTACTGTGTACTGGCTGGGCTACTGTGTACTGGCTGGGGCTACTGTGTACTGACTGGGCTACTGTGTACTGGCTGGGCTACTGTGTACTGGCTGGGCCTACTGTGTACTGGCTGGGGCTACTGTGTACTGGCTGGGCTACTGTGTACTGGCTGGGTCTACTGTGTACTGGCTGGGGCTACTGTGTACTGGCTGGGGCTACTGTGTACTGGCTGGGGCAACTGTGTACTGGCTGGGGCTACTGTGTACTGGCTGGGCTACTGTGTACTGGCTGTGGCTACTGTGTACTGGCTGGGGCTACTGTGTACTGGTTGGGCTACTGTGTACTGACTGGGGCTACTGTGTACTGGTTGGGCTACTGTGTACTGACTGGGCTACTGTGTACTGGCTGGGGTTACTGTGTACTGGCTGGGCTACTGTGTACTGGCTGGGGCTACTGTGTACTGGCTGGGCTGCTGTGTACTGGCTGGGCTACTGTGTACTGACTGGGGCTACTGTGTACTGGCTGGGCTACTGTGTACTGGCTGGGGCTACTGTGTACTGGCTGGGCAACTGTGTACTGGCTGGGACTACTGTGTACTGGCTGGGCTACTGTGTACTGGCTGGGCTACTGTGTACTGGCTGGGGCTACTGTGTACTGGCTAGGGCTACTGTGTACTGGCTGGGCCTACTGTGTACTGGCTGGGGCTACTGTGTACTGGCTGGGCTACTGTGTACTGGTTGGGCTACTGTGTACTGACTGGGCTACTGTGTACTGGCTGGGGCTACTGTGTACTGGCTGGGCCGCTGTGTACTGGCTGGGCTACTGTGTACTGACTGGGGCTACTGTGTACTGGCTGGGCTACTGTGTACTGGCTGGGGCTACTGTGTACTGGCTGGGCTACTGTGTACTGGCTGGGGACTACTGTGTACTGGCTGGGCTACTGTGTACTGGCTGGGCTTACTGTGTACTGGCTGGGGCTACTGTGTACTGGCTGGGGCTACTGTATACTGGCTGGGGCTACTGTGTACTGGCTGGGCCTACTGTGTACTGGCTGGGGCTAGTGTGTACTGGCTGGGCTACTGTGTACTGGTTGGGCTACTGTGTACTGACTGGGCTACTGTGTACTGGCTGGGGCTACTGTGTACTGGCTAGGGCTACTGTGTACTAGCTGGGCCTACTGTGTACTGGCTGGGGCTACTGTGTACTGGCTGGGCTACTGTGTACTGGTTGGGCAACTGTGTACTGACTGGGCTACTGTGTACTGGCTGGGGCTACTGTGTACTGGCTGGGCCGCTGTGTACTGGCTGGGCTACTGTGTACTGACTGGGGCTACTGTGTACAGGCTGGGCTACTGTGTACTGGCTGGGGCTACTGTGTACTGGCTGGGCTACTGTGTACTGGCTGGGACTACTGTGTACTGGCTGGGCTACTGTGTACTGGCTGGGCTACTGTGTACTGGCTGGGGCTACTGTGTACTGGCTGGGGCTACTGTATACTGGCTGGGGCTACTGTGTACTGGCTGGGCCTACTGTGTACTGGCTGGGGCTACTGTGTACTGGCTGGGCTACTGTGTACTGGTTGGGCTACTGTGTACTGACTGGGCTACTGTGTACTGGCTGGGCTACTGTGTACTGGCTGGGCCTACTGTGTACTGGCTGGGGCTACTGTGTACTGGCTGGGCTACTGTGTACTGGCTGGGTCTACTGTGTACTGGCTGGGGCTACTGTGTACTGGCTGGGGCTACTGTGTACTGGCTGGGGCAACTGTGTACTGGCTGGGGCTACTGTGTACTGGCTGGGCTACTGTGTACTGGCTGTGGCTACTGTGTACTGGCTGGGGCTACTGTGTGTACTGTTGGGCTACTGTGTACTGACTGGGGACTACTGTGTACTGGTGGGCTACTGTGTACTGACTGGGCTACTGTGTACTGGCTGGGCTACTGTGTACTGGCTGGGCTACTGTGTACTGGCTGGGGCTACTGTGTACTGACTGGGGCTACTGTGTACTGGCTGGGCTACTGTGTACTGGCTGGGGCTACTGTGTACTGGCTGGGCTACTGTGTACTGGCTGGGCTACTGTGTACTGGCTGGGGCTACTGTGTACTGGCTGGGGCTACTGTGTACTGGCTGGGCCTACTGTGTACTGGCTAGGGCTACTGTGTACTGGCTGGGCCTACTGTGTACTGGCTGGGGCTACTGTGTACTGGCTGGGCTACTGTGTACTGGTTGGGCTACTGTGTACTGACTGGGCTACTGTGTACTGGCTGGGGCTACTGTGTACTGGCTGGGCTACTGTGTACTGGCTGGGGCTACTGTGTACTGGCTGGGCTGCTGTGTACTGGCTGGGCTACTGTGTACTGACTGGGGCTACTGTGTACTGGCTGGGCTACTGTGTACTGGCTGGGGCTACTGTGTACTGGCTGGGCAACTGTGTACTGGCTGGGACTACTGTGTACTGGCTGGGCTACTGTGTACTGGCTGGGCTACTGTGTACTGGCTGGGGCTACTGTGTACTGGCTAGGGCTACTGTGTACTGGCTGGGCCTACTGTGTACTGGCTGGGGCTACTGTGTACTGGCTGGGCTACTGTGTACTGGTTGGGCTACTGTGTACTGACTGGGCTACTGTGTACTGGCTGGGGCTACTGTGTACTGGCTGGGCCGCTGTGTACTGGCTGGGCTACTGTGTACTGACTGGGGCTACTGTGTACTGGCTGGGCTACTGTGTACTGGCTGGGGCTACTGTGTACTGGCTGGGCTACTGTGTACTGGCTGGGACTACTGTGTACTGGCTGGGCTACTGTGTACTGGCTGGGCTACTGTGTACTGGCTGGGGCTACTGTGTACTGTCTGGGGCTACTGTATACTGGCTGGGGCTACTGTGTACTGGCTGGGCCTACTGTGTACTGGCTGGGGCTACTGTGTACTGGCTGGGCTACTGTGTACTGGTTGGGCTACTGTGTACTGACTGGGCTACTGTGTACTGGCTGGGGCTACTGTGTACTGGCTAGGGCTACTGTGTACTAGCTGGGCCTACTGTGTACTGGCTGGGGCTACTGTGTACTGGCTGGGCTACTGTGTACTGGTTGGGCTACTGTGTACTGACTGGGCTACTGTGTACTGGCTGGGGCTACTGTGTACTGGCTGGGCCGCTGTGTACTGGCTGGGCTACTGTGTACTGACTGGGGCTACTGTGTACTGGCTGGGCTACTGTGTACTGGCTGGGGCTACTGTGTACTGGCTGGGCTACTGTGTACTGGCTGGGACTACTGTGTACTGGCTGGGCTACTGTGTACTGGCTGGGCTACTGTGTACTGGCTGGGGCTACTGTGTACTGGCTGGGGCTACTGTATACTGGCTGGGGCTACTGTGTACTGGCTGGGCCTACTGTGTACTGGCTGGGGCTACTGTGTACTGGCTGGGCTACTGTGTACTGGTTGGGCTACTGTGTACTGACTGGGCAACTGTGTACTGGCTGGGGCTACTGTGTACTGGCTGGGCTACTGTGTACTGGCTGGGGCTACTGTGTACTGGCTGGGGCTACTGTGTACTGGTTGGGCTACTGTGTACTGGCTGGGGCTACTGTGTACTGGCTGGGCTACTGTGTACTGGCTGGGGCTACTGTGTACTGGCTGGGGCTACTGTGTACTGGTTGGGCTACTGTGTACTGGCTGGGGCTACTGTGTACTGGCCGGGCTACTGTGTACTGGCTGGGGCTACTGTGTACTGACTGGGGCTACTGTGTACTGGCTGGGCTACTGTGTACTGGCTGGGGCTACTGTGTACTGGCTGGGCTACTGTGTACTGGCTCTGCTACTGTGTACTGGCTGGGGCTACTGTGTACTGGCTGGGCTACTGTGTACTGGCTGGGGCTACTGTGTACTGGCTGGGCTACTGTGTACTGGCTGGGGCTACTGTGTACTGGCTGGGCTGCTGTGTACTGGCTGGGCTACTGTGTACTGACTGGGGCTACTGTGTACTGGCTGGTCTACTGTGTGCTGGCTGGGCTACTGTGTACTGGCTGGGCTACTGTGTACTGGCTGGGACTACTGTGTACTGGCTGGGCTACTGTGTACTGGCTGGGCTACTGTGTACTGACTGGGGCTACTGTGTACTGGCTGAGCTAGTGTGTACTGGCTGGGGTTACTGTGTATTGGCTGGGGCTACTGTGTACTGGCTGGGCTACTGTGTACTGGCTGGGCTACTGTGTACTGGCTGGTGCTACTGTGTACTGGCTCGGCTACTGTGTACTGGCTGGGTTACTGTGTATTGGCTGGGGCTACTGTGTACTGGCTGAGCTAGTGTGTACTGGCTGGGGTTACTGTGTATTGGCTGGGGCTACTGTGTACTGGCTGGGCTACTGTATAATGGCTGGGCTACTGTGTACTGGCTGGGGTTACTGTGTACTGGCTGGGGCTACTGTGTACTGGCTGGGACTACTGTGTACTGGCTGGGCTACTGTGTACTGGCTGGGCTACTGTGTACTGGCTGGGCTACTGTGTACTGGCTGGGACTACTGTGTACTGGCTGGGCTACTGTGTACTGGCTGGGCTACTGTGTACTGGCTGGTGCTACTGTGTACTGGCTCGGCTACTGTGTACTGACTGGGTTACTGTGTACTGGCTGGGGCTACTGTATAATGGCTGGGCTACTGTGTACTGGCTGGGGTTACTGTGTACTGGCTGGGGTTACTGTGTACTGGCTGGGGCTACTGTGTACTGGCTGGGTTACTGTGTTCTGACTGGGCTACTGTATACTGACTGGGCTACTGTGTACTGGCTGGGGCTACTGTGTACTGGCTGGGGCTACTGTGTACTGGCTGGGCTACTGTATACTGACTGGGCTACTGTGTACTGGCTGGGCTACTGTATACTGACTGCGCTACTGTGTACTGGCTGGGGTTACTGTGTACTGGCTGTGGCTACTGTGTACTGGCTGGGCTACTGTATACTGACTGGGCTACTGTGTACTGGCTGGGCTACTGTATACTGACTGGGCTACTGTGTACTGGCTGGGGTTACTGTGTACTGGCTGGGGCTACTGTGTACTGGCTGGGCTACTGTATACTGACTGGGCTACTGTGTACTGGCTGGGGTTACTGTGTACTGGCTGGGGCTACTGTGTACTGGCTGGGCTACTGTATACTGACTGGGCTACTGTGTACTGGCTGGGGCTACTGTGTACTGGCTGGGCTACTGTGTACTGGCTGGGGCTACTGTATACTGACTGGGCTACTGTGTACTGGCTGGGGCTACTGTGTACTGGCTGGGGCTACTGTGTACTGGCTGGGGCTACTGTGTACTGGTTGGGCTACTGTGTACTGGCTGGGGCTACTGTGTACTGGCTGGGGCTACTGTATACTGGCTGGGCTACTGTGTACTGGCTGGGGCTACTGTGTACTGGCTGGGGCTACTGTGTACTGGTTGGGCTACTGTGTACTGACTGGGCTACTGTGTACTGGCTGGGGCTACTGTGTACTGGCTGGGCTACTGTGTACTGGCTGGGGGTACTGTGTACTGACTGGGGCTACTGTATAGTATCTGACTGGGGCTACTGTGTACTGACTGGGGCTACTGTGTACTGGCTGGGCTACTGTGTACTGGCTGGGCTACTGTTTACTGGCTGGGGCTACTGTGTACTGACTGTGCTACTGTGTACTGGCTGGGGCTACTGTGCTTGTCTCACCCCATCACTGTGTGCTGGGGGGGGGGCGTCGCTCCCAACACCAACACACACTAAACATCAGCTGATGGCTCTCTGCGAGGCTTAACGCTACAGGAAAACCTCAATTATACGATAACAATCTAAATGACTTTTATCTGACCAGAATGTGATCAGGAGAGCTGTTGTTGCCTGCATAATCGTGGTGTTGAGCCGCGTCAGACTGTAAGATGGAGTAACGATACTTGGATACCTCTCTGTGAACGCCTCTCTAGCTAGTAGTGGAAGCTCTACAAGGCAACAGAGCTGGTGGGAGGGGGGGGGGGGACAAGAGACGCTCTACAAGGCAACTGAGCTAGTGGGGGACAAGAGTCGCTCTACAAGCGACGCTCTACAAGAGACGCTCTACAAGAGACGCTCTACAAGAGTCGCTCTACAAGAGACGCTCTACAAGAGACGCTCTACAAGAGTCGCTCTACAAGAGACGCTCTACAAGAGACGCTCTACAAGAGACGCTCTACAAGAGACGCTCTACAAGAGACGCTCTACAAGAGTCGCTCTACAAGAGACGCTCTACAAGAGACGCTCTACAAGAGACGCTCTACAAGAGACGCTCTACAAGAGACGCTCTACAAGAGACGCTCTACAAGAGACGCTCTACAAGAGACGCTCTACAAGAGACGCTCTACAAGAGTCGCTCTACAAGAGACGCTCTACAAGAGACGCTCTACAAGAGTCGCTCTACAAGAGACGCTCTACAAGAGACGCTCTACAAGAGACGCTCTACAAGAGACGCTCTACAAGAGTCGCTCTACAAGAGTCGCTCTACAAGAGACGCTCTACAAGAGACGCTCTACAAGAGACGCTCTACAAGAGACGCTCTACAAGAGACGCTCTACAAGAGTCGCTCTACAAGAGACGCTCTACAAGAATCGCTCTACAAGAGACGCTCTACAAGAGACGCTCTACAAGAGACGCTCTACAAGAATCGCTCTACAAGAGACGCTTTACAAGAGACGCTCTACAAGAGTCGCTCTACAAGGCCCCTATAACCTGACCATGGCGCTAGTCTGCTAAAGTTAGCGTCACCGTGATAATAATAGCGCTGCGGCCAATGTTTACATTGAGAGCCACGACGGCTCCGGGCCTGAGCCTGCCCCCCTCCCTCAGGTCCTCACGTGACAAAGTTCACAAGGAAACATATGAGAGATCCTTGAGGTCTCTGCGTATCCATAATGTTGCTCGGAACATACTAATGTCCATAATGTCTGCCCGAAATGCTAGGCGCATTACTGGCTTGAGGTATTTGTATGTACTATCTCTGTCAATAATCAGAATGTTTGTAACTCTTAACCTATGTATGTACTATGTAGTCCTAAATAAAATATTATTATTATTATGTGGGATCACGCAGCTCCTGATATGGCTAAGGGACTTGTCAATAAGGACTTGACATGAAATTACGTCAAGGTTAGACTTTTTCGTGGTTGTGGTAGGGTTTGTACAGGTGTGTGATGGTTGTGGTAGTGTGTGTACAGGTGTGTGGTTGTGGTAGTGTGCGTACAGGTGTGTGATGGTTGTGGTAGTGTGTGTACAGGTGTGTGGTTGTGGTAGTGTGTGTACAGGTGTGTGGTTGTGGTAGTGTGTGTACAGGTGTGTGATGGTTGTGGTAGTGTGCGTACAGGTGTGTGGTTGTGGTAGTGTGCGTACAGGTGTGTGATGGTTGTGGTAGTGTGTGTACAGGTGTGTGTGTGATGGTTGTTTTAGGGCGTAGAGGACTATGATAGCCCTCCACACAGGTACTCTCCTCCCCACACACCTGTACACAGGTACTGACCTCCCTCACACACCTGTACACAGGTACTGACCTCCCTCACACACCTGTACACAGGTACTGACCTCCACACACACCTGTACACAGGTACTGATCTCCCCCACACAACTGTACACAGGTACTGACCACCCCACACACCTGTACACAGGTACTGACCTCCCTCACACACCTGTACACAGGTACTGACCTCCTCCACACACACCTGTACACAGGTACTGATCTCCCCCACACAACTGTACACAGGTACTGACCACCCCACACACCTGTACACAGGTACTGTCCTCCCCACACCTGTACACAGGTACTGACCTCCCCCCATACACCTGTACACAGGTACTGACCTCCCTCACACACCTGTACACAGGTACTATCCTCCCCCCACACACCTGTACACAGGTACTGTCCTCCCCCACACACCTGTACACAGTTACTGTCCACCCTCACACACCTGTACACAGGTACTGTCCTCCCGCACACACCTGTACACAGGTACTGTCCTCCCCACACACCTGTACACAGGTACTGTCCTACCTCACACACCTGTACACAGGTACTGTCCTCCCACACACCTGTACACAGGTACTGTCCTCCCCACACACCTGTACACAGGTACTGTCCACCATCACACACCTGTACACAGGTTCTGTCCACCCTCACACACCTGTACACAGGTACTGTCCTCCCCCACACCTGTCCACAGGTTCTGTCCTCCCCACACACCTGTACATAGGTACTGTCCTCCCCCACACACCTGTACACAGGTACTGTCCTACCCCACACACCTGTACACAGGTACTGTCTTACCCCACACACCTGTACACAGTTACTGTCCACCCTCACACCTGTACACAGGTACTGTCCACCATCACACACCTGTACACAGGTACTGTCCACCCTCACACACCTGTACACAGGTACTGTCCACCCTCACACACCTGTACACAGGTACTGTCCTCCCCCACACCTGTACACAGGTACTGTCCTCTCCCACACACCTGTACACAGGTACTGACCTCCCCTCCCACACCTGTACACAGGTACTGACCTCCCCTCCCACACCTGTACACAGGTACTGACCTCCCCCCAACACCTGTACACAGGTCCTGTCCTCCCCCACACCTGTACACAGGTACTGACCTCCCCTCCCACACCTGTACACAGGTATTGACCTACCTCCCACACCTGTACACAAGTACTGACCTTCCCACACCTGTACACAGGTACTGTCCTCCCCACACACCTGTAAACAGGTACTGACCTCCCCACACCTGTACACAGGTACTGTCCTCCCCACACACCTGTACACAGTTACTGTCCACCCTCACACACACTGTACACAGTTAAAGGCAACCCTCACACACCTGTACAAAAGTACTGACCTCCCCCAACACCTGTACACAGGTACTCACCTCCCCACACTCCTGTACACAGGTACTGACCTCCCTCACACACCTGTACGCAGGTACTGACCTCCCTCACACACCTGTACACAGGTACTGACCTCCTCCACACACACCTGTACACAGGTACTGATCTCCCCCACACACTTGTACACAGGTACTGACCACCCCACACATCTGTACACAGGTACTGACCTCCCCACACACCTGTACACATGTACTGACCACCCCACACACCTGTACACAGGTACTGACATCCCCCCACACCTGTACACAGGTACTGACCACCCCCACACACCTGTACACAGGTACTGACCACCCGACACACATGTACACAGGTACTGTCCTCCCCACACCTGTACACAGGTACTGTCCACCCACACACTTGTACATAGGTACTGACCTCTCCCATACACCTGTACACAGGTACTGTCCACCCTCACACACCTGTACACAGGTACTGTACTCACCCACACACCTGCACACAGGTAATGTCCACCCTCACACACCTGTACACACTGTCCACCCTCACACACCTGTACACTGGTACTTTCCACCCACACACACCTATACACAGGTACTGTCCTCCCCACACACCTGTACACAGGTACTGTCCTCCCCAATACACCTGTACACAGGTACTGACCTCCCTCACACACCTGTACACAGGTACTGTCCACCCTCACACACCTGTACACTGGTACTGTCCTCCCCCACACACCTGTACACAGGTACTGACCTCCCCCAATACACCTGTACACAGGTACTGACCTCCCTCACACACCTGTACATAGGTACTATCCTCCCCCCACACACCTGTACACAGGTACTGTCCTCCCCCACACACCTGTACACAGTTACTGTCCACCCTCACACACCTGTACACAGGTACTGTCCTCCCGCACACACCTGTACACAGGTACTGTCCTCCCCACACACCTGTACACAGGTACTGTCCTACCTCACACACCTGTACACAGGTACTGTCCTCTCCCACACACCTGTACACAGGCACTGTCCTCCCCACACACCTGTACACAGGTACTGTCCACCCTCACACACCTGTACACAGGTACTGTCCACCCTCACACACCTGTACACAGGTACTGTCCTCCCCCACACCTGTACACAGGTTCTGTCCTCCCCACACACCTGTACACAGGTACTGTACTCCCCCACACACCTGTACACAGGTACTGTCCTCCCCCACACACCTGTACACAGGTACTGTCCTACCCCACACACCTGTACACAGGTACTTTCCTACCCCACACACCTGTACACAGTTACTGTCCACCCTCACACCTGTACACAGGTACTGTCCACCCTCACACACCTGTACACAGGTACTGTCCACCCTCACACACCTGTACACAGGTACTGTCCACCCTCACACACCTGTACACAGGTACTGTCCTCCCCCACACCTGTACACAGGTACTGTCCTCTCCCACACACCTGTACACAGGTACTGACCTCCCCTCCTACACCTGTACACAGGTACTGACCTCCCTCCCACACCTGTACACAGGTACAGACCTCCCCCCCACACCTGTACACAGGTCCTGTCCTCCCCCACACCTGTACACAGGTACTGACCTCCCCTCCCACACCTGTACACAGGTATTGACCTACCTCCCACACCTGTACACAAGTACTGACCTTCCCACACCTGTACACAGGTACTGTCCTCCCCCACACACCTGTACACAGGTACTGACCTCCCCACACCTGTACACAGGTACTGTCCTCCCCACACACCTGTACACAGTTACTGTCCACCCTCACACACCTGTACACAGTTACTGTCCACCCTCAAACACCTGTACAAATGTACTGACCTCCCCCCACACCTGTACACAGGTACTCACCTCCCCACACACCTGTACACAGGTACTGACCTCCCTCACACACCTGTACATAGGTACTGACCTCCTCCACACACACCTGTACACAGGTACTGATCTCCCCCACACACTTGTACACAGGTACTGACCACCCCACACATCTGTACACAGGTACTGACCTCCCCACACACCTGTACACATGTACTGACCACCCCACACACCTGTACACAGGTACTGACATCCCCCACACACCTGTACACAGGTACTGACCACCCCCACACACCTGTACACAGGTACTGACCACCCAACACACATGTACACAGGTACTGTCCTCCCCACACCTGTACACAGGTACTGTCCACCCACACACTTGTACATAGGTACTGACCTCTCCCATACACCTGTACACAGGTACTGTCCACCCTCACACACCTGTACACAGGTACTGTACTCACCCACACACCTGCACACAGGTAATGTCCACCCTCACACACCTGTACACAGTTACTGTCCACCCACACACACCTGTACACAGGTACTGTCCTCCCCCACACACCTGTACACAGGTACTGTCCTCCCCCAATACACCTGTACACAGATACTGACCTCCCCCCCACACCTGTACACAGTTACTATCCTCTCCCACACACCTGTACACAGGTACTGTACCCCCCCCCCACACACCTGCACACAGGTAATGTCCACCCTCACATACCTGTACACAGGTACTGTCCACCCTCACACACCTGTACACAGGTACTGTCCTCCCCCACACACCTGTACACAGGTACTGTCCTCCCCCAATATACCTGTACACAGGTACTGACCTCCCTCACACACCTATACACAGGTACTATCCTCTCCCACACACCTGTACACAGGTACTGTCCTCCCCCACACACCTGTACACAGTTACTGTCCACCCTCACACACCTGTACACAGGTACTCTCCTCCCCACACACCTGTACACAGGTACTGACCTCCTCCACAAACACCTGTACACAGGTACTGATCTCCCCCACACACCTGTACACAGGTACTGACCACCCCACACACCTGTACACAGGTACTGACCTCCCCACACACCTGTACACATGTACTGACCACCCCACACACCTGTACACAGGTACTGACCACCCCACACACCTGTACACAGGTACTGACATTCCCCACACACCTGTACAGAGGTACTGACCACCCCCACACACCTGTACACAGGTACTGATCACCCCACACACATGTACACATGTACTGTCCTCCCCACACCTGTACACAGGTACTCTCCACTCTCACACACTTGTACACAGGTACTGACCTCCCCCCATACATCTGTACCAAAGGTACTGTCCACCCTCACACACCTGTACACAGGTACTGTCCTCCCCCACACACCTGCACACAGGTAATGTCACCCTCACACACCTGTACACAGTTACTGTCTACCCTCACACACCTGTACACAGGTACTGTCCACCCACAGACACCTGTACACAGGTACTGTCCTCCCCCACACACCTGTACACAGCTACTGTCCTCCCCAATTCACCTGTACACAGGTACTGACCTCCCTCACACACCTGTACACAGGTACTGTCCACCCTCACACACCTGTAAACAGGTACTGTCCTCCCCCACACACCTGTACACAGGTACTGTCCTCCCCACACACCTGTACACAGGTACTGTCCTCTCCCACACACCTGTACACAGGTACTGTCCTCTCCCACACACCTGTACACAGGTACTGTCCTCCCCACACACCTGTACACAGGTACTGTCCACCCTCACACACCTGTACACAGGTACTGTCCACCCTCTTACACCTGTACACAGGTACTGTCCACCTTCACACACCTGTACACAGGTACTGTCCTCCCCTACACCTGCACACAGGTACTGTCCACCCTCACACACCTGTACACAGGTACTGACCTCCCCCCACACCTATACACAGGTACTGACCTCCCCACACACCTGTACACAGGTACTGACCTCCCCACACACCTGTACACAGGTACTGACCTTCCTCACACACCTGTACACAGGTACTGACCTTCCTCACACACCTGTACACAGGTACTGACCTCCCTCACACACCTGTACACAGGTACTGACCTTCCTCACACACCTGTACACAGGTACTGACCTCCCCCCCACACCTGTACACAGGTACTGACCTCCCCCCCACACCTGTACACAGGTACTGACCTTCCTCACACACCTGTACACAGGTACTGACCTCCCCCCCACACCTGTACACAGGTACTGACCTCCCCCCCACACCTGTACACAGGTACTGACCTCCCCCCCACACCTGTACACAGGTACTGACCTCCCCCCCACACCTGTACACAGGTACTGACCTCCCCCCCACACCTGTACACAGGTACTGACCTTCCTCACACACCTGTACACAGGTACTGACCTCCCCCCCACACCTGTACACAGGTACTGACCTCCCCACACACCTGTACACAGGTACTGACCTCCCCACACACCTGTACACAGGTACTGACCTTCCTCACACACCTGTACACAGGTACTGACCTTCCTCACACACCTGTACACAGGTACTGACCTCCCCCCCACACCTGTACACAGGTACTGACCTCCCCCCCACACCTGTACACAGTGTCGGGGGCGCCGCAGCAGAGTGCGGTCCCTGGCAGAGGGAAACAAACAAAACAAGGCCCCAAAATCTGTTGGTATTACAGATGGGCTACCTGTAAGCATGGGGAATCGGGAAGAACAAATGGAACATGTACACACGATCACCCTAGAAAGTTCAGAAACCTCCTCAATACAGGTAAATGTACCAAAAGCTGTGAATTCTTTCACCCAGAAATTTGCAAGAACTCTTTGGACAGGAAAGAGTGCTTCAATGCTGAATGCCCAGCTTTTCATATAAGAGGTACCAGGCGAATAAAACCTACAGACTACCACTATGAAAACAGCCACTACTCCATCAACCGGGATAATTTTTTAGCAAGAGGAGGAGGAGAAGAATGGCTAAAAATGACCAGACTCTACCACCAACTCGGTCAAATGCTAGAGAGGACGCAAACACAGTGGCCTCCTTACCAGAGCCTCAGATATTAACACCAAGTAAAGCTTCCAGCACTTCCACTAACACGATAACATCATTTATATTTGCCAACATCAAGGGTATAAAAACACGCAAATCTAACAAAGTTCACTTTATAGATGGTCTCCTTCATGAGGCAAATGCAGTGTTTGCAGCCCTAACAGAAACCCACACAAAGGACTACCATGATGGTGAAATATGGATCTCAGAGTACAATCTTTTCAGATGTGATAGGAAACACCGGCTACAGGGTGGGGTCAGCCTCTACATCAAAGACACACTCATCTGTACTGAGCTGCTAAACACCTCAAATGATATGGTGGAAGTGCTGATAATCAAAATAGAGATCCTAAATGTGGTTGTTGTCCTTGTATATAAGTCACCGGAGGCAAACCCTCAGCAGTTTAAAGACCAATTAATGAAAATAGAACACTGCTTGGAAAACCTCACAAATCCAGCCCCGAACATCTTTCTGCTTGGGGACTTCAGCCTACGGCACCTGAAATGGAAGCACCTGGCTAATACAGTAATATCAGAAAGAATACACGGGAGTAGCCTAAATGAACAGGCACATGCAAATGACCTGCTACGGATGTGTGACAGGTTTGCCTTAAACCAGCAAATGGTAGAACGAACTAGGAAGGAGAACATGCTGGACCTCATTTTCACTAATACTGATGAATTGATCAGGAACATAATGATTACAAATACCTGTTACTCAGATCACAACTTAATTGAAGTTATGACAACCATGGGGAGTAGACCTTTAAAACCAGTCCAGATTCCCGGTGGAGGAGATTTCAGCAAATTCAACTTCAATAATAAACAGATAAACTGGGAGCAAATAAACCAGGACTTCACAGAAATAAACTGGGAAGAACAGCTAGAAAATGCAAACCTGAACCAGTGTCTGGAGAAAATAAGCTCAGTAGCACTAGAAATATGTTCAAACCGCATACCCCTAAGAAAAAAGAGAAAGAGATGCAGATTGGAACGGGAACGTTGTTCCCTATATAGGCGAAGAAAACGAATCGCGGAACAACTTGAGAGTCGCACCCTATCTCAAGAACGGCGAAGAAGGTTAGGTAGAGAAATAGAAACAATTGAACTCAAGCTACAAGAATCATACAAAACCCAGGAGAGGCAAAGAGAGCAAAAGGCCATCAGTGAAATAGAGAGAAATCCGAAATATTTTTTTCTCCTATGCAAAATCAAGATCAAAAACCACATCTAGTATCGGGCCCCTGCGAAAGGGAGATGGAACTTTCACCGATGACAACAAAGAAATAAGCGAGTTACTGAGGAAGCAGTACGACTCTGTTTTCAGCGAGCCATTAAACGCACTAAAGATTGATAACCCAAATGAATTTTTCATGGATATGATACCATCAAATCATATATCAGACGTCGCCCTATCCCCACTGGATTTTGAAGAAGCCATAAACAGTATGCCTATGCACTCTGCACCAGGCCCGGATTCTTGGAATTCCATATTCATCAAGAACTGTAAAAATCCACTATCGCAGGCCCTTCACATTCTGTGGAGACAAAGCCTAGATACTGGCGTTATTCCTGATATACTAAAAACAGCAGAGATAGCACCACTTCATAAAGGAGGAAATAAGGCAGAGGCAAAAAATTACAGACCGATAGCACTAACATCGCACATCATAAAATTTTTTGAGAGAGTGCTAAGAAGTAAGATCACAAAATACATGGAATCACAGCATCTCCATAACCCCGGACAACATGGTTTCAGAACAGGGCGCTCTTGCCTGTCGCAGTTGCTGGACCACTATGATATGACATTAGATGCTATGGAAGACAAACAAAACGCTGATGTAATTTACACAGATTTCGCAAAAGCTTTTGATAAATGTGACCATGGCGTTATTGCACATAAAATGCGTTCAAAAGGAATTACCGGAAAAATTGGCAGATGGATCTACAATTTCCTGACCAACAGAACCCAATGTGTAATAGTCAACAAAATAAAATCCAGTCCATCAACCGTGAAGAGCTCAGTCCCCCAGGGTACTGTGCTTGCTCCAGTACTTTTTCGCATCCTCATATCGGACATAGACAAGAACACAACCTATAGCACTATATCATCCTTTGCAGATGACACTAGGATCTTCATGAGAGTAGGCAACATAGAGGACACGGCAAACCTCCAGTCAGATGTAGATCAGGTCTTTCTATGGGCTACAGAAAATTATATGGTGTTTAACGAAGATAAGTTCCAGCTCATGCGCTACGGAAAAATTGAAAATATAAAAACGGAAACCACGTACAAAACTCAGGCAAATCATAACATCGAACGAAAAGGCAATGTAAAGGATCTGGGTGTACTCATGTCGGAATACCTTACCTTTAAAGAACACAATAAAGTAGCCGTCACAACTGCAAGAAAAATGACAGGTTGGATAACAAGAACTTTTCACACTAGAGATGCTATACCGATGATGATACTTTTCAAAACGCTAGTGCTCTCTAGAGTGGAGTACTGCTGCACAATGACAGCCCCTTTCAAAGCTGGAGAAATTGCTGACCTGGAGAGCGTGCAGAGATTCTTTACTGTTAGAATCCACTCAGTAAAACATCTAAATTACTGGGACCGACTAAAGAGCCTAAATCTGTACTCCCTTGAGCGCAGGCGGGAGAGATACATAATAATTTACACGTGGAAAATATTAGAGGGGCTGGTCCCAAACCTGCACACAGAAATAACATCACATGAGACCAGAAGACATGGCAGGATGTGCAGAATATCCCCGTTGAAAAGCAGAGGTGCAACAGGTACTCTGAGAGAGAACTGTCAACATCAGAGGTCCGAGACTGTTCAACACGCTTCCACTACACATAAGGGACATAACTGGCCGACCCCTCACAGTGTTCAAGAGAGAACTGGATAAGCACCTCCAAAGGATACCTGATCAACCAGGCTGTGACTCATACGTCAGGCTGCGAGCAGCCGCGTCTAACAGCCTGGTTGATCAGTCCGGCAACCAGGAGGCCTGGTCGACGACCGGGCCGCGGGGACGCTAAGCCCCGGAAGCACCTCAAGGTAACCTCAAGGTAAGGTCCCCCCCACACCTGTACACAGGTACTGACCTCCCCCCCCCCCCCACACCTGTACACAGGTACTGCCTGGTGTCTTATAAGTGTCTCCACGACCTTAAGGGCGTTATCCACGTATAATTTGCTATGAATTTTGACCTTACATTCTGGTATAGAACTGAATGTACTGTAATTGTAATGTTGTTCTGGACTTTTTATGTAATAAATGAGTCGACGGGTCTGGTAGCTTTCACCATGGCGCGGCCTTCACCTCGGGGCTGACATGTTCTAGTACACATGCTCAGATATATAACCCAAAACTCACACCCCGAAAGTGACTCGAACCCATACTGCCAGGAGCACTCTGCAACTGGTGTACAGGACAAAAGATGATGGTAGCCGAGGCTAATTCCCCATCATCCCGCAGGCACTCTGATAGTAGTCTTGGGCATAGTATTTGATTAAATTGCCTCATTCTTTGGGGGCCCACGTGCCCTGTACACCAGTTGCAGAGTGCTCCTGGCAGTATGGGTTCGAGTCACTTCTGGGGTGTGAGTTTTCAGTTATATATATATATATATATATATATATATATATATATATATATATATATATATATATATATATATATATATATATATATATATATATACTAGCTGTACCATGCCACGCGTTGCTGAGCCACAGCAACCTTCCCTTGTCCCCTCGTCCTCCCCGCCATTCCCCACTCCCTCGTCCGATACATTCCCAAATGATCTGATGTTCCCATCAGAAAATTGGGGACATCAATTGATCTGATGTTCCCATCACTGAAATGATGGAAAAAACAGTTAAAAAAACGAATTGAAAATATGAAAATTAATAAAAAATAAACAATACCCACAAAATGAACGGTATGGTAAACAACACAGCTCAATTCCAATGCAATGTCACACAAAATAATTAAATCAAAATGAAAATAAATGGAAATCTATGAAAATTCAATTTACCAATGCAAACGGAAACATTGAAATGGAATTGTAACATATTTAGTACAGCGTGTGTTGCTCGTGTGCAACAGATGGCGTCGTTTCTTAAAAAACATGTTTTTACCTGTCACAAGTGTGGCCTCTATATACAATGTATATAAAAACACGCGTGTATGCGAATGGAACGTTGTGTGAAAATTTCAAAGCAATCGGCGAAGAACTTTCTTCGAAGAAGAAAGAACTTTCTTCGAAGAAGAAAGAACTTTCTTCGAAGAAGCAATAAGCGATTATGAACAAACGAACATTTACATTTTTATTTTTATAAGATACTAGCTGTACCCGGCCACTCGTTGCTGTGGCTCAGCAGTACATGCGCATTGCTGAGCCACAGCAAGATTGTTGAGCCTGATACTATACCAATGATACCACATCATTGGTCTAGTATCATGAGTGTGAAAGGTTCTTGTTACCGGCGCAGACATTTGTGTGGTGACAGGTTCTTGAGTACTATAGAGGTGAGGTCTTCCCACATGCTGACTCCTGGACCCTTTACATTGTTTAGTCTCTCTTGCTGTTGTAATAAATGAAGAGGAGGGATCATAAGGGTGGTCACGTGACACCTGGTGCACCTGCAGGCAAGAGTTTAACAAGTATACACGAGTCGTGATGAGGGTTCGAACCTATGTGCTGGGTGTTCCCAGATACACGCTCTAGTCGGCTATGCCACCACATGGTCAACAGAATTGGAACCTGGGACACTAGTGCACCCTCGAGGGTCCCCGAGGCTTCCAGTGAAGCCTAACTGAGGTTTCACACAATTCATGTCCCCCCCCCATGTACTCTGGCTCTGTCGTCTAGTAGTACTCCCTCTGACGCTTGCAGTACACGCGAGATATCACATTATCGTCATATATCGTGTACTGGATATATCGTGTACAGGATATATCGTGTACTGGATATATCGTGTACTGGATATATCGTGTACAGGATATATCGTGTACAGGATATATCGTGTACAGGATATATCGTGTGCTGGATATATCGTGTACTGGATATATCGTGTACTGGATATATCGTGTACAGGATATATCGTGTACAGGATATATCGTGTACAGGATATATCGTGTACTGGATATATCGTGTACTGGATATATCGTTTACTGGATATATCGTGTACTGGATATATCGTGTACAGGATATATCGTGTACAGGATATATCGTGTACTGGATATATCGTGTACTGGATATATCGTGTACTGGATATATCGTGTACTGGATATATCGTGTACTGGATATATGGTCATATATCATGTACTGGATATCGTGATCGTGTACTGCAAGATGGGTGTCAGAGGGAGTACTACTGGACGACAGAGCCAGAGTACATGGGGGGGGGGACATGAATTGTGTGAAACCTCAGTTAGGCTTCACTGGAAGCCTCGGGGACCCTATACCTTAGGGCGGAAGCCTTAAGGCGCCTGACAGCTGAGTGGACAGCGCTTTGGATTCGTAGTTCTGAGGTTCCGGGTTCGATTCCCGGTGGAAGCGGAGACAAATTGGCAAAATTTTTCTTTCACCCTGATGCCTCAGTTACCTAGCAGTAAATAGGTACCTGGGAGTTAGACAGCTGCTCCAGGTAGTGCTCCAGGTTATGATTCTTTTGACCATGTGGTGGCATAGCCGACTAGAGCGTGCATCTGGGAACACCCAGCACATGGGTTCGAACCCTCATCACAGCTCCTGAAGAATTGTTCATTGATATATCAGGATATCTTGAGGTTATCTTGAGATGATTTCGGGGCTTTAGTGTCCCCGCGGCCCGGTCCTCGACCAGGCCTCCACCCTCAGGAAGCAGCCCGTGACAGCTGACTAACTCCCAGGTACCTATTTACTGCTAGGTAACAGGGGCATTCAGGGTGAAAGAAACTTTGCCCATTTGTTTCTGCCTCGTGCGGGAATCGAACCCGCGCCACAGAATTACGAGTCCTGCGTGCTATCCACCAGGCTACGAGGCCCCCAGAGGCTACTTCTCTGAGTAGTACAAGCAAGAGCTGTTATCCCGCCTCAGATCATCTGTAGCCTGCTCCTTGGAGACTTTTAGCTCATGAGTCTGTTATATGCATCAGTAGGTATAGCTTTTATTCCTTAACAACATGAGGTAACACTGATATAAGGAAGAGGATGAGCCAGTAGCCAGCTGTGTGCCGGAGTCTTCATGTGATCAGGTGACCTGATCTCCCGTGTGTCAACCTGCTGGGCCAACAAGTTACAGATGTGAGTCAGCCTCGGAGTGAATGGTCGCTGATGGAGTGATGTTCTTGAGAATGGCACTTCCAGCATGACACTGTTGAAGGTTGAGAGCCTCGTGCTCCGGGCGGCAACTACTGGTTGTCCACGGAGTTGGACCAGGTGCGGAACTTTAAGGATATTGGCCTTGTACATAATAATAACACCACCAACGTCACGACGGTGTTTCAGGCTCTGATGTTCAGACCGTTCCCACCAGACTTGGTCAAGACTAGAGATAAGTCTTCTAGCCCGTCTCTCTCTACTTTGTGCAACAGTCTGACGAATGATAGGGGGGGGGGGGTATCAGGCGATCCAGGAGAGAGGTTGGCAGTTGTTCCTCACTGTGTGTGTCAAGGTGAGGGAGCAGTCCTCACTCCTGGCCCTCACCTCACTGTGTGTGTGTCAAGGTGAAGGAGCAGTCCTCACTCCTGGCCCTCACCTCACTGTGTGTGTGTCAAGGTGAAGGAGCAGTCCTCACTCCTGGCCCTCACCTCACTGTGTGTACTCACCTATATGTACTCACCTATATGTGCTTGCAGGATCGAGCATTGACTCTTGGATCCCGCCTTTCGAGCATCGGTTGTTTACAGCAATGACTCCTGTCCCATTTCCCTATCATACCTGGTTTTAAAATTATGAATAGTATTTGCTTCCACAACCTGTTCCTGAAGTGCATTCCATTTCCCCACTACTCTCACGCTAAAAGAAAACTTCCTTACATCTCTGTGACTCATCTGAGTTTCAAGCTTCCATCCATGTCCTCTCGTTCTGTTACTATTCCGTGTGAACATTTCGTCTATGTCCACTCTGTCAATTCCTCTGAGAATCTTATACGTTCCTATCATGTCCCCCCTCTCCCTTCTTCTTTCTAGTGTCGTAAGGCACAGTTCCCTCAGGCGCTCTTCATACCCCATCCCTCGTAGCTCTGGGACGAGTCTCGTTGCAAACCTCTGAACCTTTTCCAGTTTCATTATATGCTTCTTCAGATGGGGACTCCATGATGAGGCGGCATACTCTAAGACTGGCCTTACGTAGGCAGTGTAAAGCGCCCTAAATGCCTCCTTACTTAGGTTTCTGAATGATGTTCTAACTTTTGCCAGTGTAGAGTACGCTGCTGTCGTTATCCTATTAATATGTGCCTCAGGAGATAGATTAGGTGTTACGTCCACCCCCAGGTCTCTTTCACGCGTCGTTACAGGTAGGCTGTTCCCCTTCATTGTGTACTGTCCCTTTGGTCTCCTATCTCCTAGTCCCATTTCCATAACTTTACATTTGCTCGTGTTGAATTCTAGTAGCCATTTCTCTGACCATCTCTGCAATCTGTTCAGGTCCTCTTGGAGGATCCTGCAATCCTCATCTGTCACAACTCTTCTCATCAACTTTGCATCATCCGCAAACATCGACATGTAGGACTCTACGCCTGTAAACATGTCGTTAACATATACAAGAAATAGAATTGGTCCCAGCACCGATCCTTGTGGTACTCCACTTGTTACTGTTCGCCAGTCCGACTTCTCGCCCCTTACCGTAACTCTTTGGCTCCTTCCTGTTAGGTAGTTCCTTATCCATTCTAGGACCTTTCCCCCCACCCCCGCCTGCCTCTCGAGCTTGAACAGCAGTCTCATGTGCGGTACTGTATCAAAGGCTTTTTGGCAGTCCAGAAATATGCAGCCTGCCCAACCATCTCTGTCCTGTCTTATCCTCGTTATTTTATCATAGAATTCCAGAAGGTTTGTTAGGCACGATTTCCCTGTCCAGAACCCATGTTGATGTTTGTTCACAAACCTAATGTTCTCCAGGTGTGCAACCAGTCGTAGCCTAATTATTCTTTCCAGTATTTTACAGGGGATGCTTGTCAGTGATACAGGTCTGTAGTTAAGTGCCTCCTCCCTATCTCCTTTCTTGAAGATCGGCACGACATTTGCCTTCTTCCAGCAACTGGGCAATTCTCCTGACATAAGTGACTCATTAAAGATCATTGCCAGAGGCACGCTGAGGGCCTGTGCTGCTTCTTTTAGTATCCACGGTGATACTTTGTCTGGTCCAACTGCTTTAGTTGCATCTAGAGTTGTCAACTGTTTCATTACCTCCTCTGCTGTCACCTCTATATCTGATAGTCTTTCATCTAGGGTAACCCCTTCCAACAATGGGAGCTGCTCAGGCTCGGTAGTGAACACTCCATGGAAACTGGCATTCAGTGCCTCGCAGATTTCCTTGTCACTTTCAGTATATGCCCCCTCTGTCTTCCTTAGTCTTGTCACTTGGTCGTTCACCGACATTTTTCTTCTTATATGACTGTGTAGTAACTTAGGTTGTTTTTTCGCTTTGATTGCAATATCGTTCTCATAGTCCCTTTCCGATGTTCGTCTTATGTTAATGTAATCGTTCCTAGCTCTGTTGTATCTGCTTCTGTTGTCCTCTGTTCTTTGTCTTCTGTACTTCCTCCACTCCCGCCTGCTGGCCATTTTTGCTTCCTGACACTGTCTATTAAACCATGGGTTATTATGGTGTGTGTGTCAAGGTGAAGGAGCAGTCCTCACTCCTGGCCCTCACCTCACTGTGTGTGTGTCAAGGTGAAGGAGCAGTCCTCACTCCTGGCCCTCACCTCACTGTGTGTGTGTCAAGGTGAAGGAGCAGTCCTCACTCCTGGCCCTCACCTCACTGTGTGTGTGTCAAGGTGAGGGAGCAGTCCTCACTCCTGGCCCTCACCTCACTGTGTGTGTGTCAAGGTGAAGGAGCAGTCCTCACTCCTGGCCCTCACCTCACTGTGTGTGTGTCAAGGTGAGGGAGCAGTCCTCACTCCTGGCCCTCACCTCACTGTGTGTGTGTCAAGGTGAAGGAGCAGTCCTCACTCCTGGCCCTCACCTCACTGTGTGTGTGTCAAGGTGAGGGAGCAGTCCTCACTCCTGGCCCTCACCTCACTGTGTGTGTGTCAAGGTGAGGGAGCAGTCCTCACTCCTGGCCCTCACCTCACTGTGTGTGTGTCAAGGTGAGGGAGCAGTCCTCACTCCTGGCCCTCACCTCACTGTGTGTGTGTCAAGGTGAGGGAGCAGTCCTCACTCCTGGCCCTCACCTCACTGTGTGTGTGTCAAGGTGAGGGAGCAGTCCTCACTCCTGGCCCTCACCTCACTGTGTGTGTGTCAAGGTGAAGGAGCAGTCCTCACTCCTGGCCCTCACCTCACTGTGTGTGTGTCAAGGTGAAGGAGCAGTCCTCACTCCTGGCCCTCACCTCACTGTGTGTGTGTCAAGGTGAAGGAACAGTCCTCACTCCTGGCCCTCACCTCACTGTGAGTGTGTCAAGGTGAGGGAGCAGTCCTCACTCCTGGCCCTCACCTTCACCAGAGAAGAGAGAAAACTATCAGGAGAAAGCGCCAAGCCATTACGACTATATAGCACTGAGAGAGGATCAGGATAAGGAAATGGGATGGGACGGGGGAAAGGAATGGTGCCTAACCATTTGGACGGTCGGGGATTGAACGCTGACCTGCATTAAGTGAGACCGTCGCTCTACTGTCCACCCCAAGTGGTTGGGCGAGATTAAGTAGATCGTTCTCTGTGTGTGTGTGTGTGTCTCTCTCTCTCTCTCTCTCTCTCTCTCTCTCTCTCTCTCTCTCTCTCTCTCTCTCTCTCTCTCTCTCTCTCTCTCTCTCTCTCTCTCTCTCAGCGAGCGTGAGAGCACCAGGTCGGAGGATGTAGGAATGTCAGGGGACCACTGGGTCTTGGTCAATGTTGGACAACATTGACATTTGAATGAAGGTCAGACGAGTTAGGAGCCTTTTCTTGAGGTGTCCGTACACCTGTGGTCACCTGGGTGGTGGTGGAGAGGAGGGGGGTACTGTACACCTGTGGTCACCTGGGTGGTGGTGGAGAGGAGGGGGGGGTACTGTACACCTGTGGTCACCTGGGTGGTGGTGGAGAGGAGGGGGGGTACTGTACACCTGTACAGTCTCGTAGCCTGGTGGATAGCGCGCAGGACTCGTAATTCTGTGGCGCGGGTTCGATTCCCGCACGAGGCAGAAACAAATGGGCAAAGTTTCTTTCACCCTAAATGCCCCTGTTACCTAGCAGTAAATAGGTACCTGGGAGTTAGTCAGCTGTCACGGGCTGCTTCCTGGGGGTGGAGGCCTGGTCGAGGACCGGGCCGCGGGGACACTAAAGCCCCGAAATCATCTCAAGATAACCTCAAGATAACCTGTGGTCACCTGGGTGGTGGTGTAGAGGAGGGGGGGGGTACTGTACACCTGTGGTCACCTGGGTGGTGGTGGAGAGGAGGGGGGGGGGGGTACTGTACACCTGTGGTCACCTGGGTGGTGGTGGAGAGGAGGGGGGGTACTGTACACCTGTGGTCACTTGGGTGGTGGTGGAGAGGAGGGGGGGTACTGTACACCTGTGGTCACCTGGGTGGTGGTGGAGAGGAGGGGGGGTACTGTACACCTGTGGTCACCTGGGTGGTGGTGTAGAGGAGGGGGGGGGGGGGTACTGTACACCTGTGGTCACCTGGGTGGTGGTGGAGAGGAGGGGGGGTACTGTACACCTGTGGTCACCTGGGTGGTGGTGTAGAGGAGGGGGGGGGGGTACTGTACACCTGTGGTCACCTGGGTGGTGGAGGAGAGGAGGAGGGGGGGGGTACTGTACACCTGTGGTCACCTGGGTGGTGGTGTAGAGGAGGGGGGGGGGTACTGTACACCTGTTGTCACCTGGGTGGTGGGGGAGAGGAGGGGGGGGTACTGTACACCTGTGGTCACCTGGGTGGTGGTGGAGAGGAGGGGGGGGGGGGTACTGTACACCTGTGGTCACCTGGGTGGTGGGGGAGAGGAGGGGGGGGGTACTGTACACCTGTGGTCACCTGGGTGGTGGTGGAGAGGGGGGGGGGTACTGTACACCTGTGGTCACCTGGGTGGTGGGGGAGAGGAGGGGGGGGGTACTGTACACCTGTGGTCACCTGGGTGGTGGTGGAGAGGAGGGGGGGGGGTACTGTACACCTGTGGTCACCTGGGTGGTGGGGGAGAGGAGGGGGGGTACTGTACACCTGTGGTCACCTGGGTGGTGGTGGAGAGGGGGGGGGTACTGTACACCTGTGGTCACCTGGGTGGTGGTGGTGAGGAGGGGGTGGTACTGTACACCTGTGGTCACCTGGGTGGTGGTGGTGGAGAGGAGGGGGGGTACTGTACACCTGTGGTCACCTGGGTGGTGGTGTAGAGGAGGGGGGGGGTACTGTACACCTGTGGTCACCTGGGTGGTGGTGGAGAGGAGGGGGGGTACTGTACACCTGTGGTCACCTGGGTGGTGGTGGTGGAGAGGAGGGGGGGTACTGTACACCTGTGGTCACCTGGGTGGTGGTGGAGAGGAGGGGGGGGGTACTGCACACCTGTGGTCACCTGGGTGGTGGTGTAGAGGAGGGGGGGGGGGTACTGTACACCTGTGGTCACCTGGGTGGTGGTGGAGAGGAGGGGGGGCGTACTGTACACCTGTGGTCACCTGGGTGGTGGTGGAGAGGAGGGGGGGTACTGTACACCTGTGGTCACCTGGGTGGTGGTGTAGAGGAGGGGGGGGTACTGTACACCTGTGGTCACCTGGGTGGTGGTGTAGAGGAGGGGGGGGGGGGTACTGTACACCTGTGGTCACCTGGGTGGTGGTGGAGAGGAGGGGGGGGGTACTGTACACCTGTGGTCACCTGGGTGGTGGTGGAGAGGAGGGGGGGGGGGTACTGTACACCTGTGGTCACCTGGGTGGTGGTGTAGAGGAGGGGGGGGGGATACTGTACACCTGTGGTCACCTGGGTGGTGGTGGAGAGGAGGGGGGGGGTACTGTACACCTGTGGTCACCTGGGTGGTGGTGGAGAGGAGGGGGGGGTACTGTACACCTGTGGTCACCTGGGTGGTGGAGGAGAGGAGGGGGTGGGGGGTACTGTACACCTGTGGTCACCTGGGTGGTGGTGGAGAGGAAGGGGGGGGGTACTGTACACCTGTGGTCACCTGGGTGGTGGTGGAGAGGAGGGGGGGGTACTGTACACCTGTGGTCACCTGGGTGGTGGTGGAGAGGAGGGGGGGTACTGTACACCTGTGGTCACCTGGGTGGTGGTGGAGAGGGGGGAGGTACTGTACACCTGAGGTCACCTGGGTGGTGGAGGAGAGGAGGAGGGGGGGGGTACTGTACACCTGTGGTCACCTGGGTGGTGGTGGAGAGGAGGGGGGGGGGGGGTACTGTACACCTGTGGTCACCTGGGTGGTGGTGTAGAGGAGGGGGGGGTACTGTACACCTGTGGTCACCTGGGTGGTGGTGGAGAGGAGGGGGGGGGGGTACTGTACACCTGTGGTCACCTGGGTGGTGGTGGAGAGGGGGGAGGTACTGTACACCTGAGGTCACCTGGGTGGTGGAGGAGAGGAGGAGGGGGGGGGGGTACTGTACACCTGTGGTCACCTGGGTGGTGGTGGAGAGGAGGGGGGGGGTACTGTACACCTGTGGTCACCTGGGTGGTGGTGGAGAGGGGGGAGGTACTGTACACCTGAGGTCACCTGGGTGGTGGAGGAGAGGAGGAGGGGGGGTACTGTACACCTGTGGTCACCTGGGTGGTGGTGGAGAGGAGGGGGGGGGGGGGGTACTGTACACCTGTGGTCACCTGGGTGGTGGTGGAGAGGAGGGGGGGGTACTGTACACCTGTGGTCACCTGGGTGGTGGAGGGAGAGCCAACACTATACACTATACCCATACACATATTAATTACCAGCATGATGACAGCAGGTGTTGTGGGTGTTGATACAGGGGGGGGGGAGGACGCTGGTGGGATGGGACGCTCCCGGCCAACTCGTTAAGGGTTAATAGCCAAGACTAATGGCCAAATGAGTGACGCTTATCAGCGGAAACTGGTGTTCATGGCGGCCATTACACACACAGTCGGGCATCTGACTGTGGAGCCCTAGGAGTCCCTTAATGTGACGAGCACCGGCCCTGTCCCACCTCGGCTGAGGGCCCACCACGGCTGAGGGCCCACCACGGCTAAGGGCCCACCACGGCTGAGGGCCCACCACGGCTGAGGGCCCACCACGGCTGAGGGCCCACCACGGCTGAGGGCCCACCACGGCTGAGGGCCCACCAGGAGCCCCACCAAGGCTGAGGGCCCACCAGGAGCCCCACCAAGGCTGAGGGCCCACCACGGCTAAGGGCCCACCACGGCTAAGGGCCCACCACGGCTAAGGGCCCACCACGGCTGAGGGCCCACCAGGAGCCCCACCACGGCTGAGGGCCCACCACGGCTAAGGGCCCACCACGGCTGAGGGCCCACCACGGCTGAGGGCCCACCACGGCTGAGGGCCCACCACGGCTGAGGGCCCACCAGGAGCCCCACCACGGCTGAGGGCCCACCAGGAGCCCCACCACAGCTGAGGGCCCACCAGGAGCCCCACCACGGCTGAGGGCCCATCAGGAGCCCCACTACGGCTGAGGGCCCACCAGGAGCCCCACCAAGGCTGAGGGCCCACCAGGAGCCCCACCAAGGCTGAGGGCCCACCAGGAGCCCCACCACAGCTGAGGGCCCACCAGGAGCCCCACCACGGCTGAGGGCCCACCAGGAGCCCCACCACTGCTGAGGGCCCACCAGGAGCCCCACCAAGGCTGAGGGCCCACCAGGAGCCCCACCACGGCTAAGGGCCCACCACGGCTAAGGGCCCACCACGGCTGAGGGCCCATCAAGGCTGAGGGCCCACCAGGAGCCCGTGACCCAAGGCAACATGTCCGCTGGCCGTCCTAACAAATCCGGACCGTTAAATAACAACGCCAAACGACAGTATTAAAGTCCAACATCGGGAAACAGAAGTTGACCAGCGGCCACCAGGCGGAGCAGGCGTCCAGCCGTCCGCCCGTCGTCAAGGATGAACCAGGAGTCCTGACGACCTAATGTAAGGTGTTTTGATGGTGAGGGATGTTGTGTTGATGGTGAGGGATGTTGTGTTGATGGTGAGGGATGTTGTGTTGATGGTGAGGGATGTTGTGTTGATGGTGAGGGATGGTGTGTTGATGGTGAGGGATGGTGTGTTGATGGTGAGGGATGTTGTGTTGATGGTGACGGATGTTGTGTTGATGGTGAGGGATGGTGTGTTGATGGTGAGGGATGTTGTGTTGATGGTGAGGGATGTTGTGTTGATGGTGAGGGATGGTGTGTTGATGGTGAGGGATGTTGTGTTGATGGTGAGGGATGGTGTGTTGATGGTGAGGGATGTTGTGTTGATGGTGAGGGATGTTGTGTTGATGGTGAGGGATGTTGTGTTGATGGTGAGGGATGGTGTGTTGATGGGAGGGATGTTGTGTTGATGGTGAGGGATGTTGTGTTGATGGTGAGGGATGTTGTGTTGATGGTGAGGGATGTTGTGTTGATGGTGAGGGATGTTGTGTTGATGGTGAGGGATGGTGTGTTGATGGTGAGGGATGGTGTGTTGATGGTGAGGGATGTTGTGTTGATGGTGAGGGATGTTGTGTTGATGGTGAGGGATGTTGTGTTGATGGTGAGGGATGTTGTGTTGATGGTGAGGGATGTTGTGTTGATGGTGAGGGATGTTGTGTTGATGGTGAGGGATGGTGTGTTGATGGTGAGGGATGTTGTGTTGATGGTGAGGGATGTTGTGTTGATGGTGAGGGATGTTGTGTTGATGGTGAGGGATGTGGTGTTGATGGTGAGGGATGTTGTGTTGATGGTGAGGGATGTGGTGTTGATGGTGAGGGATGTTGTGTTGATGGTGAGGGATGTTGTGTTGATGGTGAGGGATGTTGTGTTGTTGGTGAGGGATGTTGTGTTGATGGTGAGGGATGGTGTGTTGATGGTGAGGGATGGTGTGTTGATGGTGAGGGATGGTGTGTTGATGGTGAGGGATGTTGTGTTGATGGTGAGGGATGTTGTGTTGATGGTGAGGGATGTTGTGTTGATGGTGAGGGATGTTGTGTTGATGGTGAGGGATGTTGTGTTGATGGTGAGGGATGTGGTGTTGATGGTGAGGGATGTTGTGTTGATGGTGAGGGATGTTGTGTTGATGGTGAGGGATGTTGTGTTGATGGCGTCAGCTGAGCGTTAGTGTGCTGCATTGCTTAGGATTACGTTTTCTATGTGTAATTATCTAGGTGGTCTGAGTCAATTGAAATTCTGCCCTATTTTCTGTTTTAGGTCCTCTGGTAGGTCTGTGTTACGGCTTGCTTGAGCTAGTAACCGGATTCTTTCTATTTAATGTGCATTATAGCCTCTTTCTCTGACCCCTCCCCCAAGTCTATGGTATGTTCTCAAGAATTGGCGATAGCAATAGTGCAAGGAATAAAGGGGGTTAAACAAGATGCAATTACACTTTCACCAATATATTATCTATCGAGAATAACTACACTTATGTACAGTGTCTCACTTTCACCCAGGACACTCAATATATCGGCAGTGTTCTTCAAATCCTGGCGAGTCTATTACAGGTACACGTCGTCCACGCTCAATGGTAATCACCGGCGAGTTCACCGTCCTCAACATGGGCCAGTCCACCACACACCGTATAGTGACGATGTCCCAAGACCTCACATCTGCTCTCCAGAAACACACAGGTAGAGGTCTTCAGCAACACCTCCTCATACCTCAACACTTCAGGGGGCCTCATAGGCTGGTGGATAGCGCGCAGGACTCGTAATTCTGTGGCGCGGGTTCGATTCCCGCACGAGGCAGAAACAAATGGGCAAGGTTTCTTTCACCCTGAATGCCCCTGTTACCTAGCAGTAAATAGGTACCTGGGTGTTAGTCAGCTGTCACGGGCTGCTTCCTGGGGGTGGAGGCCTGGTCGAGGACCGGGCCGCGGGGACACTAAAGCCCCGAAATCATCTCAAGATAACCTCAAGAGAACACTCTGACATGGGTCACAAATATTACGTCCAGGGGTCTCCACTAACACCCTGGCGGATGTATCTAGCAACACTTCTCAGGAGACGGCCACTACTGTCGTCTAGTAACTCTTCTTAGTCAAATCCCGGTCACGTGGGTCCACACAACACTGCCTAAGTACAACAGCTAATACACCACTTACTACTGACGTGGCCACATGGACTAAACAAGGTCACACAGGACTACAACACGAGTTCTGGACTGCCCGAGGTGAACTGATTTCTACAGTGCAATAGCCTCTTCACGTCACCTCTGTGAACATTAAAGTCATCAGCCAGACAGAAAGTGTACAAGGAGAACATAGGATGGCAACCTTTCACCAGGGAACTGAAACTGTAATCGAATGCACAATGTAATTGGTATCGTTGATATCGTTGCGTCACTCACCAGAGGTCATCAACATCGACCTCACCTCCTAACTGAAACATGAATCAGGCGCCTTTCACAGACGCCACACCACCGCCCACAGATAGTGCTGTCTGCGTCTCACCGAATGCCTCGGAGTTGAGTGCAGGTCCATAGATGGCGCCGCAATCGCCACTCCTCACGCCATCAACTGTGTCGATACCGTAACAGTTAGGATAAGGGCAATTTAGTATGATAGTCTCTTGATGTAAGAGAACCGTAGCAGGACGGGCTGGCTATTTAGCCAATGCTTCGACTCCTTGATATTTTATATGTAATGAGAGGTAATGGGTGTCTGAATTGGTTAGGGGAGAAATGATTAAATGTAATTCACATAAGTCGCTCGTCCGGGAATCCTCCACTTCCCTGAAGGAAGGCAGGTGACCGCCATTGTAGCATGTTAAGCACCCTTAAGCTACTAACTGATCATTAAGGAATTGATGTAGTATTATCGTTTACATGTTGGGTTACTTCTTGATAATAAGTACACGCCTCCACCCAGGTCCCCACTTCTCTCCTTCCTCTCCATATGTCAGTTTTGAAAATATGATTATATCTGGGAGTCAAATACGACGGTGTCCGAGGGTGTAGGATTGTTAGTGACGGTGACCGAGGGTGTAGGATGGTTAGTGACGGTGTCCGAGGGTGTAGGATTGTTAGTGACGGTGTCCGAGGGTGTAGGATGGTTAGTGACGGTGACCGAGGGTGTAGGATGGTTAGTGACGGTGTCCGAGGGTGTAGGATGGTTAGTGACGGTGTCCGAGGGAGTAGGATGGTTAGTGACGGTGACCGAGGGTGTAGGATGGTTAGTGACGGTGTCCGAGGGTGTAGGATGGTTAGTGACTGTGCCCGAGGGTGTAGGATGGTTAGTGACGGTGACCGAGGGTGTAGGATGGTTAGTGACGGTGTCCGAGGGAGTAGGATGGTTAGTGACGGTGACCGAGGGTGTAGGATGGTTAGTGACGGTGTCCGAGGGTGTAGGATGGTTAGTGACTGTGCCCGAGGGTGTAGGATGGTTAGTGACGGTGACCGAGGGTGTAGGATGGTTAGTGACGGTGTCCGAGGGAGTAGGATGGTTAGTGACGGTGACCGAGGGTGTAGGATGGTTAGTGACGGTGTCCGAGGGTGTAGGATGGTTAGTGACTGTGCCCGAGGGTGTAGGATGGTTAGTGACGGTGACCGAGGGTGTAGGATGGTTAGTGACGGTGACCGAGGGTGTAGGATGGTTAGTGACGGTGACCGAGGGTGTAGGATGGTTAGTGACGGTGACCGAGGGTGTAGGATGGTTAGTGACGGTGACCGAGGGTGTAGGATGGTTAGTGACGGTGACCGAGGGTGTAGGATGGTTAGTGACGGTGACCGATGGTGTAGGATGGTTAGTGACGGTGTCCGAGGGTGTAGGATTGTTAGTGACGGTGACCGAGGGTGTAGGATGGTTAGTGACGGTGACCGAGAGTGTAGGATGGTTAGTGACGGTGTCCGAGGGTGTAGGATGGTTAGTGACTGTGCCCGAGGGTGTAGGATGGTTAGTGACGGTGACCGAGGGTGTAGGATGGTTAGTGACGGTGACCGAGGGTGTAGGATGGTTAGTGACGGTGACCGAGGGTGTAGGATGGTTAGTGACGGTGATCGAGGGTGTAGGATGGTTAGTGACGGTGACCGAGGGTGTAGGATGGTTAGTGACGGTGACCGAGGGTGTAGGATGGTTAGTGACGGTGACCGAGGGTGTAGGATGGTTAGTGACGGTGTCCGAGGGTGTAGGATTGTTAGTGACGGTGACCGAGGGTGTAGGATGGTTAGTGACGGTGACCGAGGGTGTAGGATGGTTAGTGACGGTGACCGAGGGTGTAGGATGGCTAGTGACGGTGACCGAGGGTGTAGGATGGCTAGTGACGGTGACCGAGGGTGTAGGATGGCTAGTGACGGTGACCGAGGGTGTAGGATGGCTATTGACGGTGTCCGAGGTGTAGGATGGTTAGTGACGGTGCCCGAGGATGTAGGATGGCTATTGACGGTGTCCGAGGGTGTAGGATGGTTAGTGACGGTGACCGAGGGTGTAGGATGGTTAGTGACGGTGACCGAGGGTGTAGGATGGCTAGTGACGGTGACCGAGGGTGTAGGATGGTTAGTGACGGTGCCCGAGGATGTAGGATGGCTATTGACCGTGTCCGAGGATGTAGGATGGTTAGTGACGGTCCTCGAGGGAATAGGATGGTTAGTGACGGTGCCCGAGGATGTAGGATGGTTAGTGACGGTGCCCGAGGGTGTAGGATGGTTAGTGACGGTGCCCGAGGGTGTAGGATGGTTAGTGACGGTGCCCGAGGGTGTAGGATGGTTAGTGACGGTGCCCGAGGATGTAGGATGGTTAGTGACGGTGTCCGAGGGTGTAGGATGGTTAGTGACGGTACCCGAGGATGTAGGATGGTTAGTGACGGTGTCCGAGGGTGTAGGATGGCTAGTGACGGTCCTCGAGGGAATAGGATGGTTAGTGACGGTGCCCGAGGATGTAGGATGGTTAGTGACGGTGCCCGAGGATGTAGGATGGTTAGTGACGGTGCCCGAGGGTGTAGGATGGTTAGTGACGGTGACCGAGGGTGTAGGATGGTTAGTGACGGTGTCCGAGGGTGTAGGATGGCTAGTGACGGTGTCCGAGGGTGTAGGATGGCTAGTGACGGTCCTCGAGGGAGTAGGATGGTTAGTGACGGTGCCCGAGGATGTAGGATGGCTATTGACGGTGTCCGAGGGTGTAGGATGGCTATTGACGGTGCCCGAGGGTGTAGGATGGTTAGTGACGGTGTCCGAGGGTGTAGGATGGTTAGTGACGGTGTCCGGGGGAGGAGGATGGTTAGTGACGGTGTCCGAGGGAGTAGGATGGTTAGTGGCGGTGTCCGAGGGAGTAGGATGGTTAGTGACGGTGCCCGAGGATGTAGGATGGCTATTGACGGTGTCCGAGGGTGCAGGATGGCTATTGACGGTGCCCGAGGGTGTAGGATGGTTAGTGACGGTGTCCGAGGGAGGAGGATGGTTAGTGACGGTGTCCGAGGGAGTAGGATGGTTAGTGACGGTGCCCGAGGATGTAGGATGGCTATTGACGGTGTCCGAGGGTGTAGGATGGCTATTGACGGTGACCGAGGGTGTAGGATGGTTAGTGACGGTGTCCGAGGGTGTAGGATGGCTAGTGACGGTGTCCGAGGGTGTAGGATGGCTAGTGACGGTCCTCGAGGGAATAGGATGGTTAGTGACGGTGCCCGAGGATGTAGGATGGTTAGTGACGGTGCCCGAGGATGTAGGATGGTTAGTGACGGTGTCCGAGGGTGTAGGATGGCTAGTGACGGTCCTCGAGGGTGTAGGATGGTTACTGACGGTGTCCGAGGGTGTAGGATGGTTAGTGACGGTGCCCGAGGGTGTAGGATGGTTAGTGACGGTGACCGAGGGTGTAGGATGGTTAGTGACGGTGTCCGAGGGTGAAGGATGGCTAGTGACGGTCCTCGAGGGAGTAGGATGGTTAGTGACGGTGCCCGAGGATGTAGGATGGCTATTGACGGTGTCCGAGGGTGTAGGATGGTTAGTGACGGTCCTCGAGGGAATAGGATGGTTAGTGACGGTGACCGAGGGTGTAGGATGGTTAGTGACGGTGTCCGAGGGTGTAGGATGGCTAGTGACGGTGCCCGAGGGTGTAGGATGGTTAGTGACGGTGTCCGAGGGTGTAGGATGGTTAGTGACGGTGCCAGAGGGTGTAGGATGGCTAGTGACGGTGCCAGAGGGTGTAGGATGGATAGTGACGGTGTCCGAGGGTGTAGGATGGTTAGTGACGGTGTCCGAGGGTGTAGGATGGTTAGTGACGGTGTCCGAGGGTGTAGGATGGTTAGTGACGGTGTCCGAGGATGTAGGATGGTTAGTGACGGTGTCCGAGGGTGTTGGATGGCTAGTGACGGTGTCCGAGGGTGTAGGATGGCTAGTGACGGTGTCCGAGGGTGTAGGATGGTTAGTGACGGTGTCCGAGGATGTAGGATGGTTAGTGACGGTGTCCGAGGGTGTAGGATGGCTAGTGACGGTGTCCGAGGATGTAGGATGGTTAGTGACGGTGTCCGAGGGTGTAGGATGGCTAGTGACGGTGTCCGAGGGTGTAGGATGGTTAGTGACGGTGCCCGAGGATGTAGGATGGCTATTGACGGTGTCCGAGGGTGTAGGATGGTTAGTGACGGTGCCCGAGGATGTAGGATGGCTATTGACGGTGTCCGAGGATGTAGGATGGTTAGTGATGGTGCCTGAGGATGTAGGATGGCTATTGACGGTGTCCGAGGGTGTTGGATGGTTACTGACGGTGCCCGAGGATGTAGGATGGCTATTAACGGTGTCCGAGGGTGTAGGATGGTTAGTGACGGTCCTCGAGGGTGTAGGATGGCTAGTGACGGTGTCCGAGGATGTAGGATGGTTAGTGATGGTGTCCGAGGGTATAGGATGGCTAGTGACGGTGTCCGAGGATGTAGGATGGTTAGTGACGGTGTCCGAGGGTGTAGGATGGTTAGTGACGGTGTCCGAGGGTGTAGGATGGCTAGTGACGGTGCCAGAGGGTGTAGGATGGTTAGTGACGGTCCTCGAGGGTGTAGGATGGCTATTGACGGTGTCCGAGGGTGTAGGATTGTTAGTGACTGTGCCCGAGGATGTAGGATGGCTATTGACGGTGTCCGAGGGTGTAGGATGGTTAGTGACGGTGCCCGAGGATGTAGGATGGCTATTGACGGTGTCCGAGGGTGTAGGATGGTTAGTGACGGTGCCAGAGGGAGTAGGATGGCTAGTGACGGTGTCCGAGGATGTAGGATGGCTAGTGACGGTGTCCGAGGGTGTAGGATGGCTAGTGACGGTGTCCGAGGGTGTAGGATGGTTAGTGACGGTGCCAGAGGGTGTAGGATGGTTAGTGACGGTCCCCGAGGGAGTAGGATGGTTAGTGACGGTGCCCGAGGATGTAGGATGGCTATTGACGGTGTCCGAGGGTGTAGGATGGTTAGTGACTGTGCCCGAGGGTGTAGGATGGTTAGTGACGGTGCCAGAGGGTGTAGGATGGTTAGTGACGGTGCCCGAGGGTGTAGGATGGCTAGTGACGGTGCCCGAGGGTGTAGGATGGTTAGTGACTGTGCCCGAGGGAGTAGGATGGTTAGTGACTGTGCCCGAGGGAGTAGGATGGTTAGTGACGGTGCCAGAGGGTGTAGGATGGTTAGTGACGGTGCCCGAGGTTGTAGGATGGCTAGTGACGGTGCCCGAGGGTGTAGGATGGTTAGTGACGGTGACCGAGGGTGTAGGATGGTTAGTGACGGTGCCCGAGGGTGTAGGATGGTTAGTGACGGTGTCCGTGGGTGTTGGATGGTTAGTGACTGTGCCCGAGGGTGTAGGATGGCTAGTGACGGTGTCCGAGGGTGTAGGATGGTTAGTGACTGTGCCCGAGGGTGTAGGATGGTTAGTGACGGTGCCCGAGGGTGTAGGATGGTTAGTGACGGTGACCGAGGGTGTAGGATGGTTTGTGACGGTATCCGAGGGTGTAGGATGGCTAGTGACGGTATCCGAGGGTGTAGGATGGCTAGTGACGGTATCCGAGGGTGTAGGATGGTTAGTGACGGTGTCCGAGGGTGTAGGATGGTTAGTGACGGTGACCGAGGGTGTAGGATGGTTAGTGACGGTGCCAGAGGGTGTAGGATGGCTAGTGACGGTGTCCGAGGGTGTAGGATGGTTAGTGACGGTGCCAGAGGGTGTAGGATGGTTAGTGACGGTGTTCGAGGGTGTAGGATGGTTAGTGACGGTGACCGAGGGTGTAGGATGGTTAGTGACGGTGACCGAGGGTGTAGGATGGTTAGTGACGGTGCCCGAGGGTGTAGGATGGCTAGTGACAGTGACCGAGGGTGTAGGATGGCTAGTGACGGTGCCAGAGGGTGTAGGATGGCTAGTGACGGTGACCGAGGGTGTAGGATGGTTAGTGACGGTGACGGTGGGTGTAGGATGGTTAGTGACGGTGACCGAGGGTGTAGGATGGTTAGTGACGGTGCCAGAGGGTGTAGGATGGCTAGTGACGGTGTCCGAGGGTGTAGGATGGTTAGTGACGGTGCCAGAGGGTGTAGGATGGCTAGTGACGGTGACCGAGGGTGTAGGATGGCTAGTGACGGTGCCAGAGGGTGTAGGATGGCTAGTGACGGTGACCGAGGGTGTAGGATGGTTAGTGACGGTGACCGTGGGTGTAGGATGGTTAGTGACGGTGACCGAGGGTGTAGGATGGTTAGTGACGGTGCCAGAGGGTGTAGGATGGCTAGTGACGGTGTCCGAGGGTGTAGGATGGTTAGTGACGGTGCCAGAGGGTGTAGGATGGCTAGTGACGGTGACCGAGGGTGTAGGATGGCTAGTGACGGTGCCAGAGGGTGTAGGATGGCTAGTGACGGTGACCGAGGGTGTAGGATGGTTAGTGACGGTGACCGAGGGTGTAGGATGGCTAGTGACGGTGCCAGAGGGTGTAGGATGGCTAGTGACGGTGACCGAGGGTGTAGAATGGTTAGTGACGGTGTCCGAGGGTGTAGGACGGTTAGTGACGGTGTCCGAGGGTGTAGGATGGTTAGTGACGGTGCCAGAGGGTGAAGGATGGTTAGTGACGGTGCCAGAGGGTGTAGGATGGTTAGTGACGGTGCCAGAGGGTGTAGGATGGGTAGTGACGGAGACCGAGGGTGTAGGATGGCTAGTGACGGTGCCAGAGGGTGTAGGATGGCTAGTGACGGTGACCGAGGGTGTAGGATGGTTAGTGACGGTGTCCGAGGGTGTAGGATGGTTAGTGACGGTGTCCGAGGGTGTAGGATGGTTAGTGACGGTGTCCGAGGATGTAGGATGGTTAGTGACGGTGTCCGAAGGTGTTGGATGGCTAGTGACGGTGTCCGAGGGTGTAGGATGGCTAGTGACGGTGTCCGAGGGTGTAGGATGGTTAGTGACGGTGTCCGAGGATGTAGGATGGTTAGTGACGGTGTCCGAGGGTGTAGGATGGCTAGTGACGGTGTCCGAGGATGTAGGATGGTTAGTGACGGTGTCCGAGGGTGTAGGATGGCTAGTGACGGTGTCCGAGGGTGTAGGATGGTTAGTGACGGTGCCCGAGGATGTAGGATGGCTATTGACGGTGTCCGAGGGTGTAGGATGGTTAGTGACGGTGCCCGAGGATGTAGGATGGCTATTGACGGTGTCCGAGGATGTAGGATGGTTAGTGATGGTGCCTGAGGATGTAGGATGGCTATTGACGGTGTCCGAGGGTGTTGGATGGTTACTGACGGTGCCCGAGGATGTAGGATGGCTATTAACGGTGTCCGAGGGTGTAGGATGGTTAGTGACGGTCCTCGAGGGTGTAGGATGGCTAGTGACGGTGTCCGAGGATGTAGGATGGTTAGTGATGGTGTCCGAGGGTATAGGATGGCTAGTGACGGTGTCCGAGGATGTAGGATGGTTAGTGACGGTGTCCGAGGGTGTAGGATGGTTAGTGACGGTGTCCGAGGGTGTAGGATGGCTAGTGACGGTGCCAGAGGGTGTAGGATGGTTAGTGACGGTCCTCGAGGGTGTAGGATGGTTAGTGACGGTGTCCGAGGGTGTAGGATTGTTAGTGACTGTGCCCGAGGATGTAGGATGGCTATTGACGGTGTCCGAGGGTGTAGGATGGTTAGTGACGGTGCCCGAGGATGTAGGATGGCTATTGACGGTGTCCGAGGGTGTAGGATGGTTAGTGACGGTGCCAGAGGGAGTAGGATGGCTAGTGACGGTGTCCGAGGATGTAGGATGGCTAGTGACGGTGTCCGAGGGTGTAGGATGGCTAGTGACGGTGTCCGAGGGTGTAGGATGGTTAGTGACGGTGCCAGAGGGTGTAGGATGGTTAGTGACGGTCCCCGAGGGAGTAGGATGGTTAGTGACGGTGCCCGAGGATGTAGGATGGCTATTGACGGTGTCCGAGGGTGTAGGATGGTTAGTGACTGTGCCCGAGAGTGTAGGATGGTTAGTGACGGTGCCAGAGGGTGTAGGATGGTTAGTGACGGTGCCCGAGGGTGTAGGATGGCTAGTGACGGTGCCCGAGGGTGTAGGATGGTTAGTGACTGTGCCCGAGGGAGTAGGATGGTTAGTGACTGTGCCCGAGGGAGTAGGATGGTTAGTGACGGTGCCAGAGGGTGTAGGATGGTTAGTGACGGTGCCCGAGGTTGTAGGATGGCTAGTGACGGTGCCCGAGGGTGTAGGATGGTTAGTGACGGTGCCCGAGGGTGTAGGATGGTTAGTGACGGTGACCGAGGGTGTAGGATGGTTTGTGACGGTATCCGAGGGTGTAGGATGGCTAGTGACGGTATCCGAGGGTGTAGGATGGCTAGTGACGGTATCCGAGGGTGTAGGATGGTTAGTGACGGTGTCCGAGGGTGTAGGATGGTTAGTGACGGTGACCGAGGGTGTAGGATGGTTAGTGACGGTGCCAGAGGGTGTAGGATGGTTAGTGACGGTCCTCGAGGGTGTAGGATGGCTATTGACGGTGTCCGAGGGTGTAGGATTGTTAGTGACTGTGCCCGAGGATGTAGGATGGCTATTGACGGTGTCCGAGGGTGTAGGATGGTTAGTGACGGTGCCAGAGGGAGTAGGATGGCTAGTGACGGTGTCCGAGGATGTAGGATGGCTAGTGACGGTGTCCGAGGGTGTAGGATGGCTAGTGACGGTGTCCGAGGGTGTAGGATGGTTAGTGACGGTGCCAGAGGGTGTAGGATGGTTAGTGACGGTCCCCGAGGGAGTAGGATGGTTAGTGACGGTGCCCGAGGATGTAGGATGGCTATTGACGGTGTCCGAGGGTGTAGGATGGTTAGTGACTGTGCCCGAGAGTGTAGGATGGTTAGTGACGGTGCCAGAGGGTGTAGGATGGTTAGTGACGGTGCCCGAGGGTGTAGGATGGCTAGTGACGGTGCCCGAGGGTGTAGGATGGTTAGTGACTGTGCCCGATGGAGTAGGATGGTTAGTGACTGTGCCCGAGGGAGTAGGATGGTTAGTGACGGTGCCAGAGGGTGTAGGATGGTTAGTGACGGTGCCCGAGGTTGTAGGATGGCTAGTGACGGTGCCCGAGGGTGTAGGATGGTTAGTGACGGTGCCCGAGGGTGTAGGATGGTTAGTGACGGTGACCGAGGGTGTAGGATGGTTAGTGACGGTGCCCGAGGGTGTAGGATGGCTAGTGACAGTGACCGAGGGTGTAGGATGGCTAGTGACGGTGCCAGAGGGTGTAGGATGGCTAGTGACGGTGACCGAGGGTGTAGGATGGTTAGTGACGGTGACCGTGGGTGTAGGATGGTTAGTGACGGTGACCGAGGGTGTAGGATGGTTAGTGACGGTGCCAGAGGGTGTAGGATGGCTAGTGACGGTGTCCGAGGGTGTAGGATGGTTAGTGACGGTGCCAGAGGGTGTAGGATGGCTAGTGACGGTGACCGAGGGTGTAGGATGGCTAGTGACGGTGCCAGAGGGTGTAGGATGGCTAGTGACGGTGACCGAGGGTGTAGGATGGTTAGTGACGGTGACCGTGGGTGTAGGATGGTTAGTGACGGTGACCGAGGGTGTAGGATGGTTAGTGACGGTGCCAGAGGGTGTAGGATGGCTAGTGACGGTGTCCGAGGGTGTAGGATGGTTAGTGACGGTGCCAGAGGGTGTAGGATGGCTAGTGACGGTGACCGAGGGTGTAGGATGGCTAGTGACGGTGCCAGAGGGTGTAGGATGGCTAGTGACGGTGACCGAGGGTGTAGGATGGTTAGTGACGGTGACCGAGGGTGTAGGATGGCTAGTGACGGTGCCAGAGGGTGTAGGATGGCTAGTGACGGTGACCGAGGGTGTAGAATGGTTAGTGACGGTGTCCGAGGGTGTAGGACGGTTAGTGACGGTGTCCGAGGGTGTAGGATGGTTAGTGACGGTGCCAGAGGGTGAAGGATGGTTAGTGACGGTGCCAGAGGGTGTAGGATGGTTAGTGACGGTGCCAGAGGGTGTAGGATGGCTAGTGACGGAGACCGAGGGTGTAGGATGGCTAGTGACGGTGCCAGAGGGTGTAGGATGGCTAGTGACGGTGACCGAGGGTGTAGGATGGTTAGTGACGGTGTCCGAGGGTGTAGGATGGTTAGTGACGGTGTCCGAGGGTGTAGGATGGTTAGTGACGGTGTCCGAGGATGTAGGATGGTTAGTGACGGTGTCCGAAGGTGTTGGATGGCTAGTGACGGTGTCCGAGGGTGTAGGATGGCTAGTGACGGTGTCCGAGGGTGTAGGATGGTTAGTGACGGTGTCCGAGGATGTAGGATGGTTAGTGACGGTGTCCGAGGGTGTAGGATGGCTAGTGACGGTGTCCGAGGATGTAGGATGGTTAGTGACGGTGTCCGAGGGTGTAGGATGGCTAGTGACGGTGTCCGAGGGTGTAGGATGGTTAGTGACGGTGCCCGAGGATGTAGGATGGCTATTGACGGTGTCCGAGGGTGTAGGATGGTTAGTGACGGTGCCCGAGGATGTAGGATGGCTATTGACGGTGTCCGAGGATGTAGGATGGTTAGTGATGGTGCCTGAGGATGTAGGATGGCTATTGACGGTGTCCGAGGGTGTAGGATGGTTAGTGACGGTGCCCGAGGATGTAGGATGGCTATTAACGGTGTCCGAGGGTGTAGGATGGTTAGTGACGGTCCTCGAGGGTGTAGGATGGCTAGTGACGGTGTCCGAGGATGTAGGATGGTTAGTGATGGTGTCCGAGGGTATAGGATGGCTAGTGACGGTGTCCGAGGATGTAGGATGGTTAGTGACGGTGTCCGAGGGTGTAGGATGGTTAGTGACGGTGTCCGAGGGTGTAGGATGGCTAGTGACGGTGCCAGAGGGTGTAGGATGGTTAGTGACGGTCCTCGAGGGTGTAGGATGGCTATTGACGGTGTCCGAGGGTGTAGGATTGTTAGTGACTGTGCCCGAGGACGTAGGATGGCTATTGACGGTGTCCGAGGGTGTAGGATGGTTAGTGACGGTGCCCGAGGATGTAGGATGGCTATTGACGGTGTCCGAGGGTGTAGGATGGTTAGTGACGGTGCCAGAGGGAGTAGGATGGCTAGTGACGGTGTCCGAGGATGTAGGATGGCTAGTGACGGTGTCCGAGGGTGTAGGATGGCTAGTGACGGTGTCCGAGGGTGTAGGATGGTTAGTGACGGTGCCAGAGGGTGTAGGATGGTTAGTGACGGTCCCCGAGGGAGTAGGATGGTTAGTGACGGTGCCCGAGGATGTAGGATGGCTATTGACGGTGTCCGAGGGTGTAGGATGGTTAGTGACTGTGCCCGAGAGTGTAGGATGGTTAGTGACGGTGCCAGAGGGTGTAGGATGGTTAGTGACGGTGCCCGAGGGTGTAGGATGGCTAGTGACGGTGCCCGAGGGTGTAGGATGGTTAGTGACTGTGCCCGAGGGAGTAGGATGGTTAGTGACTGTGCCCGAGGGAGTAGGATGGTTAGTGACGGTGCCAGAGGGTGTAGGATGGTTAGTGACGGTGCCCGAGGGTGTAGGATGGCTAGTGACGGTGCCCGAGGGTGTAGGATGGTTAGTGACGGTGCCCGAGGGTGTAGGATGGTTAGTGACGGTGACCGAGGGTGTAGGATGGTTTGTGACGGTATCCGAGGGTGTAGGATGGCTAGTGACGGTATCCGAGGGTGTAGGATGGCTAGTGACGGTATCCGAGGGTGTAGGATGGTTAGTGACGGTGTCCGAGGGTGTAGGATGGTTAGTGACGGTGACCGAGGGTGTAGGATGGTTAGTGACGGTGCCAGAGGGTGTAGGATGGCTAGTGACGGTGTCCGAGGGTGTAGGATGGTTAGTGACGGTGCCAGAGGGTGTAGGATGGTTAGTGACGGTGTTCGAGGGTGTAGGATGGTTAGTGACGGTGACCGAGGGTGTAGGATGGTTAGTGACGGTGACCGAGGGTGTAGGATGGTTAGTGACGGTGCCCGAGGGTGTAGGATGGATAGTGACAGTGACCGAGGGTGTAGGATGGCTAGTGACGGTGCCAGAGGGTGTAGGATGGCTAGTGACGGTGACCGAGGGTGTAGGATGGTTAGTGACGGTGACCGAGGGTGTAGGATGGTTAGTGACGGTGACCGAGGGTGTAGGATGGTTAGTGACGGTGCCAGAGGGTGTAGGATGGCTAGTGACGGTGTCCGAGGGTGTAGGATGGTTAGTGACGGTGCCAGAGGGTGTAGGATGGCTAGTGACGGTGACCGAGGGTGTAGGATGGCTAGTGACGGTGTCCGAGGGTGTAGGATGGCTAGTGACGGTGCCAGAGGGTGTAGGATGGCTAGTGACGGTGACCGAGGGTGTAGGATGGTTAGTGACGGTGACCGAGGGTGTAGGATGGCTAGTGACGGTGCCAGAGGGTGTAGGATGGCTAGTGACGGTGACCGAGGGTGTAGAATGGTTAGTGACGGTGTCCGAGGGTGTAGGACGGTTAGTGACGGTGTCCGAGGGTGTAGGATGGTTAGTGACGGTGCCAGAGGGTGTAAGATGGTTAGTGACGGTGCCAGAGGGTGTAGGATGGTTAGTGACGGTGCCAGAGGGTGTAGGATGGCTAGTGACGGAGACCGAGGGTGTAGGATGGCTAGTGACGGTGCCAGAGGGTGTAGGATGGCTAGTGACGGTGACCGAGGGTGTAGGATGGTTAGTGACGGTGTCCGAGGGTGTAGGATGGCTAGTGACGGTGTCCGAGGGTGTAGGACGGTTAGTGACGGTGCCAGAGGGTGTAGGATGGCTAGTGACGGTGACCGAGGGTGTAGGATGGTTAGTGACGGTGTCCGAGGGTGTAGGATGGTTAGTGACGGTGACCGAGGGTGTAGGATGGTTAGTGACGGTGCCAGAGGGTGTAGGATGGTTAGTGACGGTGCCAGAGGGTGTAGGATGGCTAGTGACGGTGACCGAGGGTGTAGGATGGCTAGTGACGGTGCCAGAGGGTGTAGGATGGCTAGTGACGGTGACCGAGGGTGTAGGATGGTTAGTGACGGTGTCCGAGGGTGTAGGATGGCTAGTGACGGTGTCCGAGGGTGTAGGATGGTTAGTGACGGTGCCAGAGGGTGTAGGATGGCTAGTGACGGTGACCGAGGGTGTAGGATGGTTAGTGACGGTGTCCGAGGGTGTAGGATGGTTAGTGACGGTGACCGAGGGTGTAGGATGGTTAGTGACGGTGCCCGAGGGTGTAGGATGGTTAGTGACGGTGTCCGAGGGTGTAGGATGGTTAGTGACGGTGACCGAGGGTGTAGGATGGTTAGTGACGGTGTCCGAGGGTGTAGGATGGTTAGTGACGGTGCCAGAGGGTGTAGGATGGTTAGTGACGGTGACCGAGGGTGTAGGATGGTTAGTGACGGTGCCCGAGGGTGTAGGATGGTTAGTGACGGTGTCCGAGGGTGTAGGATGGTTAGTGACGGTGACCGAGGGTGTAGGATGGTTAGTGACGGTGACCGAGGGTGTAGGATGGTTAGTGACGGTGCCAGAGGGTGTAGGATGGTTAGTGACGGTGACCGAGGGTGTAGGATGGCTAGTGACGGTGTCCGAGGGTGTAGGATGGCTAGTGACGGTGACCGAGGGTGTAGGATGGCTAGTGACGGTGTCCGAGGGTGTAGGATGGTTAGTGACTGTGCCCGAGGGTGTAGGATGGTTAGTGACGGTGCCCGAGGGTGTAGGATGGTTAGTGACGGTGACCGAGGGTGTAGGATGGTTTGTGACGGTATCCGAGGGTGTAGGATGGCTAGTGACGGTATCCGAGGGTGTAGGATGGCTAGTGACGGTATCCGAGGGTGTAGGATGGTTAGTGACGGTGTCCGAGGGTGTAGGATGGTTAGTGACGGTGACCGAGGGTGTAGGATGGTTAGTGACGGTGCCAGAGGGTGTAGGATGGCTAGTGACGGTGTCCGAGGGTGTAGGATGGTTAGTGACGGTGCCAGAGGGTGTAGGATGGTTAGTGACGGTGTTCGAGGGTGTAGGATGGTTAGTGACGGTGACCGAGGGTGTAGGATGGTTAGTGACGGTGACCGAGGGTGTAGGATGGTTAGTGACGGTGCCCGAGGGTGTAGGATGGCTAGTGACAGTGACCGAGGGTGTAGGATGGCTAGTGACGGTGCCAGAGGGTGTAGGATGGCTAGTGACGGTGACCGAGGGTGTAGGATGGTTAGTGACGGTGACCGAGGGTGTAGGATGGTTAGTGACGGTGACCGAGGGTGTAGGATGGTTAGTGACGGTGCCAGAGGGTGTAGGATGGCTAGTGACGGTGTCCGAGGGTGTAGGATGGTTAGTGACGGTGTCCGAGGGTGTAGGATGGCTAGTGACGGTGCCAGAGGGTGTAGGATGGCTAGTGACGGTGACCGAGGGTGTAGGATGGTTAGTGACGGTGACCGAGGGTGTAGGATGGCTAGTGACGGTGCCAGAGGGTGTGGGATGGCTAGTGACGGTGACCGAGGGTGTAGGATGGTTAGTGACGGTGTCCGAGGGTGTAGGACGGTTAGTGACGGTGACCGAGGGTGTAGGATGGTTAGTGACGGTGTCCGAGGGTGTAGGATGGTTAGTGACGGTGCCAGAGGGTGTAGGATGGTTAGTGACGGTGACCGAGGGTGTAGGATGGTTAGTGACGGTGCCCGAGGGTGTAGGATGGTTAGTGACGGTGTCCGAGGGTGTAGGATGGCTAGTGACGGTGACCGAGGGTGTAGGATGGTTAGTGACGGTGACCGAGGGTGTAGGATGGTTAGTGACGGTGCCAGAGGGTGTAGGATGGTTAGTGACGGTGACCGAGGGTGTAGGATGGCTAGTGACGGTGTCCGAGGGTGTAGGATGGCTAGTGACGGTGACCGAGGGTGTAGGATGGCTAGTGACGGTGTCCGAGGGTGTAGGATGGTTAGTGACTGTGCCCGAGGGTGTAGGATGGTTAGTGACGGTGCCCGAGGGTGTAGGATGGTTAGTGACGGTGACCGAGGGTGTAGGATGGTTTGTGACGGTATCCGAGGGTGTAGGATGGCTAGTGACGGTATCCGAGGGTGTAGGATGGCTAGTGACGGTATCCGAGGGTGTAGGATGGTTAGTGACGGTGTCCGAGGGTGTAGGATGGTTAGTGACGGTGACCGAGGGTGTAGGATGGTTAGTGACGGTGCCAGAGGGTGTAGGATGGCTAGTGACGGTGTCCGAGGGTGTAGGATGGTTAGTGACGGTGCCAGAGGGTGTAGGATGGTTAGTGACGGTGTTCGAGGGTGTAGGATGGTTAGTGACGGTGACCGAGGGTGTAGGATGGTTAGTGACCGTGACCGAGGGTGTAGGATGGTTAGTGACGGTGCCCGAGGGTGTAGGATGGCTAGTGACAGTGACCGAGGGTGTAGGATGGCTAGTGACGGTGCCAGAGGGTGTAGGATGGCTAGTGACGGTGACCGAGGGTGTAGGATGGTTAGTGACGGTGACCGAGGGTGTAGGATGGTTAGTGACGGTGACCGAGGGTGTAGGATGGTTAGTGACGGTGCCAGAGGGTGTAGGATGGCTAGTGACGGTGTCCGAGGGTGTAGGATGGTTAGTGACGGTGCCAGAGGGTGTAGGATGGCTAGTGACGGTGACCGAGGGTGTAGGATGGCTAGTGACGGTGTCCGAGGGTGTAGGATGGCTAGTGACGGTGCCAGAGGGTGTAGGATGGCTAGTGACGGTGACCGAGGGTGTAGGATGGTTAGTGACGGTGACCGAGGGTGTAGGATGGCTAGTGACGGTGCCAGAGGGTGTGGGATGGCTAGTGACGGTGACCGAGGGTGTAGGATGGTTAGTGACGGTGTCCGAGGGTGTAGGACGGTTAGTGACGGTGTCCGAGGGTGTAGGATGGTTAGTGACGGTGCCAGAGGGTGTAGGATGGTTAGTGACGGTGCCAGAGGGTGTAGGATGGTTAGTGACGGTGCCAGAGGGTGTAGGATGGCTAGTGACGGAGACCGAGGGTGTAGGATGGCTAGTGACGGTGCCAGAGGGTGTAGGATGGCTAGTGACGGTGACCGAGGGTGTAGGATGGTTAGTGACGGTGTCCGAGGGTGTAGGATGGCTAGTGACGGTGTCCGAGGGTGTAGGACGGTTAGTGACGGTGCCAGAGGGTGTAGGATGGCTAGTGACGGTGACCGAGGGTGTAGGATGGTTAGTGACGGTGTCCGAGGGTGTAGGATGGTTAGTGACGGTGACCGAGGGTGTAGGATGGTTAGTGACGGTGCCAGAGGGTTTAGGATGGTTAGTGACGGTGCCAGAGGGTGTAGGATGGCTAGTGACGGTGACCGAGGGTGTAGGATGGCTAGTGACGGTGCCAGAGGGTGTAGGATGGCTAGTGACGGTGACCGAGGGTGTAGGATGGTTAGTGACGGTGTCCGAGGGTGTAGGATGGCTAGTGACGGTGTCCGAGGGTGTAGGATGGTTAGTGACGGTGCCAGAGGGTGTAGGATGGCTAGTGACGGTGACCGAGGGTGTAGGATGGTTAGTGACGGTGTCCGAGGGTGTAGGATGGTTAGTGACGGTGACCGAGGGTGTAGGATGGTTAGTGACGGTGCCCGAGGGTGTAGGATGGTTAGTGACGGTGTCCGAGGGTGTAGGATGGTTAGTGACGGTGACCGAGGGTGTAGGATGGTTAGTGACGGTGTCCGAGGGTGTAGGATGGTTAGTGACGGTGCCAGAGGGTGTAGGATGGTTAGTGACGGTGACCGAGGGTGTAGGATGGTTAGTGACGGTGCCCGAGGGTGTAGGATGGTTAGTGACGGTGTCCGAGGGTGTAGGATGGCTAGTGACGGTGACCGAGGGTGTAGGATGGTTAGTGACGGTGACCGAGGGTGTAGGATGGTTAGTGACGGTGCCAGAAGGTGTAGGATGGTTAGTGACGGTGACCGAGGGTGTAGGATGGCTAGTGACGGTGTCCGAGGGTGTAGGATGGCTAGTGACGGTGACCGAGGGTGTAGGATGGCTAGTGACGGTGACCGAGGGTGTAGGATGGCTAGTGACGGTGCCAGAGGATGTAGGATGGTTAGTGACGGTGCCAGAGGGTGTAGGATGGCTAGTGACGGTGACCGAGGGTGTAGGATGGTTAGTGACGGTGACCGAGGGTGTAGGATGGCTAGTGACGGTGACCGAGTGTGTAGGATGGCTAGTGACGGTGACCGAGGGTGTAGGATGGCTAGTGACGGTGACCGAGGGTGTAGGATGGTTAGTGACGGTTACCGAGGGTGTAGGATGGTTAGTGACGGGGTCTCTCTCTTCCTCTTCCTCTCTCTTACTCCTTGCTCTCTTTCTTATACTTTCACACTCTCTCATTCTCTCTCTTCTTTGCTCCCATGCTCTCTTATTTTTTTCTTTTTCTCAAATTCATGTCTTAGTAGATCTGATTCTTTACTACTGTACTTATATTAATACTAAGATAAAGAAGGAACTTATATGTGAAAACAAAGTAAAAGAAGGAATGAAGGTTAAGTGGGATGGCGGGTTTGGGTAAAATATAGAAAAGGAGAAACAAAACTACATCTGAAAGGTTAGGATAAGGATAATATATTCAACAAATACGTCAAAACACAATAAACAAATAAACTACATCTGAAAGGTTAGGTTAAAGGGTGGGGAATAAGAACATATTATAATAACCCTAATAAATACACTAAGATCACAGAAGGTTAGGTTAAAGGGGGGAAGAATAAGGCAATTATTACAAACATAATAAATACAACTTATGAGCAACTTGATGAACTTTAACAAATAACCATTGAAATGCAAAAATGACCATTTGAGAAATTAATCCTTGGAACGAGTAAATTCCCATATATAACAACAATCCTTTCAAATGCTTAAACACCCAATCTTTAACAAATAGCACTTGAAATGCGTAAATGACCATTTGAGAAAATAACCCTTGAAACGAACAAATGAATATGCAAAGTTGATTGCCGAAACACAAAAGACAAGCAGGAATAATCATGTAAATTTTGTCATGTCTGGTTGGGTGAGTTTGACTAGGCAAGTTAGGTTACGTAAGTTTGGGTAAGTTAGGTTATATAAGTTAGGTTAAGTTAGGTTAAGTTAGGTTAGGTTAAGTTAGGTTAGATTAGGATAGGTATGTTAGGTTAGGTTAGGTAAGCTAGTTAAGGTAAGTTAGGTTAGGTTAAGTTAGGTAAGGTTAGGTCATGCAAGTTAAATTAGGTTAGGTTGGGTAAGTTAGGTTAGGTTAAGTTAGGTAAGGTTAGGTCATGCAAGTTAAATTAGGTTAGGTTGGGTAAGTTAGGTTAGGTTATGCAAGTTAAGTTAGGTTAGGTTAGTTAAGTTAGGATAGATAAGTTAGGTTAGGTAAGTTAGGTTAGGGAAGTTAGCTTAGGTTAAGTTAGGTAATTTACATTAAGTTAGGATAGGTAAGTTAGGTAATGTAAGGTAGGTAGGTTAGGTAAGTTAGGTTAGGTTAAGTTAGGTTAGGTTATGCAAGTTAAGTTAGGATAGGTAAGTTATGTTAGGATAGGTAAGTTATGTTAGGTTAGATTTGGTTAGTTAGGTTAGGTAAGCTAGGTTAGGTTTAGGAACGTTATGTTAGGTAAGTAACATTAGGTGGGTAGGATAGGTTAGGTAGGTTTATGCAGTGTTGTACAGAGAACAGTTTTAGAGGTAAAGTGTCTAAGAAAATATATTTTAAAAGAAGTGGAGGTTTGATATGAAAAGCTGAACTAGTTACATTTGGAGAGAAATTTTATGACTGAAGATGTCTTAGAGAACAACATTGATGTCTTAAAGAATAACTTCATGGAAGAACGAGAGTTTCTTTGATGAATGGAGGTGTCTTAGAGAATAACATTGATGAACGAAGGTAAGTTAGAGATTACCTTTGATGACACTGAAAATAGCTTTGGTGACTTAGAGAACAACTTTGATGACTGAGATTAACTTTTGATAGCTCTGAGAATAATTTTGATGACTGAGAATAACTTTGATGACTCTGAGATTACCTCTGATGACTCTGAGATTAACTTCGATGAGCGAAAGTGAGTTAGAGATTACCTTTGATGACACTGAAAATAGCTTTGGTGACTTAGAGAACAACTTTGATGACTGAGATTAACTTTTGATAGCTCTGAGAATAACTTTGATGACTGAGAATACCTTTGATGACTGAGAATAACTTTGATGAACGAAAGTGACTTAGAAATTACCTTGATGACTCTGAGAATAACTTTGATGTTTTAGAGAACAACTTTGATGACTCTGAGAATAACTTATATCTTACAGATCTTACAGAAAAATACAGAAGATATCTTACAGAACAACTTTGATGACCGAGATTAACTTTTGAGGACATGAAAATATCTTTGGATAACTCTGAGAATAACTTTGATGTCTTATAGAACAACTTTTGATGAACGAGAGCGAGTTAGAGATTACCTTCGATGACTCTGAGAATAACTTTTGGTAGCTCTGAGAATAACTTTTGGTAGCTCTGAGAATAACCTTTGGTAGCTCTGAGAATAACTTTTGGTAGCTCTGAGAATAACTTTTGGTAGCTCTGAGAATAACTTTTGGTAGCTCTGAGAATAACTTTTGGTAGCTCTGAGAATAACTTTTGGTAGCTCTGAGAATAACTTTTGATGACTCTGATGTCTCTGAGAATAACATTGATGTATCTGAGAATAACTTTAGATGTCTTTGAGAATAACTTTTATGGATGAAGATGTCTGAGATTAACTTTTTATAGCTCTGAGAATAACTTTTGTGGACATGAGTAGTATTTTGACGATTTTGAGTGTCTTTGATTATGCCTTTTGATGTATTGAAGAGTATTTTTGGTGTCTCAAAGAGTGTCTTTGATATCTTAAGTCTTAACATTAAGTCTCATGATGTCTTAACATTCTTTTGAATTTGATGTCATGGCCGCCCTCACAGTGTGGGCGTGGGTGACGTCCGCCCTTGTGTGTCATGGCCGCCCTCACAGTGTGGGCGTGTGTGACGTCCGCCCTTGTGTGTCATGGCCGCCCTCACAGTGTGGGCGTGTGTGACGTCCGCCCTTGTGTGTCATGGCCGCCCTCACAGTGTGGGCGTGTGTGACGTCCGCCCTTGTGTGTCATGGCCGCCCTCACAGTGTGGGCGTGTGTGACGTCCGCCCTTGTGTGTCATGGCCGCCCTCACAGTGTGGGCGTGTGTGACGTCCGCCCTTGTGTGTCATGGCCGCCCTCACAGTGTGGGCGTGTGTGACGTCCTCCCTTGTGTGTCATGGCCGCCCTCACAATGTGGGCGTGGGCGACGTCCGCCCTTGTGTGTCATGGCCGCCCTCACAGTGTGGGCGTGGGTGACGTCCGCCCTTGTGTGTCATGGCCGCCCTCACAGTGTGGGCGTGTGTGACGTCCGCCCTTGTGTGTCATGGCCGCCCTCACAGTGTGGGCGTGTGTGACGTCCGCCCTTGTGTGTCATGGCCGCCCTCACAGTGTGGGCGTGTGTGACGTCCTCCCTTGTGTGTCATGGCCGCCCTCACAATGTGGGCGTGGGCGACGTCCGCCCTTGTGTGTCATGGCCGCCCTCACAGTGTGGGCGTGTGTGACGTCCGCCCTTGTGTGTCATGGCCGCCCTCACAGTGTGGGCGTGTGTGACGTCCTCCCTTGTGTGTCATGGCCGCCCTCACAATGTGGGCGTGGGCGACGTCCGCCCTTGTATGTCATGGCCGCCCTCACAGTGTGGGCGTGGGTGACGTCCGCCCTTGTGTGTCATGGCCGCCCTCACAGTGTGGGCGTGGGCGACGTCCGCCCTTGTGTGTCATGGCCGCCCTCACAGTGTGGGCGTGGGCGACGTCCGCCCTTGTGTGTCATGGCCGCCCTCACAGTGTGGGCGTGGGCGACGTCCGCCCTTGTGTGTCATGGCCGCCCTCACAGTGTGGGCGTGGGTGACGTCCGCCCTTGTGTGTCATGGCCGCCCTCACAGTGTGGGCGTGTGTGACGTCCGCCCTTGTGTGTCATGGCCGCCCTCACAGTGTGGGCGTGGGCGACGTCCGCCCTTGTGTGTCATGGCCGCCCTCACAGTGTGGGCGTGTGTGACGTCCTCCCTTGTGTGTCATGGCCGCCCTCACAGTGTGGGTGTGGGTGACGTCCTCCCTTGTGTGTCATGGCCGCCCTCACAGTGTGGGTGTGGGTGACGTCCGCCCTTGTGTGTCATGGCCGCCCTCACAGTGTGGCCGTGGGTGACGTCCTCCCTTGTGTGTCATGGCCGCCCTCACAGTGTGGGCGTGGGCGACGTCCTCTCTTGTGTGTCATGGCCGCCCTCACAGTGTGGGTGTGGGTGACGTCCTCCCTTGTGTGTCATGGCCGCCCTCACAGTGTGGGCGTGGGCGACGTCCTCTCTTGTGAGTCATGGCCGCCCTCACAGTGTGGGCGTGGGTGACGTCCTCCCTTGTGTGTCATGGCCGCCCTCACAGTGTGGGCGTGGGCGACGTCCTCTCTTGTGAGTCATGGCCGCCCTCACAGTGTGGGCGTGGGCGACGTCCTCTCTTGTGTGTCATGGCCGCCCTCACAGTGTGGGCGTGGGCGACGTCCTCCCTTGTGTGTCATGGCCGCCCTCACAGTGTGGGCGTGGGCGACGTCCTCTCTTGTGTGTCATGGCCGCCCTCACAGTGTGGGCGTGGGCGACGTCCGCCCTTGTGTGTCATGGCCGCCCTCACAGTGTGGGCGTGGGCGACGTCCTCTCTTGTGTGTCATGGCCGCCCTCACAGTGTGGGCGTGGGCGACGTCCTCTCTTGTGTGTCATGGCCGCCCTCACAGTGTGGGCGTGGGCGACGTCCTCTCTTGTGTGTCATGGCCGCCCTCACAGTGTGGGCGTGGGCGACGTCCTCTCTTGTGTGTCATGGCCGCCCTCACAGTGTGGGCGTGGGCGACGTCCTCTCTTGTGTGTCATGGCCGCCCTCACAGTGTGGGCGTGGGTGACGTCCTCTCTTGTGTGTCATGGCCGCCCTCACAGTGTGGGCGTGGGCGACGTCCTCTCTTGTGTGTCATGGTCACCCTCACAGTGTGGGCGTGGGTGACGTCCGCCCTTGTGTGTCATGGCCGCCCTCACAGTGTGGGCGTGGGCGACGTCCTCTCTTGTGTGTCATGGTCACCCTCACAGTGTGGGCGTGGGTGACGTCCGCCCTTGTGTGTCATGGCCGCCCTCACAGTGTGGGCGTGGGTGACGTCCTCTCTTGTGTGTCATGGCCGCCCTCACAGTGTGGGCGTGGGTGACGTCCTCTCTTGTGTGTCATGGCCGCCCTCACAGTGTGGGCGTGGGCGACGTCCTCTCTTGTGTGTCATGGCCGCCCTCACAGTGTGGGTGTGGGTGTCGTCCGCCCTTGTGTGTCATGGTCACCTCAACAATGGCTACATTGGATGACTTTTATGCCTCCTTTTGTGGTAGTGTTACATTCTTGACACCCGACACACACACCTGACACACACACCTGACACACACACCTGACACACACACCTGACACACACACCTGACACACACACCTGACACACACACCTGACACACACACCCGACACACACACCTGACACACACACCTGACACACACACCCGACACACACACGGGTGAGGGCTGTGTGACACCCGACACACGGGTGAGGGCTGTGTGACACCCGACACACACCTGACACACACACCTGACACACACACACACGGGTGAGGGCTGTGTGTACACGTCTCCTGTGTGAAGATAACCATTGATCTCAACGCGACCAGGCAGAGTGAGGTCGGGGAAGGCAGGTAGAACCGTGACTCTATCACTACGCTCTTACTCTATGTGCTACGGAAATGTCTTTACTCTGTAGAGAGGAAGATATGCATGGTGTCCTCTGCACTACTCTCTGGGACATGTACGGCTCTACGTGTGCTTAATGTGTCACTTGCTGGACCATATCGTCTCCCTCTACGGCAAAATCTTACTGAAGCGACCATACGAGTCATAAATACTCATACTCCTCCCAAGTAAAACAGAAACAAGCAACACTTAGTGGACCAGCCAGAGGCTTAGGGCCCGCGCAGTGGGCCAGCCAGAGGCTTAGGGCCCGCCCAGTGGGCCAGCCAGAGGCTTAGGGCCCGCCCAGTGGGCCAGCCAGAGGCTTAGGGGCCGCGCAGTGGGCCAGCCAGAGGCTTAGGGCCCAACAGTAATATCCCTGCAAAAAAAAAAATCTCCCTGTGTATCCATTTCAATTTCTTTCTTTATTATGCACCCCATACCCATCCCGTGAGCGGTGGTGTGAAGGGTTACAGAGGCACATAATCGGTTCAGGAACTGAACCCTCTAGTTCGTTTAGCTAAGCAAATAACAATCTTTTGACGCTAGTTACAAAATTATTAATGTTATATATACATGTACACATACTCATGCATACATATACATATATATATACGTATACATAATATACATACACATACATATTTAATCACCTACACAAATGCACACATCAATAATCTTTTGTGTGACAAGTGATCAACAAGAGGGTCACAACAGTCACTATACAAGGCACTTTACATCTATGGTGAGTCACACAGTTACTAGTCTTGCTGCACACCCACCCAACTGGGCGGCAGCTTTACAGTCATGTGCTCCACACCCACCCAACTGGACGGCAGCTTTACTGTCATGTGCTCCACACCCACCCAACTGGGCGGCAGCTTTACAGTCATGTGCTCCACACCCACCCAACTGGGCGGCAGCTTTACAGTCATGTGCTCCACACCCACCCAACTGGGCGGCAGCTTTACAGTCATGTGCTCCACACCCACCCAACTGGGCGGCAGCTTTACAGTCATGTGCTCCACACCCACCCAACTGGGCGGCAGCTTTACAGTCATGTGCTCCACACCCACCCAACTGGGCGGCAGCTTTACAGTCATGTGCATGCATTACCTACAGTAAGCAAATTTTGGATACTTCGCTAAGATTTCAGGCAGCACATCATTATGAATGAAGTACTTACACATTTCTTGGACACTATTGATGGTGTTATCTCTGAATTCCGCGTTTTTTTCACATTCCATTATATAATGAAGCAAAGTATGCGAATAGTTCTGCTGACAGAGTTTACACTTAGTCAAATCTACATCAGCAGATGTTACAAACTGCCAGAGGTACTTGTAGCCGAGCCTAAGCCTAGCAGTGGTAACATCTAGAAGTCTGCTAACCTTATTGGATGACCCATAGACGTGCAGTACTTCCTGCATAATAGTATGATGATAGATGGAGCAACTACCCATTTGATGTCAGTAATGTTTATGAACATTGTAGCGTTGATTGATTGATGAGGATCAAGCCACCTAAGAGGTGACACGGGAATCAAACAGCACGTAAGTGACAGACTTTTTAGAGTGAATGTGGTCTTTGGTCGTGAAATTGTAGCGTATATAAATTTTTCTGTTTATATGCTCACCTAGTTGTGCTCACCTAGTTGTGCTTGCGGGGGTTGAGCTCTGGCTCTTTGGTCCCGCCTCTCAGGTCAATAAACTGGTGTACAGACTCCCGGGCCTTGATTCAGGTTCCGTGTGTGATCTTATATAGATCTTGGGATAAATTGCCGTGTACATGATGCTCTTCTCTTATTATAAACAAATATTCCTATCTAAATTGTCTTCATAAGAAATTATGAAAGTTTTCAGAATGGGATAATTTGGTCTACCTTGGTTGAGGCCGCGGGGTCCCCTGGCCGCGGGGTCCCCTGGCCGCGGGGTCCCCTGGCCGCGGGGTCCCCTGGCCGCGGGGTCCCCTGGCCGCGGGGTCCCCTGGCCGCATGGTCTCCTGGCCGCGGGGTCCCCTGGCCGCGGGGACCCCTGGCCGCGGGGTCCCCTGGCCGCGGGGTCCCCTGGCCGCGGGGTCCCCTGGCCGCATGGTCCCCTGGCCGCGGGGTCCCCTGGCCGCATGGTCCCCTGGCCGCGGGGTCCCCTGGCCGCGGGGTCCCCTGGCCGCAGGGTCCCCTGGCCGCAGGGTCCCCTGGCCGCAGGGTCCCCTGGCCCGCCACACACCACATGGGGGCTGCCGTAGCAGCAGCAACAGTCGGCCACACTCCGGCAACACTTGAGGGAACCAGACAAGTGTGCCGTCATGTGTGTGTGGTGATGACCAACATGGCGCCGAGGTCCTCCACACTCCTCATGTGACCTGGGCAACATACCCACACGCGCCCCGCCGCACGCCTCACATTCTCCCGCCTCATACTACATACACTAAAGTCTCCGGCGAGATATTTTTGTGTTTATTGTTGATGTTTAGATTATTGGGTCCATTGTTGTGTCGTCGGGTACCCGGCCCACTGACACACCCGGCCCCCTGACACACCCGGCCCACTGACACACCCGGCCCACTGACACACCCGGCCCCCTGACACACCCGGCCCACTGACACACCCGGCCCACTGACACACCCGGCCCCCTGACACACCCGGCCCACTGACACACCCGGCCCACTGACACACCCGGCCCCCTGACACACCCGGCCCACTGACACACCCGGCCCACTGACACACCCGGCCCCCTGACACACCCGGCCCACTGACACACCCGGCCCACTGACACACCCGGCCCCCTGACACACCCGGCCCACTGACATACCCGGCCCCCTGACACACCCGGCCCCCTGACACACCCGGCCCACTGACACACCCGGCCCCCTGACACACCCGGCCCACTGACACACCTGGCCCACTGACACACCCGGCCCACTGACACACCCGGCCCCCTGACACACCCGGCCCACTGACACACCCGGCCCACTGACACACCCGGCCCCCTGACACACCCGGCCCACTGACACACCCGGCCCACTGACACACCCGGCCCACTGACACACCCGGCCCACTGACACACCCGGCCCACTGACACACCCGGCCCACTGACACACCCGGCCCCCTGACACACCCGGTCCCCCTGACACACCCGGCCTACTGACACACCCGGCCCCCTGACACCCCCGGCCCACTGACACACCCGGCCCACTGACACACCCGGCCCACTGACACACCCGGCCCACTGACACACCCGGCCCACTGACACACCCGGCCCACTGACACACCCGGCCCACTGACACACCCGGCCCACTGACACACCCGGCCCACTGACACACCCGGCCTCCAGACACACCCGGCCTCCAGACACACCCGGCCCACTGACACACCCGGCCCCCTGACACACCCGGCCACACTGGGAGTAGCAGGGATGGCGGCTTAGCAGACCCATTGGGATTTTTTGGGATGGTCCCGGTCTTCTCAAAGACCATTTTCAGAGAGTATGTTCATAGAAATTTTATTAAAGAAATCTTATGGGGAAAATTCATTTTTTTTCTTCTGAGTTCAGATTGATGAAAATATTTCAGAGTTTCATATAATCATATAAGTTTCTTATTGAATTAAAGACCGAAATTTTTCAAAAGACCATTTCAGAGAATATGTTCATAGAAGTTTGTTAAGGAAAATAGACATCTTAGCAGTAAGTTTTTGTTTTGTATCCATTTACTGTTGTTCCTCTGGTAAAAGACCGAAAATTATCCTTAACCTAACCTTACAGATAGTTTGTTTGTTCTCCTCTTTGTATATGTTTCCCTAAATCAACCTTCCCACTTAACCTTCCCACTTAACCTTCCCACTTAACCTTCCAACTTAACCTTCCCACTTAACCTTCCCACTTAACCCTCCCACTTAACCCTCCCACTTAACCCTCCCACTTAACCCTCCCACTTAACCTTCCCACTTAACCTTCCCACTTATATTACCCACTTAACCTTCCCTCTTAACCTTCCCACTTAACCTTCCCACGTACCCTTCCCTCTTAACCTTCCCACTTAACCTTCCCACTTAACCCTCCCACTTAACCTTCCCACTTACCCTTCCCACTTAACCTTCCCACTTACCCTTCCCACTTAACCCTCCCACTTAACCCTCCCACTTAACCCTCCCACTTAACCCTCCCACTTAACCTTCCCTCTTAACCGTCCTTCCTTTTATTACTATGTTTTCACATATAAGTTCATTTATTTAAGTAATAATAATATAAGTACATTAGTAAAGAGTCAGATCTATTAAGACTTGAGAGTGAGAAACAGAAAAAGCACGAGAGCAATGGAGAGAGAGAGAGGGAGAGAGGGAGAGAGAGGGAGAGAGAGAGAGAGAATTAGGGAAAGAGGAGGAAGAAATGTCAGTCCATAAACTGACATTTCCAGCAAATATTCCTTTGAAATGAGAAAATATTTTTAACAAATAACCCTTGAAATGCATAAACATCCATTTGAGAATTTAACCCTTTGAAATAAACAAACATCTATATATAACAAATCCCTTGAAAGGCTTAAAAATCCCTAACTGTAACAAATAACACTTGAAATGCATAAACATCCATTTGAGAAATTATCCCTTGAAAGGAACACGTGAACATGAGACACTGACGACACACTAAGGCTCAGCAGGAGTCATATTTACCACTAACAACATGCGTAACTTGACTGCATTAATTGGTTTAAAATATAAAACTTAACATAAGTTATTGAATAAATGGATTATGCTTGTGACTTAAACCTAAGAGAGATTAATGAGAGAACTTATTGACTGACCAGACCACACACTAGAAGGTGAAGGGACGACGACGTTTCGGTCCGTCCTGGACCATTCTCAAGTCGATTGTGTCACGACATTCTCAAGACAATCGACTTGAGAATGGTCCAGGACGGACCGAAACGTCGTCGTCCCTTCACCTTCTAGTGTGTGGTCTGGTCAACATACTTCAGCCACGTTATTGTGACTCATCGCCTGCGAGAGAACTTACTTTGTTAAATGTATTAAATAAATATGTAAAAGACAAGATGACTTATATAGACTTCCTATAAATGATTTTGAAAAGTATGAGGAAATATAAATTGAGTAAAAGTTAGGTAGGGATGTGTTAAGCAAAGATGTACATGAAATACTGGGTAGATAGTGTACAAGTAAATAATACATGATGATTAAGGATAAGTTAGGATAAGGGAAGGAAGCTCAAACAATGCTTCAATAAGAGATTGAAAACAAAAGAAAGGAAAATAGTAATAAGAACAGGCTAAGATAAGATAGTTGGATATGCTTTTTTATGTAATGTTCCAAAATTAGTAAATGTGTAAGAGTTTCTCAAAGTGTCTAAGAGTTTGCAAGAGTTGTGCTACGTTGTCTAAGTTTGTGTAGTTGTGCAAGTTTGAGAGTTTGTATATACAGGAGTACTTGTGAAAGTTGGTATTCACCTAGTTGTGTTCACCTAGTTGTGTTTAACTAGTTGTGTTTGCGAGGGTTAAGCTTTGCTCTTTCGGCCCGCCTCTCAACTGTCAATCAACTGTTTACTAACTACTTTTTTTTCCACACTACAAACACACACCAGGAAGCAGCCAGTGACTGCTGACTAACTCCCAGGTACCTATTTACTGCTAGGTAACAGGGGCATTCAGGGTGAAAGAAACTTTGCCCATTTGTTTCTGCCTGGTGGGGGAATCGAACCCGCGCCACAGAATTACGAGTCCTGCGCGCTATCCACCAGGCCACCAGGCCCCCTTGACTACTTATCTGTTGAATGAAGAACAATGTTTGCTACATATTTGAGACTTATTTGGTGCTTGAAGATGTCTAAGAGAACAGCTTTGATGTCTTAGACAGTTTCTTTGATGAAGGAAGGGGAGCTAGAGAACAACTTTGATGAAGGAAGGGGAGTAAGAGAACAATTTTGATGAAGGAACGTGAGCTAGAGAACAACTTTGATGAAGGAAGGGGAGTTAGAGAACAATTTTGATGAAGGAACGTGAGCTAGAGAACAACTTTGATGAAGGAAGGGGAGTTAGAGAACAATTTTGATGAAGGAACGTGAGCTAGAGAACAACTTTGATGAAGGAAGGGGAGTTAGAGAACAACTTTGATGAAGGAAGGGGAGCTAGAGAACAACTTTGATGAAGGAAGGGGAGCTAGTGAACAACTTTGATGAAGGAAGGGGAGCTAGAGAACAACTTTGATGAAGGAACGTGAGCTAGAGAACAACTTTGATGAAGGAAGGGGAGCTAGAGAACAACTTTGATGAAGGAAGGGGAGCTAGAGAACAATTTTGATGAAGGAAGGGGAGCTAGAGAACAACTTTGATGAAGGAAGGGGAGTTAGAGAACAACTTTGATGAAGGAACGTGAGCTAGAGAACAACTTTGATGAAGGAACGTGAGCTAGAGAACAACTTTGATGAAGGAACGTGAGCTAGAGAACAACTTTGATGAAGGAAGGGGAGTTAGAGAACAACTTTGATGAAGGAAGGGGAGCTAGAGAACAACTTTGATGAAGGAACGTGAGCTAGAAAACAACTTTGATGAAGGAAGGGGAGTTAGAGAACAACTTTGATGAAGGAACGTGAGCTAGAGAACAACTTTGATGAAGGAACGTGAGCTAGAGAACAACTTTGATGAAGGAACGTGAGCTAGAGAACAACTTTGATGAAGGAAGGGGAGTTAGAGAACAACTTTGATGAAGGAAGGGGAGCTAGAGAACAACTTTGATGAAGGAACGTGAGCTAGAGAACAACTTTGATGAAGGAACGTGAGCTAGAGAACAACTTTGATGAAGGAAGGGGAGTTAGAGAACAACTTTGATGAAGGAAGGGGAGCTAGAGAACAACTTTGATGAAGGAAGGGGAGTTAGAGAACAACTTTGATGAAGGAAGGGGAGCTAGAGAACAACTTTGATGAAGGAAGGGGAGTTAGAGAACAACTTTGATGAAGGAAGGGGAGCTAGAGAACAACTTTGATGAAGGAAGAGGAGTTAGAGAACAACTTTGATGAAGGAAGAGGAGTTAGAGAACAACTTTGATGAAGGAAGAGGAGTTAGAGAACAACTTTGATGAAGGAAGGTGAGCTAGAGAACAACTTTGATGAAGGAAGGGGAGTTAGAGAACAACTTTGATGAAGGAAGGGGAGTTAGAGAACAACTTTGATGACTGTGAGGATGACTCTTGATGGTGTGAAGAGTATTCTTAGTGTCTTTGAGCTTGTTATGGGAGGATTCAGATGACATGACAGAGGATCATTTGATCTTCTTGAGGTTATCTTGAGATAACTTCGGGGCTTTAGCGTCCCTGCGGCAAGGTCCTCGACCAGGCCTCCTTTTTGTTTCGCATCCCCCCAGGAAGCAGCCCGTGGCAGCTGTCTAACTCCCAGGTACCTATTTACTGCTAGGTAACAGGGGCATCAGGGTGAACAGAACAAAGCATGATGATAATGAAGTATCTTTGATGAATAAAGATACTTCGGAGAGTTATCTTAGTTAAGAAAGGATGTAAAGATGATGTACTTGCCTATTTTTAAAGTTTAATGAGGCATAATGGTAGTTAAGAAAGTGCTGAAAGAAGCTACTCTTGACTATTTTCAGTTGAGAGAAGTGTTATTTTAGTTAAGAAATGATGAACGTGGCTGTTTGTAGTTTAATGACGATGGATAAAGTTAGTTATGAACAGTGTTGGAAAGTTTCCTTTGACTATTTTTAACTAAGAGAAAAGTTATTTTAGTTAAGAACATTGTTGGACGAGGTTAATCATGACTATTTTTAGTTAATTGACGAATAATTCTAGTTAAGAAACGACAAGAAAAGATGATGAATGGGACTATTTTTAGCTAATTGAAGAATAGTTTAGTTAAGACATGATGTATGTAACTATTTTTTGTATGTTGATTAACGAATACTTTTAGTTAAAAATGATAAACGTGACTATTTTTTAGTTGATTGACGAATATATTTAGTTAAAAACAACAAGAAAAGTTTGTCTTTGTCAATTTGTCACTGTACAAAGTGAAGACTTTGTACAGTGAAGACTTGTTTACTAACAGTGCTGGTAAGATATAATAAGAGTTAAGCACAAATACATTGACAGTTTTTGAAAATAAAGTTGGTGAGTGACTAGATACTTGGTAACTAATGTGTTACGTCAAGAGTAATGGCTGATAATGTTGGACAAAGAACTAGTTACTGAACGGAAGAATACTATTTTACATTTGATTTTAAAGAACATGTAAGAAAATGCGGTGAACACACGAGGAACATGACAAGGAACACATTGAACATGGAAGAGAATGTGAAGAACACAGAGAATATCCGGGGAATATGAACTATACTGAACTTGCAGAGAACATAGAGAAAATGACAAAGAACACAAAAAATTAAAAAACATGTGAAAAATATATGAATGTGCAGAGAATATGAATAATGAATATCAAAGTTGTGCAGAGAACATGGAGACAGTACTCAAATACAATAGGATTATTGGATAATAAGTGTACTTTTAAATCCTGAGGAGGGAGTGAGGGAGAGAGGGAGGGATGAGATGGAGAAGGGGGGTGAGGGAGGGGAAGATAAGGGTAGGGCAAGTTGAATAGGTAAGGGAGGGAGAAGGTAAAGGGTGAGGGAGATGACGGCGAGCAAGGTGTAGGGGAGAATGGAGGTATGGAATGAGAAAGGTGTAGAGGGAGTGAGCTATGGGGGTGAGGTGCTAAGAGGGGTGTACCATAGTGGTACACAAGGGTGTAGTGTGTACCCCGAGGGGTGTACCCTGGCGGTACACCAGCTACGGGAACAAGATATTATGCGGTACTAACTCACATAAATATAACTAGTTTACCAGGAGAGGCTTTAAGGTTGCGGCCTGGTATTAGAAGTGATCACGTGTCCCAGAGACCCAGGTTCGAGCCCAAACTGGTCGAGTGAGCTGCTTCACCTCCATATATGTGTGCAGCAACACCAGGTATTTATGTACATAAACTTTACCAATGGATTATTACAATTTTTTGTGTGTTTATTTTGGATTAAATCAAGGACGGTTGTGTGTGTGTGGTGGAGACTGTCTCCTGGGTGTTGTGTGTGGTGGAGACCGTCTCCTGGGTGTTGTGTGTGGTGGAGACCGTCTCCTGGGTGTTGTGTGTGGTGGAGACCGTCTCCTGGGTGTTGTGTGTGGTGGAGACTGTCTCCTGGGTGTTGTGTGTGGTGGAGACCGTCTCCTGGGTGTTGTGTGTGGTGGAGACCGTCTCCTGGGTGTTGTGTGTGGTGGAGACCGTCTCCTGGGTGTTGTGTGTGGTGGAGACCGTCTCCTGGGTGTTGTGTGTGGTGGAGACCGTCTCCTGGGTGTTGTGTGTGGTGGAGACCGTCTCCTGGGTGTTGTGTGTGGTGGAGACCGTCTCCTGGGTGTTGTGTGTGGTGGAGACCGTCTCCTGGGTGTTGTGTGTGGTGGAGACCGTCTCCTGGGTGTTGTGTGTGGTGGAGACCGTCTCCTGGGTGTTGTGTGTGGTGGAGACCGTCTCCTGGGTGTTGTGTGTGGTGGAGACTGTCTCCTGGGTGTTGTGTGTGGTGGAGACCGTCTCCTGGGTGTTGTGTGTGGTGGAGACCGTCTCCTGGGTGTTGTGTGTGGTGGAGACCGTCCTCCTGGGTGTTGTGTGTGGTGGAGACCGTCTCCTGGGTGTTGTGTGTGGTGGAGACTGTCTCCTGGGTGTTGTGTGTGGTGGAGACCGTCTCCTGGGTGTTGTGTGTGGTGGAGACCGTCTCCTGGGTGTTGTGTGTGGTGGAGACCGTCTCCTGGGTGTTGTGTGTGGTGGAGACCGTCTCCTGGGTGTTGTGTGTGGTGGAGACTGTCTCCTGGGTGTTGTGTGTGGTGGAGACCGTCTCCTGGGTGTTGTGTGTGGTGGAGACCGTCTCCTGGGTGTTGTGTGTGGTGGAGACCGTCTCCTGGGTGTTGTGTGTGGTGGAGACCGTCTCCTGGGTGTTGTGTGTGGTGGAGACCGTCTCCTGGGTGTTGTGTGTGGTGGAGACCGTCTCCTGGGTGTTGTGTGTGGTGGAGACCGTCTCCTGGGTGTTGTGTGTGGTGGAGACCGTCTCCTGGGTGTTGTGTGTGGTGGAGACCGTCTCCTGGGTGTTGTGTGTGGTGGAGACCGTCTCCTGGGTGTTGTGTGTGGTGGAGACCGTCTCCTGGGTGTTGTGTGTGGTGGAGACTGTCTCCTGGGTGTTGTGTGTGGTGGAGACCGTCTCCTGGGTGTTGTGTGTGGTGGAGACCGTCTCCTGGGTGTTGTGTGTGGTGGAGACCGTCTCCTGGGTGTTGTGTGTGGTGGAGACCGTCTCCTGGGTGTTGTGTGTGGTGGAGACTGTCTCCTGGGTGTTGTGTGTGGTGGAGACCTGTCTCCTGGGTGTTGTGTGTGGTGGAGACCGTCTCCTGGGTGTTGTGTGTGGTGGAGACCGTCTCCTGGGTGTTGTGTGTGGTGGAGACCGTCTCCTGGGTGTTGTGTGTGGTGGAGACTGTCTCCTGGGTGTTGTGTGTGGTGGAGACCGTCTCCTGGGTGTTGTGTGTGGTGGAGACCGTCTCCTGGGTGTTGTGTGTGGTGGAGACTGTCTCCTGGGTGTTGTGTGTGGTGGAGACTGTCTCCTGGGTGTTGTGTGTGGTGGAGACCGTCTCCTGGGTGTTGTGTGTGGTGGAGACCGTCTCCTGGGTGTTGTGTGTGGTGGAGACCGTCTCCTGGGTGTTGTGTGTGGTGGAGACCGTCTCCTGGGTGTTGTGTGTGGTGGAGACTGTCTCCTGGGTGTTGTGTGTGGTGGAGACCGTCTCCTGGGTGTTGTGTGTGGTGGAGACCGTCTCCTGGGTGTTGTGTGTGGTGGAGACTGTCTCCTGGGTGTTGTGTGTGGTGGAGACCGTCTCCTGGGTGTTGTGTGTGGTGGAGACCGTCTCCTGGGTGTTGTGTGTGGTGGAGACCGTCTCCTGGGTGTTGTGGTGTGGTGGAGACCTGTCTCCTGGGTGTTGTGTGTGGTGGAGACCTGTCTCCTGGGTGTTGTGTGTGGTGGAGACCGTCTCCTGGGTGTTGTGTGTGGTGGAGACCGTCTCCTGGGTGTTGTGTGTGGTGGAGACCGTCTCCTGGGTGTTGTGTGTGGTGGAGACTGTCTCCTGGGTGTTGTGTGTGGTGGAGACCGTCTCCTGGGTGTTGTGTGTGGTGGAGACCGTCTCCTGGGTGTTGTGTGTGGTGGAGACCGTCTCCTGGGTGTTGTGTGTGGTGGAGACTGTCTCCTGGGTGTTGTGTGTGGTGGAGACCGTCTCCTGGGTGTGTGTGTGGTGGAGACCGTCTCCTGGGTGTTGTGTGTGGTGGAGACCGTCTCCTGGGTGTTGTGTGTGGTGGAGACCGTTCTCCTGGGTGTTGTGGTGGTGGAGACTGTCTCCTGGGTGTGTGTGTGGGAGACCGTCTCCTGGGTGTTGTGTGTGGTGGAGACTGTCTCCTGGGTGTTGTGTGTGGTGGAGACCGTCTCCTGGGTGTTGTGTGTGGTGGAGACCGTCTCCTGGGTGTTGTGTGTGGTGGAGACCGTCTCCTGGGTGTTGTGTGTGGTGGAGACCGTCTCCTGGGTGTTGTGTGTGGTGGAGACCGTCTCCTGGGTGTTGTGTGTGGTGGAGACCGTCTCCTGGGTGTTGTGTTGTGGTGGAGACCGTCTCCTGGGTGTTGTGTGTGGTGGAGACCGTCCTCCTGGGTGTTGTGTGTGGTGGAGACCGTCTCCTGGGTGTTGTGTGTGGTGGAGACCGTCTCCTGGGTGTTGTGTGTGGTGGAGACCGTCTCCTGGGTGTTGTGTGTGGTGGAGACCGTCTCCTGGGTGTTGTGTGTGGTGGAGACCGTCTCCTGGGTGTTTGTGTGTGGTGGAGACCGTCTCCTGGGTGTTGTGTGTGGTGGAGACCGTCTCCTGGGTGTTGTGTGTGGTGGAGACCGTCTCCTGGGTGTTGTGTGTGGTGGAGACCGTCTCCTGGGTGTTGTGTGTGGTGGAGACCGTCTCCTGGGTGTTGTGTGTGGTGGAGACCGTCTCCTGGGTGTTGTGTGTGGTGGAGACCGTCTCCTGGGTGTTGTGTGTGTGGTGGAGACCGTCTCCTGGGTGTTGTGTGTGGTGGAGACCGTCTCCTGGGTGTTGTGTGTGGTGGAGACCGTCTCCTGGGTGTTGTGTGTGGTGGAGACTGTCTCCTGGGTGTTGTGTGTGGTGGAGACCGTCTCCTGGGTGTTGTGTGTGGTGGAGACCGTCTCCTGGGTGTTGTGTGTGGTGGAGACCGTCTCCTGGGTGTTGTGTGTGGTGGAGACCGTCTCCTGGGTGTTGTGTGTGGTGGAGACTGTCTCCTGGGTGTTGTGTGTGGTGGAGACTGTCTCCTGGGTGTTGTGTGTGGTGGAGACCGTCTCCTGGGTGTTGTGTGTGGTGGAGACCGTCTCCTGGGTGTTGTGTGTGGTGGAGACCGTCTCCTGGGTGTTGTGTGTGGTGGAGACTGTCTCCTGGGTGTTGTGTGTGGTGGAGACCGTCTCCTGGGTGTTGTGTGTGTGGAGACCGTCTCCTGGGTGTTGTGTGTGGTGGAGACTGTCTCCTGGGTGTTTGTGTGTGGTGGAGACTGTCTCCTGGGTGTTGTGTGTGGTGGAGACCGTCTCCTGGGTGTTGTGTGTGGTGGAGACCGTCTCCTGGTGGTTGTGTGTGGTGGGAGACCGGTCTCCTGGGTGTTGTGTGTGGTGGAGACCGTCTCCTGGGTGTTGTGTGTGGGTGGAGACCCTGTTCTCCTGGGTGTTGTGTGTGGTGGAGACCGTCTCCTGGGTGTTGTGTGTGGTGGAGACCGTCTCCTGGGTGTGTGTGTGTGGTGGAGACTGTCTCCTGGGGTGTTGTGTGTGGTGGAGACCGTCTCCTGGGTGTTGTGTGTGGTGGAGACCGTCTCCTGGGTGTTGTGTGTGGTGGAGACCGTCTCCTGGGTGTTGTGGTGTGGTGGAGACTGTCTCCTGGGTGTTGTGTGTGGTGGAGACTGTCTCCTGGGTGTTGTGTGTGGTGGAGACCGTCTCCTGGGTGTTGTGTGTGGTGGAGACCGTCTCCTGGGTGTTGTGTGTGGTGGAGACCGTCTCCTGGGTGTTGTGTGTGGTGGAGACCGTCTCCTGGGTGTTGTGTGTGGTGGAGACTGTCTCCTGGGTGTTGTGTGTGGTGGAGACCGTCTCCTGGGTGTTGTGTGTGGTGGAGACCGTCTCCTGGGTGTTGTGTGTGGTGGAGACTGTCTCCTGGGTGTTGTGTGTGGTGGAGACCGTCTCCTGGGTGTTGTGTGTGGTGGAGACCTGTCTCCTGGTGTTGTGTGTGGTGGAGACCGTCTCCTGGGTGTTGTGTGTGGTGGAGACTGTCTCCTGGGTGTTGTGTGTGGTGGAGACCGTCTCCTGGGTGTTGTGTGTGGTGGAGACCGTCCTCCTGGGTGTTGTGTGTGGTGGAGACCGTCTCCTGGGTGTTGTGTGTGGTGGAGACTGTCTCCTGGGTGTTGTGTGTGGTGGAGACTGTCTCCTGGGTGTTGTGTGTGGTGGAGACCGTCTCCTGGGTGTTGTGTGTGGTGGAGACCGTCTCCTGGGTGTTGTGTGTGGTGGAGACCGTCTCCTGGGTGTTGTGTGTGGTGGAGACCGTCTCCTGGGTGTTGTGTGTGGTGGAGACTGTCTCCTGGGTGTTGTGTGTGGTGGAGACCGTCTCCTGGGTGTTGTGTGTGGTGGAGACCGTCTCCTGGGTGTTGTGTGTGGTGGAGACTGTCTCCTGGGTGTTGTGTGTGGTGGAGACCGTCTCCTGGGTGTTGTGTGTGGTGGAGACCGTCTCCTGGGTGTTGTGTGTGGTGGAGACCGTCTCCTGGGTGTTGTGGTGTGGTGGAGACTGTCTCCTGGGTGTTGTGTGTGGTGGAGACTGTCTCCTGGTTGTTGTGTGTGATGGAGACCGTCTCCTGGGTGTTGTGTGTGGTGGAGACTGTCTCCTGGGTGTTGTGTGTGGTGGAGACCGTCTCCTGGGTGTTGTGTGTGGTGGAGACCGTCTCCTGGGTGTTGTGTGTGGTGGAGACCGTCTCCTGGGTGTTGTGTGTGGTGGGGACTGTCTCCTGGGTGTTGTGTGTGGTGGAGACCGTCTCCTGGGTGTTGTGTGTGGTGGGGACCGTCTCCTGGGTGTTGTGTGTGGTGGAGACCGTCTCCTGGGTGTTGTGTGTGGTGGGGACTGTCTCCTGGGTGTTGTGTGTGGTGGAGACCGTCTCCTGGGTGTTGTGTGTGGTGGGGACCGTCTCCTGGGTGTTGTGTGTGGTGGAGACCGTCTCCTGGGTGTTGTGTGTGGTGGAGACTGTCTCCTGGGTGTTGTGTGTGGTGGAGACTGCTCCTGGGTGTTGTGTGTGGTGGAGACTGTCTCCTGGGTGTTGTGTGTGGTGGAGACTGTCTCCTGGGTGTTGTGTGTGGTGGAGACTGTCTCCTGGGTGTTGTGTGTGGTGGAGACTGTCTCCTGGGTGTTGTGTGTGGTGGAGACCGTCTCCTGGGTGTTGTGTGTGGTGGAGACCGTCTCCTGGGTGTTGTGTGTGGTGGAGACCGTCTCCTGGGTGTTGTGTGTGGTGGAGACTGTCTCCTGGGTGTTGTGTGTGGTGGAGACCGTCTCCTGGGTGTTGTGTGTGGTGGAGACCGTCTCCTGGGTGTTGTGTGTGGTGGAGACTGTCTCCTGGGTGTTGTGTGTGGTGGAGACCGTCTCCTGGGTGTTGTGTGTGGTGGAGACCCGTCTCCTGGGTGTTGTGTGTGGTGGAGACCGTCTCCTGGGTGTTGTGTGTGGTGGAGACCCGTCTCCTGGGTGTTGTGTGTGGTGGAGACTGTCTCCTGGGTGTTGTGTGTGGTGGAGACCGTCTCCTGGGTGTTGTGTGTGGTGGAGGACCGTCTCCTGGGTGTTGTGTGTGTGGTGGAGACTGTCTCCTGGTGTTGTGTGTGGTGGAGACCGTCTCTCCTGGGTGTTGTGTGTGGTGGAGACCGTCTCCTGGGTGTTGTGGTGTGGTGGAGACCGTCTCCTGGGTGTTGTGGTGTGGTGGAGACTGTCTCCTGGGTGTTGTGTGTGGTGGAGACCGTCTCCTGGGTGTTGTGGTGTGGTGGGAGACCGTCTCCTGGTGTTGTGTGTGGTGGAGGACGTCTCCTGGGTGTTGTGTGGTGGTGGAGACCGTCTCCTGGGTGTTGTGTGTGGTGGAGACCGTCTCCTGGGTGTTGTGTGTGTGGTGGAGACCGTCTCCTGGGTGTTGTGTGTGGATGGAGACGTCTCCTGGGTGTGTGTGTGGTGGAGACCGTCTCCTGGGTGTTTGTGTGTGGTGGAGACCGTCTCCTGGGTGTTGTGTGTGGTGGAGGACCGTCTCCTGGGTGTTGTGTGTGGTGTGAGACCGTCTCCTGGGTGTTGTGTGTGGGGAGACCGTCCTCCTGGGTGTTGTGTGTGTGGTGGAGACTGTCTCCTGGGTGTTGTGTGTGGTGGAGACCGTCTCCTGGGTGTTGTGGTGTGGTGGAGACTGTTCTCCTGGGTGTTGTGTGTGGTGGAGACTGTCTCCTGGGTGTTGTGTGTGATGGAGACCGTCTCCTGGGTGTTGTGTGTGGTGGAGGACTGTCTCCTGGGTGTTGTGTGTGGTGGAGACCGTCTCCTGGGTGTTGTTGTGTGGTGGAGACCGTCTCCTGGGTGTTTGTGTGTGGTGGAGAACCGTTCTCCTGGGTGTTGTGTGTGGTGGGGACTGTTCTCCTGGGTGTTGTGTGTGGTGGAGGACCGTCTCCTGGGTGTTGTGTGTGGTGGGGACCGTCTCCTGGGTGTTGTGTGTGGTGGAGACCGTCTCCTGGGTGTTGTGTGTGGTGGGGACTGTCTCCTGGGTGTTGTGTGTGGTGGAGACCGTCTCCTGGGTGTTGTGTGTGGTGGGGACCGTCCTCCTGGGTGTTGTGTGTGGTGGAGAACCGTCTCCTGGGTGTTGTGTGTGGTGAGACTGTCTCCTGGGTGTTGTGTGTGGTGGAGACGTGTCTCCTGGGTGTTGTGTGTGGTGGAGACTGTCTCCTGGGTGTTTGTGTGTGGTGGAGACCTGTCTCCTGGGTGTTGTGTGTGGTGGAGACCGTCTCCTGGGTGTTGTGTGTGGTGGAGACTGTATCCTGGGTGTTGTGTGTGGTGGAGACCGTCTCCTGGGTGTTGTGTGTGGTGGAGACCGTCTCCTGGGTGTTGTGTGTGGTGGAGACCGTCTCCTGGGTGTTGTGTGTGGTGGAGACCGTCTCCTGGGTGTTGTGTGTGGTGGAGACCGTCTCCTGGGTGTTGTGTGTGGTGGAGACCGTCTCCTGGGTGTTGTGTGTGGTGGAGACCGTCTCCTGGGTGTTGTGTGCGGTGGAGACCGTCTCCTGGGTGTTGTGTGTGGTGGAGACCGTCTCCTGGGTGTTGTGTGTGGTGGAGACCGTCTCCTGGGTGTTGTGTGTGGTGGAGACCGTCTCCTGGGTGTTGTGTGTGGTGGAGACCGTCTCCTGGGTGTTGTGTGTGGTGGGGACTGTCTCCTGGGTGTTGTGTGTGGTGGAGACCGTCTCCTGGGTGTTGTGTGTGGTGGAGACCGTCTCCTGGGTGTTGTGTGTGGTGGAGACCGTCTCCTGGGTGTTGTGTGTGGTGGAGACCGTCTCCTGGGTGTTGTGTGTGGTGGAGACCGTCTCCTGGGTGTTGTGTGTGGTGGAGACCGTCTCCTGGGTGTTGTGTGTGGTGGAGACCGTCTCCTGGGTGTTGTGTGTGGTGGAGACCGTCTCCTGGGTGTTGTGTGTGGTGGAGACCGTCTCCTGGGTGTTGTGTGTGGTGGAGACCGTCTCCTGGGTGTTGTGTGTGGTGGAGACCGTCTCCTGGGTGTTGTGTGTGGTGGAGACCGTCTCCTGGGTGTTGTGTGTGGTGGAGACCGTCTCCTGGGTGTTGTGTGTGGTGGAGACCGTCTCCTGGGTGTTGTGTGTGGTGGAGACCGTCTCCTGGGTGTTGTGTGTGGTGGAGACCGTCTCCTGGGTGTTGTGTGTGGTGGGACCGTCTCCTGGGTGTTGTGTGTGGTGGAGACCGTCTCCTGGGTTTGTGTGTGGTGGAGACCGTCTCCTGGGTGTTGTGTGTGGTGGAGACCGTCTCCTGGGTGTTGTGTGTGGTGGAGACCGTCTCCTGGGTGTTGTGTGTGGTGGAGACCGTCTCCTGGGTGTTGTGTGTGGTGGAGACCGTCTCCTGGGTGTTGTGTGTGGTGGAGACCGTCTCCTGGGTGTTGTGTGTGTGGAGACCGTCTCCTGGGTGTTGTGTGGTGTGGACTGTCTCCTGGGTGTTGTGTGTGGTGGAGACTGTCTCCTGGGTGTGTGTGTGGTGGAGACCGTCTCCTGGTGTTGTGTGTGGTGGAGACCGTCTCCTGGGTGTTGTGTGTGGTGGGGACTGTCTCCTGGGTGTTGTGTGTGGTGGAGACCGTCTCCTGGGTGTTGTGTGTGGTGGAGACCGTCTCCTGGGTGTTGTGTGTGGGTGGAGACCGTCTCCTGGGTGTTGTGTGTGGTGGAGACCGTCTCCTGGGTGTTGTGTGTGGTGGAGACCGTCTCCTGGGTGTTGTGTGTGGTGGAGACCGTCTCCTGGGTGTGTGTGTGGGGAGACCGTCTCCTGGATGTTGTGTGTGGTGGAGACTGTCTCCTGGGTGTTGTGTGTGGTGGAGACCCGTCTCCTGGGTGTTGTGTGGTGTGGGAGGACCGTCTCCTGGGTGTTGTGGTGTGGTGGGATTGTCTCCTGGGTGTTGTGTGTGGTGGAGACCGTTCTCCTGGGTGTTGTGTGTGGTGGAGACCGTCTCCTGGGTGTTGTGTGTGGTGGAGACCGGTCTCCTGGGTGTTGTGTGTGGTGGAGACCGTCTCCTGGGTGTTGTGTGTGGTGGAGACTGTCTCCTGGGTGTTGTGTGTGGTGGAGACTGTCTCCTGGGTGTTGTGTGTGATGGAGACCGTCTCCTGGGTGTTGTGTGTGGTGGAGACTGTCTCCTGGGTGTTGTGTGTGGTGGAGACCGTCTTCCTGGGTGTTTGTGTGTGATGGGAGACCGTCTCCTGGGTGTTGTGGTGTGGTGGGGACTCGTCTCCTGGGTGTTTGTGTGTGGTGGAGACTGTCTCCTGGGAGTTGTAGTGTGGTGGAGACTGTCTCCTGGGTGTTGTGTGTGGTGGAGACCTGTCTCCTGGGTGTTGTGTGTGGTGGGGACTGTCTTCCTGGGTGTTGTGTGTGGTGGAGGACTGTCTCCTGGGTGTTGTGTGTGGTGGGGACTGTCTCCTGGGTGTTGTGTGTGGTGGAGACTGTCTCCTGGGTGTTGTGTGTGGTGGAGACTGTCTCCTGGGTGTTGTGTGTGATGGAGACCGTCTCCTGGGTGTTGTGTGTGGTGGAGACTGTCTCCTGGGTGTTGTGTGTGGTGGAGACTGTCTCCTGGTGTTGTGTGTGGTGGAGACCGTCTCCTGGGTGTTGTGTGTGGTGGAGACCGTCTCCTGGGTGTTGTGTGTGGTGGAGACCTGTCTCCTGGGTGTTGTGTGTGGTGGAGACTGTCTCCTGGGTGTTGTGTGTGGTGGAGACCTGTCTCCTGGGTGTTGTGTGTGGTGGAGACGTCCTCCTGGGTGTTGTGTGTGGTGGAGACTGTCTCCTGGGTGTTGTGGTGTGGTGGAGACCGTCTCCTGGGTGTTGTGTGTGGTGGAGGACCGTCTCCTGGGTGTTGTGTGTGGTGGAGACCGTCTCCTGGGTGTTGTGGTGTGGTGGAGACCGTCTCCTGGGTGTTGTGTGTGGTGGAGACCGTCTCCTGGGTGTTGTTGTGTGGTGGGAGACCGTCTCCTGGGTGTTGTGTGTGGTGGAGACCGTCTCCTGGGTGTTGTGTGTGGTGGAGGACCGTCTCCTGGGTGTTGTGTGTGGTGGAGACCGTCTCCTGGGTGTTGTGTGTGGTGGAGACCTGTCTCCTGGGTGTTGTGTGTGGTGGAGACCGTCTCCTGGGTGTTGTGTGTGGTGGAGACCGTCTCCTGGGTGTTGTGTGTGGTGGAGACTGTCTCCTGGGTGTTGTGTGTGGTGGAGACCGTCTCCTGGGTGTTGTGTGTGTGGAGACCGTCTCCTGGGTGTTGTGTGTGGTGGAGACCGTCTCCTGGGTGTTGTGGTGTGGTGGAGACTGTCTCCTGGGTGTTGTGTGTGGTGGAGACCGTCTCCTGGGTGTTGTGTGTGGTGGAGACTGTCTCCTGGGTGTTGTGTGTGGTGGAGGACTGTCTCCTGGGTGTTGTGTGTGGATGGAGACCGTCTCCTGGGTGTTGTGTGTGGTGGAGACTGTCTCTGGTGTTGTGTGTGGTGGAGACCGTCTCCTGGGTGTTGTGTGTGGTGGAGACCGTCTCCTGGGTGTTGTGTGTGGTGGAGACCGTCTCCTGGGTGTTGTGTGTGGTGGGGACTGTCTCCTGGGTGTTGTGTGTGGTGGGAGACCGTCTCCTGGGTGTTGTGTGTGGTGGGGACCGTCTCCTGGGTGTTGTGTGTGGTGGAGACCGTCTCCTGGGTGTTGTGTGTGGTGGGGACCTGTCTCCTGGGTGTTGTGTGTGGTGGAGACCGTCTCCTGGGTGTTGTGTGTGGTGGGGACCGTCTCCTGGGTGTTGTGTGTGGTGGAGAACCTCGTCCTGGGTGTTGTGTGTGGTGGGGAGAACGTCTCCTGGGTGTTGTGTTAGGTGGTGGGAGACCGTCATCCTGGGTGTTGTGTGTGGTGAGACGTACTCCTGGGTGTTTGTGTTGTGGGTGGAGACCGTCTCCTGGGTGTTGTGTGTGGTGGAGACCGTCTCCTGGTGGTGTGTGTGTGGTGGAGACCGTATCAATGGGTGTTGTGTGTGGTGGAGACCGTCTCCTGGGTGTTGTGTGTGTGGAGACCGTCCTCCTGGGTGTTGTGTGTGGTTGGAGACCGTCTCCTGGTGTTGTGTGTGGTGGAGACCGTCTCCTGGGTGTTGTGTGTGGTGGAGACCGTCTCCTGGGTGTTGTGTGTGGTGGAGACCGTCCTCCTGGGTGTTGTGTGTGGTGGAGACCGTCTCCTGGGTGTTGGTGTGCTGGTGGAGACCGTCTCCTGGGTGTTGTGTGTGGTGGAGACCGTCTCCTGGGTGTTGTGTGTGGTGGAGACCGTCTCCTGGGTGTTGTGTGTGGTGGAGACCGTCTCCTGGGTGTTGTGTGGGGTGGAGACCGTCTCCTGGGTGTTGTAGTGTGGTGGGGACCGTCTCCTGGGTGTTGGTGGTGTGGTGGAGACCGTCCTCCTGGGTGGTTGTAGTGTCAGGTGGAGACCGTCTCCTGGGTGTTGTGTGTGGTGGAGACCGTCTTCTCCTGGGTGTTGTGTGTGGTGGAGGACACGTCTCCCTGGGTGTTGTGTGTGGTGGAGACCGTCCTCCTGGGTGGTTGTGTGTGGTGGAGACCTCCTCCTGGGTCGTTGTGTGTGGTGGAGACACGTCCTCCTGGGTGTGTTCGTGTGGTGGAGTGAACGTCTACCTGGGTGTTGTGTGTGGTGGAGGACCGTCTCCTGGGTGTTGTGTGTGGTGGAGACCGTCTCCTGGGTGTTGTGTGTGGTGGAGACCGTCTCCTGGGTGTTGTGTGTGGTGGAGACCGTCTCCTGGGTGTTGTGTGTGGTGGAGACCCGTCTCCTGGGTGTTGTGTGTGGTGGAGACCGTCTCCTGGGTGTTGTGTGTGGTGGAGACCGTCTCCTGGGTGTTGTGTGTGGTGGAGACCGTCTCCTGGGTGTTGTGTGTGGTGGGGACCGTCTCCTGGGTGTTGTGTGTGGTGGAGACCGTCTCCTGGGTGTTGTGTGTGGTGGAGACCGTCTCCTGGGTGTTGTGTGTGGTGGAGACCGTCTCCTGGGTGTTGTGTGTGGTGGAGACCGTCTCCTGGGTGTTGTGTGTGGTGGAGACCGTCTCCTGGGTGTTGTGTGTGGTGGAGACCGTCTCCTGGGTGTTGTGTGTGGTGGAGACCGTCTCCTGGGTGTTGTGTGTAGTGGAGACCGTCTCCTGGGTGTTGTGTGTGGTGTGGACTGTCTCCTGGGTGTTGTGTGTGGTGGAGACTGTCTCCTGGGTGTTGTGTGTGGTGGAGACCGTCTCCTGGGTGTTGTGTGTGGTGGAGACCGTCTCCTGGGTGTTGTGTGTGGTGGGGACTGTCTCCTGGGTGTTGTGTGTGGTGGAGACCGTCTCCTGGGTGTTGTGTGTGGTGGAGACCGTCTCCTGGGTGTTGTGTGTGGTGGAGACCGTCTCCTGGGTGTTGTGTGTGGTGGAGACCGTCTCCTGGGTGTTGTGTGTGGTGGAGACCGTCTCCTGGGTGTTGTGTGTGGTGGAGACCGTCTCCTGGGTGTTGTGTGTGGTGGAGACCGTCTCCTGGATGTTGTGTGTGGTGGAGACTGTCTCCTGGGTGTTGTGTGTGGTGGAGACTGTCTCCTGGGTGTTGTGTGTGGTGGAGACTGTCTCCTGGGTGTTGTGGTGTGGTGGGGATTGTCTCCTGGGTGTTGTGTGTGGTGGAGACCGTCTCCTGGGTGTTGTGTGTGGTGGAGACCGTCTCCTGGGTGTTGTGTGTGGTGGAGACTGTCTCCTGGGTGTTGTGTGTGGTGGAGACTGTCTCCTGGGTGTTGTGTGTGGTGGAGACTGTCTCCTGGGTGTTGTGTGTGGTGGAGACTGTCTCCTGGGTGTTGTGTGTGATGGAGACCGTCTCCTGGGTGTTGTGTGTGGTGGAGACTGTCTCCTGGGTGTTGTGTGTGGTGGAGACTGTCTCCTGGGTGTTGTGTGTGATGGAGACCGTCTCCTGGGTGTTGTGGTGTGGTGGGGACTGTCTCCTGGGTGTTGTGTGTGGTGGAGACTGTCTCCTGGGAGTTGTAGTGTGGTGGAGACTGTCTCCTGGGTGTTGTGTGTGGTGGAGACTGTCTCCTGGGTGTTGTGTGTGGTGGGGACTGTCTCCTGGGTGTTGTGTGTGGTGGAGACTGTCTCCTGGGTGTTGTGTGTGGTGGAGACTGTCTCCTGGGTGTTGTGTGTGATGGAGACCGTCTCCTGGGTGTTGTGGTGTGGTGGGGACTGTCTCCTGGGTGTTGTGTGTGGTGGAGACTGTCTCCTGGGTGTTGTGTGTGGTGGAGACTGTCTCCTGGGTGTTGTGTGTGGTGGAGACTGTCTCCTGGGTGTTGTGTGTGGTGGGGACTGTCTCCTGGGTGTTGTGGTGTGGTGGAGACCGTCTCCTGGGTGTTGTGTGTGGTGGAGACTGTCTCCTGGGTGTTGTGTGTGGTGGAGACTGTCTCCTGGGTGTTGTGTGTGGTGGAGACTGTCTCCTGGGTGTTGTGTGTGGTGGAGACCGTCTCCTGGGTGTTGTGTGTGGTGGAGACTGTCTCCTGGGTGTTGTGGTGTGGTGGAGACTGTCTCCTGGGTGTTGTGTGTGGTGGAGACTGTCTCCTGGGTGTTGTGTGTGGTGGAGACCGTCTCCTGGGTGTTGTGTGTGGTGGAGACCGTCTCCTGGGTGTTGTGTGTGGTGGAGACCGTCTCCTGGGTGTTGTGTGTGGTGGAGACCGTCTCCTGGGTGTTGTGGTGTGGTGGAGACCGTCTCCTGGGTGTTGTGTGTGGTGGAGACCGTCTCCTGGGTGTTGTGTGTGGTGGAGACCGTCTCCTGGGTGTTGTGTGTGGTGGAGACCGTCTCCTGGGTGTTGTGTGTGGTGGAGACCGTCTCCTGGGTGTTGTGTGTGGTGGAGACCGTCTCCTGGGTGTTGTGTGTGGTGGAGACCGTCTCCTGGGTGTTGTGTGTGGTGGAGACCGTCTCCTGGGTGTTGTGTGTGGTGGAGACCGTCTCCTGGGTGTTGTAGTGTGGTGGAGACTGTCTCCTGGGTGTTGTGGTGTGGTGGAGACCGTCTCCTGGGTGTTGTGTGTGGTGGAGACTGTCTCCTGGGTGTTGTGTGTGGTGGAGACTGTCTCCTGGGTGTTGTAGTGTGGTGGAGACTGTCTCCTGGGTGTTGTGTGTGGTGGAGACTGTCTCCTGGGTGTTGTGTGTGGTGGAGACCGACTCCATGATAGCGTACCCACGCTATCACGGGCGGGGTTTCTGGGAATGTGCTCCATGCGGGTGGTCTCTGTACGTCGACTTAAGACAATCTCGAAGTCCTGCTAACTTTTCTTTCAGGGGGGTAGGTTAGGCCGGGGCAGAACAGCGTAGGTAGAGCCCTGAGGAGGAGCTTCCTACACCCTTGAGGAAGCTGAGGTGAGGCCCCTGTAGCCGCGGGACACTCAAGGCGGGCGCGACACCCTCAATTTGTGTATATACGATGTGCGCCGTTCAGTGACATTTACTCAAATTGTATCTATACCATTTGTGCCCTTTAAGGGTTAAGAAATCAGGTGTACCCTTCAGCCTTTCAGGAGGGAGTTGAGTGAGTGGGTTGAGAAGGGCTGTGCCACCCCCGCTCCACTGGTCTTGTAGGTGACCAGCATCTTGAGGTTATCTTGAGATGATTTCGGGGCTTTAGTGTCCCCGCGACCCGGTCCTCGACCAGGCCTCCACCCCCAGGAAGCAGCCCGTGACAGCTGACTAACACCCAGGTACCTATTATTCTGCTAGGTAACAGGGGCATAGGGTGAAAGAAACTCTGCCCATTGTTTCTCGCCGGCGCCCGAGATCAAACCCGAGACCACAGGATCACAAGCCTAGCGTGCTGTCCGCTCGGCCGACCGGCTCCCAATGCCGACCGACCGGTATACACTCAGTACTGCTCTCTCTTGCCAGGTTAATGTGTCTCCGTGGACGGCTTGGTGTATTTTCCCAGTAGGTACATGCTTGACATTACTGACTGGAAACTCGTGAAGAAATTTCTGGCTACGGCTTGTTGTAAGCCTTCTTCGCCATCCCAGTTTTTGTTCACCTAGTTCTGGTCTTGGGGTTCCTTAGAGCCGCTTCTGGGTCCTGTATTTGGCTGTACGATACTGTGCCCGCCAGTTGTCGCTGCATTTCTGCTTTGTAGCTGTCCGTCTTGCAGAGTACCACAGCTCCGCCTTGATCCGCGGGCTTGATAACTATGTCCTTCCTCTCTCTCAGGTCCGCTAGTGGAGTCTCTCCTCTTGTTTCTGGTTACATCTCTGTCTCCTCGCAGCGGTCTCCTTCAGATCATTTTTTAGTTCTAGTATCTTCCCTCGCAGTCCAGGGAGGTTGTAGCTTGGCTGCGTCTTTTCTCCAGTGGTGGAGATATCTGTATGAGAGGGACATGTTAGTGTGTCTTACGGCAGTAACTTGCTTACCTTGTGTTAGTCCGAGTGTACTCCAGGACCTGAGGAGGTCCTTCTCCAGGTCCTCACTGTTCTGGTCGATCGTCTGTATACACTTTTCTTCTGCTGGTGGCATCTAAACCTAAGTTAACCCTCTCCCTAAGAGTTTCTTTTCCTTCTGGTCTAAGAGCACTTCAGAGAGCACCGTCTCTCTCAAGTGTCCCTCCGCTGGTTGTATGGTGTTGTGTCGCTGTACCCGCGATCTTCTCTACTGGTCCACCCTCCTCCTCCGTTCTTGTTTTGTTGCCCTCTGTTGCTGTAGCTCCGTCTCTTGTCTCCGTTGGCTCTGTTGTGGTTGTTCCCTCGGTATCTGTTGGCTCTGTTGTGGTTGTTCCCTCGGTATCTGTTGGCTCTGTTGTGGTTGTTCCCTCGGTATCTGTTGGCTCTGTTGTGGTTGTTCCCTCGGTATCTGTTGGCTCTGTTATGGTTGTTCCCTCGGTATCTGTTGGCTCTGTTGTGGTTGTTCCCTCGGTATCTGTTGGCTCTGTTGTGGTTGTTCCCTCGGTATCTGTTGGCTCTGTTGTGGTTGTTCCCTCGGTATCTGTTGGCTCTGTTGTGGTTGTTCCCTCGGTATCTGTTGGCTCTGTTGTGGTTGTTCCCTCGGTATCTGTTGGCTCTGTTGTGGTTGTTCCCTCGGTATCTGTTGGCTCTGTTGTGGTTGTTCCCTCGGTATCTGTTGGCTCTGTTGTGGTTGTTCCCTCGGTATCTGTTGGCTCTGTTGTGGTTGTTCCCTCGGTATCTGTTGGCTCGACCTCCTCCGTTGTATGGACCTCTGTCCACCCCCCCCCCCCCCCTGCTCTCGTCTCCGCCATTCCTGTGATACTCCGTGTCTCTACGATCCTCTACACACCTGTGTAGTCTGGCCTGTCAGTTCTGCTTCGGCTTTGTTGTCTGTCTGCCGTAGATCTCTGCCCATTGAGCCGTGTTTCTATTTTGTTCTTCACTTAGCATTATTAACATCTTTATTGACAAAATTAATTACAATTTTGCCTAATCTGAGGATTTCGATTAAGTCTTATTAACGTGAGGATAATGGTGGTATTCACTGTCACGCAGGACAGAGGGTCATACACAAGACAATAGGTCTAAACTGTAGGCTGAAGCACATATATATCATGGTTACAATCAATGTTTTAATGTACAAATCTGTATATACAACTTTCTATTGTTCACCGCCACACAAGGGCAGGGATGGTTCGTAAGAGATACAGCTTAAAAATAATGTAAATAAAATTGTTCTTCATTCCTTAAAATGGACAAGCAAATTTAGGATAAATTGTTAGGCTGTCGTCCAGTACACCAGAGGCAGTGAAATAGTTACACAGTTGGTGGTACAAGAGGCCAGGAGGTCTAAAGTCTTTTACGGTTTCACATTCAACAATATAATGTTCTAGTGAATGCATTAAAGGTTTATCACAGAGTTTACAATCTGAGTATTCTGGTAGTGGCTCAGGCTCACTAACCTGCCAGATGTACCTATAGCCAAGGCGAATTACCACAATGGCTACATCACATTGCCTGGCCCGGTTACTGTGCTGACCATTCAAATACCTATTATTACAAAGCCTGTTATAGCTTCTAATACTACAGTTTACTACTACTTACAATACTACTAAAATACTACAAGGCCCACCAGGAGCCCCACCACGGCTGAGGGCCCACCAGGAGCCCCACAACGGCTGAGGGCCCACCAGTAGCCCCACCACGGCTGAGGGCCCACCAGGAGCACCACCACGACTGAGGGTCCACCACGGCTGAGGGCCCACCAGGAACCCCACCACAACTGAGGGGCCCACCAGGAGCCCCACCACGGCTGAGGGCCCACCACGGCTAAGGGCCCACCAGGAGCCCCACCACGGCTGAGGGCCCACCAGGAGCCCCACCACGGCTGAGGGCCCACCACGGCTGAGGGCCCACCACGGCTGAGGGCCCACCAGGAGCCCCACCACGGCTGAGGGCCCACCAGAAGCCCCACCACGGCTGAGGGCCCACCAGGAGCCCAACCACGGCTGAGACCCCACCAGGAGCCCCACCACGGCTGAGGGCCCACCAGGAGCCCCACCACGGCTGAGGGCCCACCAGGAGCCCCACCACGGCTGAGGGCCCACCAGGAGCCCCACCACGGCTGAGGGGCCCACCAGGAGCCCCACCACGACTGAGGGCCCACCAGGAGCCCCACCACGGCTGAGGGCCCACCAGGAGCCCCACCACGGCTGAGGGCCCACCAGGAGCCCCACCACGACTGAGGGCCCACCAAAAGCCCCACCACGGCTGAGGGCCCACCAGGAACCCCACCACGGCTGAGGGGCCCACCAGGAGCCCCACCACGGCTGAGGGCCCACCAGGAGCCCCACCACGGCTGAGGGCCCACCAGGAGCCCCACCACGGCTGAGGGCCCACCAGGAGCCCCACCACGGCTGAGGACCCACCAGGAGCCCCACCACGGCTGAGGACCCACCAGGAGCCCCACCACGGCTGAGGGCCCACCAGGAGCCCTACCACAGCTGAGGGCCCACCAGGAGCCCCACCACGGCTGAGGGCCCACCAGGAGCCCCACCACGGCTGAGGGCCCACCAGGAGCCCGACCACGGCTGAGGACCCACCAGGAGCCCCACCACGGCTGAGGACCCACCAGGAGCCCCACCACGGCTGAGGACCCACCAGGAGCCCCACCACGGCTGAGGACCCACCAGGAGCCCCACCACGGCTGAGGGCCCACCAGGAGCCCCACCACGGCTGAGGACCCACCAGGAGCCCCACCACGGCTGAGGGCCCACCAGGAGCCCCACCACGGCTGAGGGCCCACCAGGATCCCCACCACGGCTGAGGGCCCACCAGGAGCCCCACCACGGCTGAGGACCCACCAGGAGCCCCACCACGGCAGAGGGCCCACCAGGAGCCCCACCACGGCTGAGGGCCCACCAGGAGCCCCACCACGGCTGAGGGCCCACCAGGAGCCCCACCACGGCTGAGGGCCCACCAGGAGCCCCACCACGGCTGAGGGGCCCACCAGGAGCCCCATTACGACTGAGGGCCCACCAGGAGCCCCACCACGGCTGAGGGCCCACCAGGAGCCCCACCACGGCTGAGGACCCACCAGGAGCCCCACTACGGCTGAGGGGCCCACCAGGAGCCCCACCACGACTGAGGGCCCACCAGGAGCCCCACCACGGCTGAGGGCCCACCAGGAGCCCCACCACGGCTGAGGGGCACACCAGGAGCCCCACCACGACTGAGGGCTCACCAGGAGCCCCACCACGGCTGAGGGCCCACCAGGAGCCCCACCACGGCTGAGGGGCTCACCAGGAACCCCACCACGACTGAGGGCCCACCAGGAGCCCCAACACGGCTGAGGGCCCACCAGGAGCCCCACCACGGCTGAGGGCCCACCAGGAGCCCTACCACGGCTGAGGGCCCACCAAGAGCCCCACAACGGCTGAGGGGCCCACCAGGAGCCCCACCTCGACTGAGAGCCCACCAGGAGCCCCACCACGGCTGAGGGCCCACCAAGAGCCCCACCACGGCTGAGGGGCCCACCAGGAGCTCCACCACGACTGAGGGCCCACCAGGAGCCCCACCACGGCTGAGGGCCCACCAGGAGCCCCACCACGACTGAGGGCCCACCAAAAGCCCCACCACGGCTGAGGGCCCACCAGGAACCCCACCACGGCTGAGGGGCCCACCAGGAGCCCCACCACGGCTGAGGGCCCACCAGGAGCCCCACCACGGCTGAGGGCCCACCAGGAGCCCCACCACGGCTGAGGGCCCACCAGGAGCCCCACCACGGCTGAGGACCCACCAGGAGCCCCACCACGGCTGAGGACCCACCAGGAGCCCCACCACGGCTGAGGGCCCACCAGGAGCCCCACCACAGCTGAGGGCCCACCAGGAGCCCCACCACGGCTGAGGGCCCACCAGGAGCCCCACCACGGCTGAGGACCCACCAGGAGCCCCACCACGGCTGAGGACCCACCAGGAGCCCCACCACGGCTGAGGACCCACCAAGAGCCCCACCACGGCTGAGGACCCACCAGGAGCCCCACCACGGCTGAGGACCCACCAGGAGCCCCACCACGGCTGAGGACCCACCAGGAGCCCCACCACGGCTTAGGACCCACTAGGAGCCCCACCACGGCTGAGGACCCACCAGGAGCCCCACCACGGCTGAGGGCCCACCAGGAGCCCCACCACGGCTGAGGACCCACCAGGAGCCCCACCACGGCTGAGGGCCCACCAGGAGCCCCACCACGGCTGAGGGCCCACCAGGAACCCCACCACGGCTGAGGGCCCACCAGGAGCCCCACCACGGCTGAGGACCCACCAGGAGCCCCACCACGGCAGAGGGCCCACCAGGAGCCCCACCACGGCTGAGGGCCCACCAGGAGCCCCACCACGGCTGAGGGCCCACCAGGAGCCCCACCACGGCTGAGGGCCCACCAGGAGCCCCACCACGGCTGAGGGGCCCACCAGGAGCCCCATTACGACTGAGGGCCCACCAGGAGCCCCACCACGGCTGAGGGCCCACCAGGAGCCCCACCACGGCTGAGGGCCCACCAGGAGCCCCACCACGACTGAGGGCCCACCAGGAGCCCCACCACGGCTGAGGGCCCACCAGGAGCCCCACCACGGCTGAGGGGCCCACCAGGAGCCCCACCACGGCTGAGGGCCCACCACGGCTGAGGGCCCACCACGGCTGAGGGCCCACCAGGAGCCCCACCACGGCTGAGGGCCCACCAGGAGCCCCACCACGGCTGAGGGCCCACCAGAAGCCCCACCACGGCTGAGGGCCCACCAGGAGCCCAACCACGGCTGAGACCCCACCAGGAGCCCCACCACGGCTGAGGGCCCACCAGGAGCCCCACCACGGCTGAGGGCCCACCAGGAGCCCCACCACGGCTGAGGGCCCACCAAGAGCCCCACCACGGCTGAGGGGCCCACCAGGAGCCCCACCACGACTGAGGGCCCACCAGGAGCCCCACCACGACTGAGGGCCCACCAGGAGCCCCACCACGGCTGAGGGCCCACCAGGAGCCCCACCATGCCTGAGGGCCCACCAGGAGCCCCACCACGGCTGAGGGGCCCACCAGGAGCCCCACCACGACTGAGGGCCCACCAGGAGCCCCACCACGGCTGAGGGCCCACCAGGAGCCCCACCACGGCTGAGGGCCCACCAGGAGCCCCACCACGGCTGAGGGCCCACCAGGAGCCCCACCACGGCTGAGGGCCCACCAGGAGCCCCACCACGGCTGAGGGCCCACCAGAAGCCCCACCACGGCTGAGGGCCCACCAGGAGCCCCACCACGGCTGAGGGCCCACCAAGAGCCCCACCACGGCTGAGGGCCCACCAGGAGCCCCACCACGGCTGAGGGCCCACCAGGAGCCCCACCACGGCTGAGGGCCCACCAGGAGCCCCACCACGGCTGAGGACCCACCAGGAGCCCCACCACGGCTGAGGACCCACCAGGAGCCCCACCACGGCTGAGGGCCCACTAGGAGCCCCACCACGGCTGAGGGCCCACCAGGAGCCCCACCACGACTGAGGGCCCACCAGGAGCCCCACCACGGCTGAGGGCCCACCAGGAGCCCCACCACGGCTGAGGGCCCACCAGGAGCCCCACCACGGCTGAGGACCCACCAGGAGCACCACCACGGCTGAGGACCCACCAGGAGCACCACCACGGCTGAGGACCCACCAGGAGCCCCACCACGGCTGAGGACCCACCAAGAGCCCCACCACGGCTGAGGACCCACCAGGAGCCCCACCACGGCTGAGGACCCACCAGGAGCCCCACCACGGCTGAGGACCCACCAGGAGCCCCACCACGGCTGAGGACCCACCAGGAGCCCCACCACGGCTGAGGACCCACCAGGAGCCCCACCACGGCTGAGGGCCCACCAGGAGCCCCACCACGGCTGAGGGCCCACCAGGAACCCCACCACGGCTGAGGGCCCACCAGGAGCCCCACCACGGGTGAGGACCAACCAGGAGCCCCACCACGGCAGAGGGCCCACCAGGAGCCCCACCACGGTTGAGGGCCCACCAGGAGCCCCACCACGGCTGAGGGCCCACCAGGAGCCCCACCACGGCTGAGGGCCCACCAGGAGCCCCACCACGGCTGAGGGGCCCACCAGGAGCCCCATTACGACTGAGGGCCCACCAGGAGCCCCACCACGGCTGAGGGCCCACCAGGAGCCCCACCACGGCTGAGGGCCCACCAGGAGCCCCACCACGACTGAGGGCCCAACAAAAGCCCCACCACGGCAGAGGGCCCACCAGGAGCCCCACCACGGCTGAGGGGCCCACCAGGAGCCCCACCACGGCTGAGGGCTCACCAGGATCCCCACCACGGCTGAGGGCCCACCAGGAGCCCCACCACGGCTGAGGGCCCACCAGGAGCCCCACAACGGCTGAGGGCCCACCAGGAGCCCCACCACGGCTGAGGGCCCAGCAGGAGCCCCACCACGACTGAGGGTCCACCACGGCTGAGGGCCCACCAGGAACCCCACCACGGCTGAGGGCCCACCACGGCTGAGGGCCCACCAAGGAGCCTCACCACTGCTGAGGGGCCCACCAGGAGCCCCACCACGTCTGACGGCCCACCACGGCTGAGGGCCCACCACGGCTGAGTGCCCACCAGGAGCCCCACCATGGCTGAGGGCCCACCAGAAGCCCCACTACGGCTGAGGGCCCACCAGGAGCCCCACCACGGCTGAGGGCCCACCAGGAGCCCCACCACGGCTGAGGGCCCACCAGGAGCCCCACCACGGCTGAGGGCCCACCAGGAGCCCCACCACGGCTGAGGGCCCACTAGGAGCCCCACCACGGCTGAGGACCCACCAGGAGCCCCACCACGGCTGAGGGCCCACCAGGAGCCCCACCACAGCTGAGGGCCCACCAGGAGCCCCACCACGGCTGAGGGCCCACCAGGAGCCCCACCACAGCTGAGAGCCCACCAGGAGCCCCACCACGGCTGAGGGCCCACCAGGAGCCCCACCACGGCTGAGGGCCCACCAGGAGCCCCACCACGGCTGAGGGCCCAACAGGAGCCCCACCACGGCTGAGGACCCCACCAGGAGCCCCACCACGGCTGAGGGCCCACCAGGAGCCCCACCACGGGTAAGGACCCACCAGGAGCCCTACCACGGCTGAGGACCCACCAGGAGGCCCACCACGGCTGAGGGCCCACCAGGAGCCCCACCACAGCTGAGGGCCCACCAGGAGCCCCACCACGGCTGAGGGCCCACCAGGAGCCCCACCACGGCTGAGGGCCCACCAGGAGCCTCACCACGGCTGAGGGCCCACCAGGAGCCCCACCACGGCTGAGGGCCCACCAGGAGCCCCACAACGGCTGAGGGCCCACCAGGAGCCCCACCACGGCTGAGGGCCCACCAGGAGCCCCACCACGACTGAGGGTCCACCACGGCTGAGGGCCCACCAGAAACCCCACCACGGCTGAGGGCCCACCACGGCTGAGGGCCCACCAAGGAGCCTCACCACTGCTGAGGGGCCCACCAGGAGCCCCACCACGTCTGAGGGCCCACCACGGCTGAGGGCCCACCACGGCTGAGTGCCCACCAGGAGCCCCACCACGGCTGAGGGCCCACCAGAAGCCCCACTACGGCTGAGGGCCCACCAGGAGCCCCACCACGGCTGAGGGCCCACCAGGAGCCCCACCACGGCTGAGGGCCCACCAGGAGCCCCACCACGGCTGAGGGCCCACCAGGAGCCCCACCACGGCTGAGGGCCCACCAGGAGCCCCACCACGGCTGCGGACCCACCAGGAGCCCCACCACGGCTGAGGGCCCACCAGGAGCCCCACCACAGCTGAGGGCCCACCAGGAGCCCCACCACGGCTGAGGGCCCACCAGGAGCCCCACCACAGCTGAGAGCCCACCAGGAGCCCCACCACGGCTGAGGGCCCACCAGGAGCCCCACCACGGCTGAGGGCCCACCAGGAGCCCCACCACGGCTGAGGGCCCAACAGGAGCCCCACCACGGCTGAGGACCCCACCAGGAGCCCCACCACGGCTGAGGGCCCACCAGGAGCCCCACCACGGCTAAGGACCCACCAGGAGCCCTACCACGGCTGAGGACCCACCAGGAGGCCCACCACGGCTGAGGGCACACCAGGAGCCCCACCACAGCTGAGGGCCCACCAGGAGCCCCACCACGGCTGAGGGCCCACCAGGAGCCCCACCACGGCTGAGGACCCACCAGGAGCCCCACCACGGCTGAGGACCCACCAGGAGCCCCACCACGGCTGAGGGCCCACCAGGAGCCCCACCACGGCTGAGGACCCACCAGGAGCCCCACCACGGCTGAGGGCCCACCAGGAGCCCCACCACGGCTGAGCGCCCACCAGGAGCCCCACCACGGCTGAGGGCCCACCAGGAGCCCCACCACGGCTGAGGACCCACCAGGAGCCCCACCACGGCTGAGGGCCCACCAGGAGCCCCACCACGGCTGAGGGGCCCACCAGGAGCCCCATTACGACTGAGGGCCCACCACGAGCCCCACCACGGATGAGGGCCCACCAGGAGCCCCACCACGGCTGAGGGCCCACCAGGAGCCCCACCACGACTGCGGGCCCACCAAAAGCCCCACAACGGCTGAGGGCCCACCAGGAACCCCACCACGGCTGTGGGGCCCACCAGGAGCCCCACCACGGCTGAGGGCCCACCAGGAGCCCAACCATGGCTGAGGGCCCACCAGGAGCCCCAACACGGCTGAGGGCCCACCAGAAGCCCCACCACGGTTGAGGGCCCACCAGAAGCCCCACCACGGCTGAGGGCCCACCAGGAGCCCCACCACGGCTGAGGGCCCACCAAGAGCCCCACCACGGCTGAGGGCCCACCAGGAGCCCCACCACGGCTGAGGGCCCACCAGAAGCCCCACCACGGCTGAGGGCCCACCAGGAGCCCCACCACGGCTGAGGACCCACCAGGAGCCCCACCACGGCTGAGGACCCACCAGGAGCCCCACTACGGCTGAGGGCCCACCAGGAGCCCCACCACAGCTGAGGGCCCACCAGGAGCCCCACCACGGCTGAGAGCCCACCAGGAGCCCCACCACGGCTGAGGGCCCACCAGGAGCCCCACCACGGCTGAGGACCCACCAGGAGCCCCACCACGGCTGAGGACCCACCAGGAGCCCCACCACGGCTGAGGACCCACCAAGAGCCCCACCACGGCTGAGGACCCACCAGGAGCCCCACCACGGCTGAGGACCCACCAGGAGCCCCACCACGGCTGAGGACCCACCAGGAGCCCCACCACGGCTGAGGACCCACCAGGCGCCCCACCACGGCTGAGGGCTCACCAGGAGCCCCACCACGGCTGAGGACCCACCAGGAGCCCCACCACGGCTGAGGGCCCACCAGGAGCCCCACCACGGCTGAGGGCCCACCAGGAACCCCACCACGGCTGAGGGCCCACCAGGAGCCCCACCACGGCTGAGGACCCACCAGGAGCCCCACCACGGCAGAGGGCCCACCAGGAGCCCCACCACGGCTGAGGGCCCACCAGGAGCCCCACCACGGCTGAGGGCCCACCAGGAGCCCCACCACGGCTGAGGGCCCACCAGGAGCCCCACCACGGCTGAGGGGCCCACCAGGAGCCCCATTACGACTGAGGGCCCACCAGGAGCCCCACCACGGCTGAGGGCCCACCAGGAGCCCCACCACGGCTGAGGGCCCACCAGGAGCCCCACCACGACTGAGGGCCCACCAAAAGCCCCACCACGGCTGAGGGCCCACCAGGAGCCCCACCACGGCTGAGGGGCCCACCAGGAGCCCCACCACGGCTGAGGGCTCACCAGGAGCCCCACCACGGCTGAGGGCCCACCAGGAGCCCCACCACGGCTGAGGGCCCACCAGGAGCCCCACAACGGCTGAGGGCCCACCAGGAGCCCCACCACGGCTGAGGGCCCACCAGGAGCCCCACCACGACTGAGGGTCCACCACGGCTGAGGGCCCACCAGGAACCCCACCACGGCTGAGAACCCACCACGGATGAGGGCCCACCAAGGAGCCTCACCACGGCTGAGGGGCCCACCAGGAGCCCCACCACGTCTGAGGGCCCACCACGGCTGAGGGCCCACCACGGCTGAGGGCCCACCAGGAGCCCCACCACGGCTGAGGGCCCACCAGAAGCCCCACTACGGCTGAGGGCCCACCAGGAGCCCCACCACGGCTGAGGGCCCACCAGGAGCCCCACCACGGCTGAGGGCCCACCAGGAGCCCCACCACGGCTGAGGGCCCACCAGGAGCCCCACCACGGCTGAGGGCCCACCAGGAGCCCCACCACGGCTGAGGACCCACCAGGAGCCCCACCACGGCTGAGGGCCTACCAGGAGCCCCACCACAGCTGAGGGACACCAGGAGACCCACCACGGCTGAGGGCCCACCAGGAGCCCCACCACAGCTGAGAGCCCACCAGGAGCCCCACCACGGCTGAGGGCCCACCAGGAGCCCCACCACGGCTGAGGGCCCACCAGGAGCCCCACCACGGCTGAGGGCCCACCAGGAGCCCCACCACGGCTGAGGACCCCACCAGGAGCCCCACCACGGCTGAGGGCCCACCAGGAGCCCCACCACGGCTGAGGACCCACCAGGAGCCCCACCACGGCTGAGGACCCACCAGGAGCCCCACCACGGCTGAGGGCCCACCAGGAGCCCCACCACAGCTGAGGGCCCACCAGGAGCCCCACCACGGCTGAGGGCCCACCAGGAGCCCCACCACGGCTGAGGGCCCACCAGGAGCCTCACCACGGCTGAGGGCCCACCAGGAGCCCCACCACGGCTGAGGGCCCACCAGGAGCCCCAACACGGCTGAGGGCCCACCAGGAGCCCCACCACGCCTGAGGGCCCACCAGGAGCCCCACCACGGCTGAGGGGCCCACCAGGAGCCCCATTACGACTGAGGGCCCACCAGGAGCCCCACCACGGCTGAGGGCCCACCAGGAGCCCCACCACGGCTGAGGGCCCACCAGGAGCCCCACCACGACTGAGGGCCCACCAAAAGCCCCACCACGGCTGAGGGCCCACCAGGAGCCCCACCACGGCTGAGGGGCCCACCAGGAGCCCCACCACGGCTGAGGGCTCACCAGGAGCCCCACCACGGCTGAGGGCCCACCAGGAGCCCCACCACGGCTGAGGGCCCACCAGGAGCCCCACAACGGCTGAGGGCCCACCAGGAGCCCCACCACGGCTGAGGGCCCACCAGGAGCCCCACCACGACTGAGGGTCCACCACGGCTGAGGGCCCACCAGGAACCCCACCACGGCTGAGGGCCTACCACGGCTGAGGGCCCACCAAGGAGCCTCACCACAACTGAAGGGCCCACCAGGAGCCCCACCACGTCTGAGGGCCCACCACGGCTGAGGGCCCACCACGGCTGAGGGCCCACCACGGCTGAGGGCCCACCAGGAGCCCCACCACGGCTGAGGGCCCACCAGAAGCCCCACTACGGCTGAGGGCCCACCAGGAGCCCCACCAAGGCTGAGGGCCCACCAGGAGCCCCACCACGGCTGAGGGCCCACCAGGAGCCCCACCACGGCTGAGGGCCCACCAGGAGCCCCACCACGGCTGAGGGCCCACCAGGAGCCCCACCACGGCTGAGGACCCACCAGGAGCCCCACCACGGCTGAGGGCCCACCAGGAGCCCCACCACAGCTAAGGGCCCACCAGGAGCCCCACCACGGCTGAGGGCCCACCAGGAGCCCCACCACAGATGAGAGCCCACCAGGAGCCCAACCACGGCTGAGGGCCCACCAGGAGCCCCACCACGGCTGAGGGCCCACCAGGAGCCCCACCACGGCTGAGGGCCCACCAGGAGCCCCACCACGGCTGAGGACCCCACCAGGAGCCCCACCACGGCTGAGGGCCCACCAGGAGCCTCACCACGGCTGAGGGCCCACCAGGAGCCCCACCACGGCTGAAGACCCACCAGGAGCCCCACCACGGCTGAGGGCCCACCAGGAGCCCCACCACGGCTGAGGACCCACCAGGAGCACCACCACGGCTGAGGGGCCCACCAGGAGCCCCACTACGGCTGAGGGCCCACCAGGAGCCCCACCACGGCTGAGGGCCCACCAGGTGCCCCACCACGGCTGAGGGCCCACCAGGAGCCCCACTACGGCTGAGGACCCACCAGGAGCACCACCACGGCTGAGGGGCCCACCAGGAGCCCCACCACGACTGAGGGCCCACCAAAAGCTCCACCACGGCTGAGGGCCCACCAGGAGCCCCACCACGGCTGAGGGGCCCACCAGGAGCCCCACCACGGCTGAGGGCTCACCAGGAGCCCCACCACGGCTGAGGGCCCACCAGGAGCCCCACCACGGCTGAGGGCCCACCAGGAGCCCCACAACGGCTGAGGGCCCACCAGGAGCCCCACCACGGCTGAGGGCCCACCAGGAGCCCCACCACGACTGAGGGTCCACCACGGCTGAGGGCCCACCAGGAACCCCACCACGGCTGAGGGCCCACCACGGCTGAGGGCCCACCAAGGAGCCTCACCACAACTGAGGGGCCCACCAGGAGCCCCACCACGTCTGAGGGCCCACCACGGCTGAGGGCCCACCAGGAGCCCCACCACGGCTGAGGGCCCACCAGAAGCCCCACTACGGCTGAGGGCCCACCAGGAGCCCCACCACGGCTGAGGGCCCACCAGGAGCCCCACCACGGCTGAGGACCCACCAGGAGCCCCACCACGGCTGAGGGCCCACCAGGAGCCCCACCACAGCTAAGGGCCCACCAGGAGCCCCACCACGGCTGAGGGCCCACCAGGAGCCCCACCACAGCTGAGAGCCCACCAGGAGCCCCACCACGGCTGAGGGCCCACCAGGAGCCCCACCACGGCTGAGGGCCCACCAGGAGCCCCACCACGGCTGAGGGCCCACCAGGAGCCCCACCACGGCTGAGGACCCCTTCAGGAGCCCCACCACGGCTGAGGGCCCACCAGGAGCCCCACCACGGCTGAGGACCCACCAGGAGCCCCACCACGGCTGAGGACCCACCAGGAGCCCCACCACGGCTGAGGGCCCACCAGGAGCCCCACCACAGCTGAGGGCCCACCAGGAGCCCCACCACGGCTGAGGGCCCACCAGGAGCCCCACCACGGCTGAGGGCCCACCAGGAGCCTCACCACGGCTGAGGGCCCACCAGGAGCCCCACCACGGCTGAGGACCCACCAGGAGCCCCACCACGGCTGAGGACCCACCAGGAGCCCCACCACGGCTGAGGGCCCACCAGGAGCCCCACCACGGCTGAGGACCCACCAGGAGCACCACCACGGCTGAGGGGCCCACCAGGAGCCCCACTACGGCTGAGGGCCCACCAGGAGCCCCACCACGGCTGAGGGCCCACCAGGTGCCCCACCACGGCTGAGGGCCCACCAGGAGCCCCACTACGGCTGAGGACCCACCAGGAGCACCACCACGGCTGAGGGGCCCACCAGGAGCCCCACCACGGCTGAGGGGCCCACCAGAAGCCCCACCACGGCTGAGGGCCCACCAGGAGCCCCACCACAGCTGAGGGCCCACCAGGAGCCCCACCACGGCTGAGGGCCCTCCAGGAGCCCCACCACGACTGAGGGCCCACCAGGAGCCCCACCACGGCTGAGGGCCCACCAGGAGCCCCACCACGGCTGAGGGCCCACCAGGAGCCCCACCACGGCTGAGGGCCCACCAGGAGCCCCACCACGGCTGAGGGCCCACCAGGAGCCCCATCACGGCTGTGGGCCCACCAGGAGCCCCACCACGACTGAGGGCCCACCAAAAGCCCCACCACGGCTGAGGGCCCACCAGGAGCCCCACCACGGCTGAGGGCCCACCAGGAGCCCCACCACGGCTGAGGACCCACCAGGAGCCCCACCACGGCTGAGGGCCCACCACGGCTGAGGGCCCACCACGGCTGAGGACCCACCAAAAGCCCCACCACGGCTGAGGGCCCACCAGGAGCCCCACCAAGGCTGAGGGCCCACCAGGAGCCCCACCAAGGCTGAGGGCCCACCACGGCTAAGGGCCCACCACGGCTAAGGGCCCACCACGGCTGAGGGCCCACCACGGCTGAGGACCCACCAAAAGCCCCACCACGGCTGAGGGCCCACCAGGAGCCCCACCAAGGCTGAGGGCCCACCAGGAGCCCCACCAAGGCTGAGGGCCCACCACGGCTAAGGGCCCACCACGGCTAAGGGCCCACCACGGCTAAGGGCCCACCACGGCTGAGGGCCCACCACGGCTAAGGGTCCACCAAGGCTGAGGGCCCACCAGGAGCCCGTGACCCAAGGCAACATGTCCGCCGGCCGTCCTAACAAATCTGGACCGTTAAATAACAACGCCAAACGACAGTATTAAAGTCCATCATCGGGAAACAGAAGTTGACCAGCGGCCACCAGGCGGAGCAGGCGTCCAGCCGTCCGCCAGCGGCCACCAGGCGGAGCAGGCGTCCAGCCGTCCGCCAGCGGCCACCAGGCGGAGCAGGCGTCCAGCCGTCCGCCCGTCGACCAGCGGCTACCAGGCGGAGCAGGCGTCCAGCCGTCCGCCCGTCGACCAGCGGCCACCAGGCGGAGCAGGCGTCCAGCCGTCCGCCCCTCGTCAAGGATGAACCAGCGGCCACCAGGCGGAGCAGGCGTCCAGCCGTCCGCCCCTCGTCAAGGATGAACCAGCGGCCACCAGGCGGAGCAGGCGTCCAGCCGTCCGCCCCTCGTCAAGGATGAACCAGCGGCCACCAGGCGGAGCAGGCGTCCAGCCGTCCGCCCCTCGTCAAGGATGAACCAGCGGCCACCAGGCGGAGCAGGCGTCCAGCCGTCCGCCCCTCGTCAAGGATGAACCAGCGGCCACCAGGCGGAGCAGGCGTCCAGCCGTCCGCCCGTCGTCAAGGATGAACCAGCGGCCACCAGGCGGAGCAGGCGTCCAGCCGTCCGCCCGTCGTCAAGGATGAACCAGCGGCCACCAGGCGGAGCAGGCGTCCAGCCGTCCGCCCGTCGTCAAGGATGAACCAGCGGCCACCAGGCGGAGCAGGCGTCCAGCCGTCCGCCCGTCGTCAAGGATGAACCAGCGGCCACCAGGCGGAGCAGGCGTCCAGCCGTCCGCCCGTCGTCAAGGATGAACCAGCGGCCACCAGGCGGAGCAGGCGTCCAGCCGTCCGCCAGCGGCCACCAGGCGGAGCAGGCGTCCAGCCGTCCGCCAGCGGCCACCAGGCGGAGCAGGCGTCCAGCCGTCCGCCCCTCGACCAGCGGCCACCAGGCGGAGCAGGCGTCCAGCCGTCCGCCAGCGGCCACCAGGCGGAGCAGGCGTCCAGCCGTCCGCCCGTCGACCAGCGGCCACCAGGCGGGGCAGGCGTCCAGCCGTCCGCCAGCGGCCACCAGGCGGAGCAGGCGTCCAGCCGTCCGCCCGTCGACCAGCGGCCACCAGGCGGAGCAGGCGTCCAGCCGTCCGCCCCTCGACCAGCGGCCACCAGGCGGAGCAGGCGTCCAGCCGTCCGCCAGCGGCCACCAGGCGGAGCAGGCGTCCAGCCGTCCGCCAGCGGCCACCAGGCGGAGCAGGCGTCCAGCCGTCCGCCAGCGGCCACCAGGCGGAGCAGGCGTCCAGCCGTCCGCCAGCGGCCACCAGGCGGAGCAGGCGTCCAGCCGTCCGCCCGTCGACCAGCGGCTACCAGGCGGAGCAGGCGTCCAGCCGTCCGCCCGTCGACCAGCGGCCACCAGGCGGAGCAGGCGTCCAGCCGTCCGCCCCTCGTCAAGGATGAACCAGCGGCCACCAGGCGGAGCAGGCGTCCAGCCGTCCGCCCCTCGTCAAGGATGAACCAGCGGCCACCAGGCGGAGCAGGCGTCCAGCCGTCCGCCCCTCGTCAAGGATGAACCAGCGGCCACCAGGCGGAGCAGGCGTCCAGCCGTCCGCCCCTCGTCAAGGATGAACCAGCGGCCACCAGGCGGAGCAGGCGTCCAGCCGTCCGCCCCTCGTCAAGGATGAACCAGCGGCCACCAGGCGGAGCAGGCGTCCAGCCGTCCGCCCGTCGTCAAGGATGAACCAGCGGCCACCAGGCGGAGCAGGCGTCCAGCCGTCCGCCCGTCGTCAAGGATGAACCAGCGGCCACCAGGCGGAGCAGGCGTCCAGCCGTCCGCCCGTCGTCAAGGATGAACCAGCGGCCACCAGGCGGAGCAGGCGTCCAGCCGTCCGCCCGTCGTCAAGGATGAACCAGCGGCCACCAGGCGGAGCAGGCGTCCAGCCGTCCGCCCGTCGTCAAGGATGAACCAGCGGCCACCAGGCGGAGCAGGCGTCCAGCCGTCCGCCAGCGGCCACCAGGCGGAGCAGGCGGCCAGCCGTCCGCCCGTCGTCAAGGATGAACCAACACTACACATAAATAGAAAGTATTCATCAAGCGCAGAAATCAGCTGACAGGTGACGTCATCACATTGTTTATCAACAGAGCCACGTGCGTGTCACTCCACCGGTGTCACTCCACCGGGAGCCGGTCGGCCGAGCGGACAGCACGCGGGGCTTGTGATCCTGTGGTCCTGGGTTCGATCCCAGGCGCCGGCGAGAAACAATGGGCAGAGTTTCTTTCACCCTATGCCCCTGTTACCTAGCAGTGAAATAGGTACCTGGGTGTTAGTCAGCTGTCACTGGCTGCTTCCTGGAGGTGGAGGTCCGATCGAGGACCGGGCCGCAGGGACACTAAAAAGCCCCGAAATCATCTCAAGATAAGATAACCAGACCCCGGCAATATTCCTGGCAACATACATCACCTGACGCAGTATTTCCATAACAATGGCATCCCTTTACCGCGAATAGATTAGAAAATCCTCATTTGCTGACTTAGCGTTTTAAAGCTTATTATCTTGAAGGTAAAATGTTGTTGAGGATGTTTCTTATAATTGGGTTAGAGGGTGAGTAGCTGCGGCTCGCGGCCTGAGGCAAGCGAGAGTTAATTATATCCTCCAGATTTTTGTGAGAAGTTGATGGAGTGGTGATGGGGTGTCCCCCCCCCCCCCCCCCCGCCGGGTGTTGAGCCTTGCGGGCTCACTCACCCCCCACGCTGGTCCTGACGGTTGAGCGGACACCGCTCGGGGGTCGTACTCTTAAGGTCCCGGGTTACCTTCCCGGCACTCGACCTGGTGGTCACGACCACACACTACACCTGGTGGTCACCACCACACTACACCTGGTGGTCACCACCACACTACACCTGGTGGTCACCACCACACTACACCTGGTGGTCACCACCACACACTACACCTGGTGGTCACCACCACACTACACCTGGTGGTCACCACCACACTACACCTGGTGGTAACGACCACACACTACACCTGGTGGTCACGACCACACACTACACCTGGTGGTCACGACCACCACACTACACCTGGTGGTCACCACCACACTACACCTGGTGGTCACCACCACACTACACCTGGTGGTCACCACCACACTACACCTGGTGGTCACCACCACACTACACCTGGTGGTCACCACCACACTACACCTGGTGGTCACCACCACACTACACCTGGTGGTCACGACCACACACTACACCTGGTGGTCACCACCACACACTACACCTGGTGGTCACCACCACACACTACACCTGGTGGTCACCACCACACACTACACCTGGTGGTCACCACCACACTACACCTGGTGGTCACCACCACACTACACCTGGTGGTCACCACCACACACTACACCTGGTGGTCACGACCACACTACACCTGGTGGTCACCACAACACACTACACCTGGTGGTCACCACCACAATACACCTGGTGGTCACCACCACACACTACACCTGGTGGTCACCACCACACACTACACCTGGTGGTCACCACCACACACTACACCTGGTGGTCACCACCACACTACACCTGGTGGTCACCACCACACTACACCTGGTGGTCACCACCACACTACACCTGGTGGTCACGACCACACTACACCTGGTGGTCACCACCACACTACACCTGGTGGTCACCACCACACTACACCTGGTGGTCACCACCACACACTACACCTGCTGGTCACCACCACACTACACCTGGTGGTCACCACCACACACTACACCTGGTGGTCACCACCACAATACACCTGGTGGTCACGACCACACACTACACCTGGTGGTCACCACCACACTACACGTGGTGGTCACGACCACACTACACCTGGTGGTCACCACCACACACTACACCTGGTGGTCACCACCACACTACACCTGGTGGTCACCACCACACACTACACCTGGTGGTCACCACCACACTACACCTGGTGGTCACCACCACACTACACCTGGTGGTCACCACCACACACTACACCTGCTGGTCACGACCACACACTACACCTGGTGGTCACCACCACACTACACCTGGTGGTCACCACCACACACTACACCTGGTGGTCACCACCACACTACACCTGGTGGTCACCACCACACTACACCTGGTGGTCACCACCACACTACACCTGGTGGTCACCACCACACTACACCTGGTGGTCACCACCACACACTACACCTGGTGGTCACCACACACTACACCTGCTGGTCACCACCACACTACACCTGGTGGTCACCGACCACACTACACCTGGTGGTCACACCACACTACACCTGGTGGTCACCACCACACTACACCTGGTGGTCACCGACCACACTACACCTGGTGGTCACCACCACACTACACCTGGTGGTCACCACCACACTACACCTGGTGGTCACCACCACACTACACCTGGTGGTCACCACCACACTACACCTGGTGGTCACCACCACACTACACCTGGTGGTCACCACCACACTACACCTGGTGGTCACCACCACACACTACACCTGGTGGTCACCACCACACTACACCTGGTGGTCACCACCACACTACACCTGGTGGTCACCACCACACACTACACCTGGTGGTCACCACCACACTACACCTGGTGGTCACCACCACACTACACCTGGTGGTCACCACCACACACTACACCTGGTGGTCACCACCACACACTACACCTGGTGGTCACCACCACACTACACCTGGTGGTCACCACCACACTACACCTGGTGGTCACCACCACACTACACCTGGTGGTCACCACCACACTACACCTGGTGGTCACCACCACACTACACCTGGTGGTCACCACCACACTACACCTGGTGGTCACCACCACACTACACCTGGTGGTCACCACCACACTACACCTGGTGGTCACCACCACACACTACACCTGGTGGTCACCACCACACACTACACCTGGTGGTCACGACCACACACTACACCTGGTGGTCACCACCACACACTACACCTGGTGGTCACGACCACACACTACACCTGGTGGTCACCACCACACTACACCTGGTGGTCACCACCACACACTACACCTGGTGGTCACGACCACACACTACACCTGGTGGTCACCACCACACTACACCTGGTGGTCACCACCACACACTACACCTGGTGGTCACCACCACACACTACACCTGGTGGTCACCACCACACTACACCTGGTGGTCACCACCACACACTACACCTGGTGGTCACCACCACACTACACCTGGTGGTCACGACCACACACTACACCTGGTGGTCACCACCACACTACACCTGGTGGTCACCACCACACACTACACCTGGTGGTCACGACCACACACTACACCTGGTGGTCACCACCACACTACACCAGGTGGTCACCACCACACACTACACCTGGTGGTCAAACCACACTACACCTGGTGGTCACCACCACACTACACCTGGTGGTCACCACCACACTACACCTGGTGGTCCACCACCACACCTACACCTGCTGGTCACCACACACTACACTGCTGGTCACCACCACACTACACCTGGTGGTCACCACCACACTACACCTGGTGGTCACCACCACACAACACCTGGTGGTCACCACCACACACTACACCTGGTGGTCACCACCACACTACACCTGGTGGTCACCACCACACTACACTTGGTGGTCACCACCACCTACACCTGGTGGTCACCACCACACACTACACCTGGTGGTCACCACCACACACTACACCTGGTGGTCACCACCACACACTACACCTGGTGGTCACGACCACACACTACACCTGGTGGTCACCACCACACTACACCTGGTGGTCACCACCACACACTACACCTGGTGGTCACGACCACACACTACACCTGGTGGTCACCACCACACACTACACCTGGTGGTCACCACCACACTACACCTGGTGGTCACCACCACACGACACCTGGTGGTCACCACCACACACTACACCTGGTGGTCACCACCACACTACACCTGGTGGTCACCACCACACTACACCTGGTGGTCACAACCACACTACACCTGGTGGTCACCACCACACTACACCTGGTGGTCACCACCACACACTACACCTGGTGGTCACCACCACACACTACACCTGGTGGTCACCACCACACACTACACCTGGTGGTCACCACCACACACTACACCTGGTGGTCACCACCACACTACACCTGGTGGTCACCACCACACTACACCTGGTGGTCACCACCACACACTACACCTGGTGGTCACCACCACACTACACCTGGTGGTCACCACCACACTACACCTGGTGGTCACCACCACACACTACACCTGGTGGTCACCACCACACTACACCTGGTGGTCACCACCACACTACACCTGGTGGTCACCACCACACTACACCTGGTGGTCACCACCACACTACACCTGGTGGTCACCACCACACTACACCTGGTGGTCACCACCACACTACACCTGGTGGTCACCACCACACTACACCTGGTGGTCACCACCACACTACACCTGGTGGTCACCACCACACACTACACCTGGTGGTCACCACCACACTACACCTGGTGGTCACCACCAACACTAACACCTGGTGGTCACCACCACACTACACCTGGTGGTCACCACCACACACTACACCTGGTGGTCACCACCACACTACACCTGGTGGTCACCACCACACACTACACCTGGTGGTCACCACCACACACTACACCTGGTGGTCACCACCACACTACACCTGGTGGTCACCACCACACACTACACCTGGTGGTCACCACCACACTACACCTGGTGGTCACCACCACACTACACCTGGTGGTCACCACCACACTACACCTGGTGGTCACCACCACACTACACCTGGTGGTCACCACCACACACTACACCTGGTGGTCACCACCACACACTACACCTGGTGGTCACCACCACAACACTACACCTGGTGGTCACCACCACACACTACACCTGGTGGTCACCACCACACTACACCTGGTGGTCACCACCACACTACACCTGGTGGTCACCACCACACTACACCTGGTGGTCACCACCACACTACACCTGGTGGTCACACCACACACTACACCTGGTGGTCACCACCACACTACACCTGGTGGTCACCACCACACACACCTGGTGGTCACCACCACACTACACCTGGTGGTCACACCACACACTACACCTGGTGGTCACCACCACACTACACCTGGTGGTCACCACCACACACTACACCTGGTGGTCACCACCACACTACACCTGGTGGTCACCACCACACTACACCTGGTGGTCACCACCACACTACACCTGGTGGTCACCACCACACACTACACCTGGTGGTCACCACCACACACCTGGTGGTCACCACCACACTACACCTGGTGGTCACCACCACTACACCTGGTGGTCACCACCACACTACACCTGGTGGTCACCACCACACTACACCTGGTGGTCACCACCACACACTACACCTGGTGGTCACCACCACACTACACCTGGTGGTCACCACCACACACTACACCTGGTGGTCACCACACACACTACACCTGGTGGTCACACCACACACTACACCTGGTGGTCACCACCACACTACACCTGGTGGTCACCACCACACTACACCTGGTGGTCACCACCACACTACACCTGGTGGTCACCACCACACTACACCTGGTGGTCACCACCACACTACACCTGGTGGTCACCACCACACACTACACCTGGTGGTCACCACCACACTACACCTGGTGGTCACCACCACACTACACCTGGTGGTCACACCCACACTACACCTGGTGGTCACCACCACACTACACCTGGTGGTCACCACCACACTACACCTGGTGGTCACCACCACACTACACCTGGTGGTCACCACCACACTACACCTGGTGGTCACCACCACACTACACCTGGTGGTCACCACCACACACTACACCTGGTGGTCACCACCACACTACACCTGGTGGTCACCACCACACACTACACCTGGTGGTCACCACCACACTACACCTGGTGGTCACCACCACACTACACCTGGTGGTCACCACCACACTACACCTGGTGGTCACCACCACACTACACCTGGTGGTCACCACCACACACTACACCTGGTGGTCACCACCACACACTACACCTGGTGGTCACCACCACACACTACACCTGGTGGTCACCACCACACTACACCTGGTGGTCACCACCACACTACACCTGGTGGTCACCACCACACTACACCTGGTGGTCACCACCACACTACACCTGGTGGTCACCACCACACTACACCTGGTGGTCACCACCACACTACACCTGGTGGTCACCACCACACTACACCTGGTGGTCACCACCACACTACACCTGGTGGTCACCACCACACTACACCTGGTGGTCACCACCACACTACACCTGGTGGTCACCACCACACTACACCTGGTGGTCACCACCACACTACACCTGGTGGTCACACCACACTACACCTGGTGGTCACCACCACACTACACCTGGTGGTCACCACCACACACACCTGGTGGTCACCACACACACTACACCTGGTGGTCACCACCACACTACACCTGGTGGTCACCACCACACTACACCTGGTGGTCACCACCACACTACACCTGGTGGTCACCACCACACTACACCTGGTGGTCACCACCACACACTACACCTGGTGGTCACCACCACACTACACCTGGTGGTCACCACCACACTACACCTGGTGGTCACCACCACACTACACCTGGTGGTCACCACCACACTACACCTGGTGGTCACCACCACACTACACCTGGTGGTCACCACCACACTACACCTGGTGGTCACCACCACACTACACCTGGTGGTCACCACCACACTACACCTGGTGGTCACCACCACACTACACCTGGTGGTCACCACCACACACTACACCTGGTGGTCACCACACACACTACACCTGGTGGTCAACCACACTACACCTGGTGGTCACCACCACACTACACCTGGTGGTCACCACCACACACTACACCTGGTGGTCACCACCACACTACACCTGGTGGTCACCACCACACTACACCTGGTGGTCACCACCACACTACACCTGGTGGTCACCACCACACTACACCTGGTGGTCACCACCACACTACACCTGGTGGTCACCACCACACACTACACCTGGTGGTCACCACCACACTACACCTGGTGGTCACCACCACACTACACCTGGTGGTCACCACCACACTACCTGGTGGTCACCACCACACTACACCTGGTGGTCACCACCACACTACACCTGGTGGTCACCACCACACACTACACCTGGTGGTCACCACCACACTACACCTGGTGGTCACCACC
>NC_091194.1:20293170-20568771 GCF_040958095.1 Procambarus clarkii
ACCACCACACTACACCTGGTGGTCACCACCACACTACCCTGGTGGTCACCACCACACACTACACCTGTGGTCACACCACACTACACCTGGTGGTCACCACCACACTACACCTGGTGGTCACGACCACACTACACCTGGTGGTCACCACCACACTACACCTGGTGGTCACCACCACACTACACCTGGTGGTCACGACCACACTACACCTGGTGGTCACCACCACACACTACACCTGGTGGTCACCACCACACTACACCTGGTGGTCACCACCACACTACACCTGTGGTCACCACCACACTACACCTGGTGGTCACCACCACACTACACCTGGTGGTCACCACCACACTACACCTGGTGGTCACCACCACACTACACCTGGTGGTCACCACCACACACTACACCTGGTGGTCACCACCACACACTACACCTGGTGGTCACCACCACACACTACACCTGGTGGTCACCACCACACTACACCTGGTGGTCACCACCACACACTACACCTGGTGGTCACCACCACACTACACCTGGTGGTCACCACCACACTACACCTGGTGGTCACACCACACACTACACCTGGTGGTCACCACCACACTACACCTGTGTGGTCACCACCACACTACACCTGGTGGTCACCACCACACTACACCTGCTGGTCACCACCACACTACACCTGCTGGTCACCACCACACTACACCTGGTGGTCACCACCACACTACACCTGGTGGTCACCACCACACAACACCTGGTGGTCACCACCACACACTACACCTGGTGGTCACCACCACACTACACCTGGTGGTCACCACCACACTACACCTGGTGGTCACCACCACACTACACCTGGTGGTCACCACCACACACTACACCTGGTGGTCACCACCACACACTACACCTGGTGGTCACCACCACACTACACCTGGTGGTCACCACCACACACTACACCTGGTGGTCACCACCACACTACACCTGGTGGTCACCACCACACTACACCTGGTGGTCACCACCACACTACACCTGGTGGTCACCACCACAACTACACCTGGTGGTCACCACCACACTACACCTGGTGGTCACACCACACACTACACCTGGTGGTCACCACCACACTACACCTGGTGGTCACACCACACACTACACCTGGTGGTCACCACCACACTACACCTGGTGGTCACCACACACTACACCTGGTGGTCACCACCACACTACACTGGTGGTCACCACACACACTACACCTGGTGGTCACCACCACACTACACCTGGTGGTCACCACCACACTACACCTGGTGGTCACCACCACACTACACCTGGTGGTCACCACACACACTACACCTGGTGGTCACCACCACACTACACCTGGTGGTCACCACCACACTACACCTGGTGGTCACCACCACACTACACCTGGTGGTCACCACCACACTACACCTGGTGGTCACCACCACACTACACCTGGTGGTCACCCCACACACTACACCTGGTGGTCACCACCACACTACACCTGGTGGTCACCACCACACACTACACCTGGTGGTCACCACCACACACACCTGGTGGTCACACCACACACTACACCTGGTGGTCACCACCACACTACACCTGGTGGTCACCACCACACTACACCTGGTGGTCACCACCACACACTACACCTGGTGGTCACCACCACACTACACCTGGTGGTCACCACCACACTACACCTGGTGGTCACACCACACTACACCTGGTGGTCACCACCACACTACACCTGGTGGTCACCACCACACTACACCTGGTGGTCACCACCACACTACACCTGGTGGTCACCACCACACTACACCTGGTGGTCACACCACACTACACCTGGTGGTCACCACCACACACTACACCTGGTGGTCACCACCACACTACACCTGGTGGTCACCACCACACACTACACCTGGTGGTCACCACCACACTACACCTGGTGGTCACCACCACACTACACCTGGTGGTCACCACCACACTACACCTGGTGGTCACCACCACACTACACCTGGTGGTCACCACCACACACTACACCTGGTGGTCACCACCACACACTACACCTGGTGGTCACCACCACACACTACACCTGGTGGTCACGACCACACTACACCTGGTGGTCACCACCACACACTACACCTGGTGGTCACCACCACACTACACCTGGTGGTCACCACCACACTACACCTGGTGGTCACCACCACACACTACACCTGGTGGTCAACCACACTACACCTGGTGGTCACACCACACTACACCTGGTGGTCACCACCACACTACACCTGGTGGTCACCACCACACTACACCTGGTGGTCACCACCACACTACACCTGGTGGTCACCACCACACTACACCTGGTGGTCACCACCACACACTACACCTGGTGGTCACCACCAACACTACACCTGGTGGTCACCACCACACTACACCTGGTGGTCACCACCACACACTACACCTGGTGGTCACCACCACACACTACACCTGGTGGTCACCACCACACTACACCTGGTGGTCACCACCACACACTACACCTGGTGGTCACCACCACACTACACCTGGTGGTCACCACCACACTACACCTGGTGGTCACCACACACACTACACCTGGTGGTCACCACCACACTACACCTGGTGGTCACCACCACACTACACCTGGTGGTCACCACACACTACACCTGGTGGTCACCACCACACTACACCTGGTGGTCACCACCACACTACACCTGGTGGTCACCACCACACTACACCTGGTGGTCACCACCACAATACACCTGGTGGTCACCACCACACTACACCTGGTGGTCACCACCACACTACACCTGGTGGTCACCACCACACACTACACCTGGTGGTCACCACCACACACTACACCTGGTGGTCACACCACACTACACCTGGTGGTCACCCCACACTACACCTGGTGGTCACCACCACACTACACCTGGTGGTCACCACCACACACTACACCTGGTGGTCACACCACACTACACCTGGTGGTCACCACCACACTACACCTGGTGGTCACCACCACACACTACACCTGGTGGTCACCACCACACTACACCTGGTGGTCACCACCACACACTACACCTGGTGGTCACCACCACACTACACCTGGTGGTCACCACCACACTACACCTGGTGGTCACCACCACACTACACCTGGTGGTCACCACCACACACTACACCTGGTGGTCACCACACACTACACCTGGTGGTCACCACACACTACACCTGGTGGTCACCACCACACTACACCTGGTGGTCACCACCACACTACACCTGGTGGTCACCACCACACTACACCTGGTGGTCACCACCACACACACCTGGTGGTCACCACCACACTACACCTGGTGGTCACCACCACACTACACCTGGTGGTCACCACCACACACTACACCTGGTGGTCACCACCACACTACACCTGGTGGTCACCACCACACTACACCTGGTGGTCACCACCACACTACACCTGGTGGTCACACCACACTACACCTGGTGGTCACCACCACACTACACCTGGTGGTCACCACCACACACTACACCTGGTGGTCACCACCACACTACACCTGGTGGTCACCACCACACTACACCTGGTGGTCACCACCACACTACACCTGGTGGTCACCACCACACACTACACCTGGTGGTCACCACCACACACTACACCTGGTGGTCACCACCACACTACACCTGGTGGTCACCACCACACTACACCTGGTGGTCACCACCACACACTACACCTGGTGGTCACCACCACACTACACCTGGTGGTCACCACCACACACTACACCTGGTGGTCACCACCACACTACACCTGGTGGTCACCACCACACTACACCTGGTGGTCACCACCACACTACACCTGGTGGTCACCACCACACACACACCTGGTGGTCACCACCACACTACACCTGGTGGTCACCACACACTACACCTGGTGGTCACCACCACACACTACACCTGGTGGTCACCACCACACTACACCTGGTGGTCACCACCACACTACACCTGGTGGTCACCACCACACTACACCTGGTGGTCACACCACACTACACCTGGTGGTCACCACCCACACACTACACCTGGTGGTCACCACCACACTACACCTGGTGGTCACCACCACAACACCTGGTGGTCACCACCACACTACACCTGGTGGTCACCACCACACTACACCTGGTGGTCACCACCACACACTACACCTGGTGGTCACCACCACACTACACCTGGTGGTCACCACCACACACTACACCTGGTGGTCACCACCACACTACACCTGGTGGTCACCACCACACACTACACCTGGTGGTCACCACCACACTACACCTGGTGGTCACCACCACACTACACCTGGTGGTCACCACCACACACTACACCTGGTGGTCACCACCACACTACACCTGGTGGTCACCACCACACTACACCTGGTGGTCACCACACACTACACCTGGTGGTCACCACCACACTACACCTGGTGGTCACCACCACACTACACCTGGTGGTCACCACCACACTACACCTGGTGGTCACCACCACACAACACCTGGTGGTCACCACCACACACTACACCTGGTGGTCACCACCACACTACACCTGGTGGTCACCACCACACTACACCTGGTGGTCACCACCACACTACACCTGGTGGTCACCACACACTACACCTGGTGGTCACCACCACACACTACACCTGGTGGTCACCACCACACACTACACCTGGTGGTCACCACCACACACTACACCTGGTGGTCACCACCACACTACACCTGGTGGTCACCACCACACTACACCTGGTGGTCACCACCACACTACACCTGGTGGTCACCACCACACTACACCTGGTGGTCACCACCACACTACACCTGGTGGTCACGACCACACACTACACCTGGTGGTCACCACCACACTACACCTGGTGGTCACGACCACACACTACACCTGGTGGTCACCACCACACTACACCTGGTGGTCACACCACACACTACACCTGGTGGTCACCACCACACTACACCTGGTGGTCACACCACACACTACACCTGGTGGTCACCCACACTACACCTGGTGGTCACCACACACTACACCTGGTGGTCACCACCACACTACACCTGGTGGTCACCACCACACACTACACCTGGTGGTCACCACCACACTACACCTGGTGGTCACCACCACACTACACCTGGTGGTCACCACCACACTACACCTGGTGGTCACCACCACACTACACCTGGTGGTCACCACCACACTACACCTGGTGGTCACCACCACACTACACCTGGTGGTCACCACCACACTACACCTGGTGGTCACCACCACACACTACACCTGGTGGTCACACCACCACACTACACCTGGTGGTCACACCACACACTACACCTGGTGGTCACCACCACACTACACCTGGTGGTCACCACCACACTACACCTGGTGGTCACCACCACACTACACCTGGTGGTCACCACCACACTACACCTGGTGGTCACCACCACACTACACCTGGTGGTCACCACCACACACTACACCTGGTGGTCACCACCACACTACACCTGGTGGTCACCACCACACTACACCTGGTGGTCACCACCACACTACACCTGGTGGTCACCACCACACTACACCTGGTGGTCACCACCCACACTACACCTGGTGGTCACCACCACACTACACCTGGTGGTCACCACCACACTACACCTGGTGGTCACCACCACACTACACCTGGTGGTCACCACCACACACACCTGGTGGTCACCACACACTACACCTGGTGGTCACCACACACACTACACCTGGTGGTCACCACCACACTACACCTGGTGGTCACCACCACACTACACCTGGTGGTCACCACCACACTACACCTGGTGGTCACCACCACACTACACCTGGTGGTCACCACCACACACTACACCTGGTGGTCACCACCACACTACACCTGGTGGTCACGACCACACACTACACCTGGTGGTCACCACCACACTACACCTGGTGGTCACCACCACACACTACACCTGGTGGTCACCACCACACTACACCTGGTGGTCACCACCACACTACACCTGGTGGTCACCACCACACACTACACCTGGTGGTCACCACCACACTACACCTGGTGGTCACCACCACACTACACCTGGTGGTCACCACCACACTACACCTGGTGGTCACCACCACACTACACCTGGTGGTCACCACCACACTACACCTGGTGGTCACCACCACACTACACCTGGTGGTCACCACCACACTACACCTGGTGGTCACCACCACACTACACCTGGTGGTCACCACCACACTACACCTGGTGGTCACCACCACACACTACACCTGGTGGTCACCACCACACACTACACCTGGTGGTCACCACCACACTACACCTGGTGGTCACCACCACACTACACCTGGTGGTCACCACCACACTACACCTGGTGGTCACCACCACACTACACCTGGTGGTCACCACCACACACTACACCTGGTGGTCACCACCACACACTACACCTGGTGGTCACCACCACACTACACCTGGTGGTCACCACCACACTACACCTGGTGGTCACCACCACACTACACCTGGTGGTCACCACCACACTACACCTGGTGGTCACACCACACTACACCTGGTGGTCACCACCACACTACACCTGGTGGTCACCACCACACTACACCTGGTGGTCACCACCACACTACACCTGGTGGTCACCACCACACACTACACCTGGTGGTCACCACCACACACTACACCTGGTGGTCACCACCACACTACACCTGGTGGTCACCACCACACTACACCTGGTGGTCACCACCACACACTACACCTGGTGGTCACCACCACACACTACACCTGGTGGTCACCACCACACTACACCTGGTGGTCACACCACACTACACCTGGTGGTCACCACCACACACTACACCTGGTGGTCACCACCACACTACACCTGGTGGTCACCACCACACTACACCTGGTGGTCACCACCACACTACACCTGGTGGTCACCACCACACTACACCTGGTGGTCACCACCACACTACACCTGGTGGTCACCACCACACTACACCTGGTGGTCACCACCACACTACACCTGGTGGTCACCACACACACTACACCTGGTGGTCACCACCACACTACACCTGGTGGTCACCACCACACTACACCTGGTGGTCACCACCACACACTACACCTGGTGGTCACCACCACACTACACCTGGTGGTCACCACCACACTACACCTGGTGGTCACCACCACACTACACCTGGTGGTCACCACCACACACTACACCTGGTGGTCACCACCACACTACACCTGGTGGTCCACCACACTACACCTGGTGGTCACCACCACACACTACACCTGGTGGTCAACCACACTACACCTGGTGGTCACCACCACACACTACACCTGTGGTCACCACCACACTACACCTGGTGGTCACCACCACACTACACCTGGTGGTCACCACCACACTACACCTGGTGGTCACCACCACACTACACCTGGTGGTCACCACCACACACTACACCTGGTGGTCACCACCACACTACACCTGGTGGTCACCACCACACTACACCTGGTGGTCACCACCACACACTACACCTGGTGGTCACCACCACACTACACCTGGTGGTCACCACCACACTACACCTGGTGGTCACCACCACACTACACCTGGTGGTCACCACCACACTACACCTGGTGGTCACCACCACACACTACACCTGGTGGTCACCACCACACTACACCTGGTGGTCACCACCACACTACACCTGGTGGTCACCACCACACTACACCTGGTGGTCACCACCACACACTACACCTGGTGGTCACCACCACACTACACCTGGTGGTCACCACCACACTACACCTGGTGGTCACCACCACACTACACCTGGTGGTCACCACCACACTACACCTGGTGGTCACCACCACACTACACCTGGTGGTCACCACCACACACTACACCTGGTGGTCACCACCACACACTACACCTGGTGGTCACCACCACACTACACCTGGTGGTCACCACCACACTACACCTGGTGGTCACCACCACACTACACCTGGTGGTCACCACCACACTACACCTGGTGGTCACCACCACACTACACCTGGTGGTCACCACCACACTACACCTGGTGGTCACCACCACACACTACACCTGGTGGTCACCACCACACTACACCTGGTGGTCACCACCACACTACACCTGGTGGTCACCACCACACTACACCTGGTGGTCACCACCACACTACACCTGGTGGTCACCACCACACTACACCTGGTGGTCACCACCACACTACACCTGGTGGTCACACCACACTACACCTGGTGGTCACCACCACACTACACCTGGTGGTCACCACCACACTACACCTGGTGGTCACCACCACACTACACCTGGTGGTCACCACCACACTACACCTGGTGGTCACCACCACACTACACCTGGTGGTCACCACCACACACTACACCTGGTGGTCACCACCACACACTACACCTGGTGGTCACCACCACACTACACCTGGTGGTCACCACCACACTACACCTGGTGGTCACCACCACACTACACCTGGTGGTCACCACCACACTACACCTGGTGGTCACCACCACACACTACACCGGGTGGTCACCACACCACACTACACCTGGTGGTCACCACCACACTACACCTGGTGGTCACCACCACACTACACCTGCTGGTCACCACCACACTACACCTGGTGGTCACCACCACACTACACCTGGTGGTCACCACCACACTACACCTGGTGGTCACCACCACACTACACCTGGTGGTCACACCACACTACACCTGGTGGTCACCACCACACTACACCTGGTGGTCACCACACACTACACCTGGTGGTCACCACCACACACTACACCTGGTGGTCACACCACACTACACCTGGTGGTCACCACCACACTACACCTGGTGGTCACCACCACACACTACACCTGGTGGTCACCACACACACTACACCTGGTGGTCACACCACACTACACCTGGTGGTCACACCACACTACACCTGGTGGTCACCACCACACACTACACCTGGTGGTCACCACCACACTACACCTGGTGGTCACCACCACACACTACACCTGGTGGTCACCACCACACTACACCTGGTGGTCACCACACACTACACCTGGTGGTCACCACCACACTACACCTGGTGGTCACCACCACACACTACACCTGGTGGTCACCACCACACTACACCTGGTGGTCACCACCACACTACACCTGGTGGTCACCACCACACTACACCTGGTGGTCACCACCACACTACACCTGGTGGTCACCACACACACTACACCTGGTGGTCACCACCACACTACACCTGGTGGTCACCACCACACTACACCTGGTGGTCACACCACACTACACCTGGTGGTCACCACCACACACTACACCTGGTGGTCACCACCACACTACACCTGGTGGTCCACCACACTACACCTGGTGGTCACCACCACACTACACCTGGTGGTCAACCACACTACACCTGGTGGTCACCACCACACACTACACCTGGTGGTCACCACCACACTACACCTGGTGGTCACCACCACACTACACCTGGTGGTCACCACCACACTACACCTGGTGGTCACCACCACACTACACCTGGTGGTCACCACCACACACTACACCTGGTGGTCACCACCACACTACACCTGGTGGTCACCACACACTACACCTGGTGGTCACCACCACACTACACCTGGTGGTCACCACCACACACTACACCTGGTGGTCACCACCACACATACACCTGGTGGTCACCACCACACTACACCTGGTGGTCACCACCACACACTTCACCTGGTGGTCACCACCACACTACACCTGGTGGTCACCACCACACTACACCTGGTGGTCACCACCACACACTACACCTGCTGGTCACCACCACACTACACCTGGTGGTCACCACCACACTACACCTGGTGGTCACCACCACACTACACCTGGTGGTCACCACCACACTACACCTGGTGGTCACCACCACACTACACCTGGTGGTCACCACCACACACTACACCTGGTGGTCATCACCACACTACACCTGGTGGTCACCACCACACTACACCTGGTGGTCACCACCACACTACACCTGGTGGTCACCACCACACACTACACCTGGTGGTCACCACCACACTACACCTGGTGGTCACCACCACACTACACCTGGTGGTCACCACCACACACTACACCTGGTGGTCACCACCACACACTACACCTGGTGGTCACCACCACACTACACCTGGTGGTCACCACCACACTACACCTGCTGGTCACCACCACACAACACCTGGTGGTCACCACCACACTACACCTGGTGGTCACGACCACACTACACCTGGTGGTCACCACCACACTACACCTGGCGGTCACGACCACACTACACCTGGTGGTCACCACCACACTACACCTGGTGGTCACCACCACACACTACACCTGGTGGTCACCACCACACTACACCTGGTGGTCACCACCACACTATACCTGGTGGTTACCACCACACTACACCTGGTGGTCACCACCACACTACACCTGGTGGTCACCACCACACACTACACCTGGTGGTCACCACCACACTACACCTGGTGGTCACCACACACTACACCTGGTGGTCACCACCACACACTACACCTGGTGGTCACGACCACACTACACCTGGTGGTCACCACCACACACTACACCTGCTGGTCACCACCACACTACACCTGGTGGTCACCACCACACTACACCTGGTGGTCACGACCACACTACACCTGGTGGTCACCACCACACACTACACCTGGTGGTCACCACCACACTACACCTGGTGGTCTCGACCACACTACACCTGGTGGTCACCACCACACACTACACCTGGTGGTCATTACCACACTACACCTGGTGGTCACCACCACACACTACACCTGCTGGTCACCACCACACTACACCTGGTGGTCACCACCACACTACACCTGGTGGTCACCACCACACTACACCTGGTGGTCACCACCACACTACACCTGGTGGTCACCACCACACACTACACCTGGTGGTCACCACCACACATTACACCTGGTGGTCACCACCACACACTACACCTGGTGGTCACCACCACACTACACCTGGTGGTCACCACCACACACTTCACCTGGTGGTCACCACCACACTACACCTGGTGGTCACCACCACACTACACCTGGTGGTCACCACCACACACTACACCTGCTGGTCACCACCACACTACACCTTGTGGTCACCACCACACTACACCTGGTGGTCACCACCACACTACACCTGGTGGTCACCACCACACTACACCTGGTGGTCACCACCACACACTACACCTGGTGGTCACCACCACACACTACACCTGGTGGTCATCACCACACTACACCTGGTGGTCACCACCACACACTACACCTGGTGGTCACCACCACACTACACCTGGTGGTCACCACCACACACTACACCTGGTGGTCACCACCACACTACACCTGGTGGTCACCACCACACTACACCTGGTGGTCACCACCAACACTACACCTGGTGGTCACCACCACACACTACACCTGGTGGTCACCACCACACTACACCTGGTGGTCACCACCACACTACACCTGTGGTCACCACCACACAACACCTGGTGGTCACCACCACACTACACCTGGTGGTCACACCACACTACACCTGGTGGTCACCACCACACTACACCTGGTGGTCACGACCACACTACACCTGGTGGTCACCACCACACTACACCTGGTGGTCACCACCACACACTACACCTGGTGGTCACCACCACACACTACACCTGGTGGTCACGACCACACTACACCTGGTGGTCACCACCACACTACACCTGGTGGTCACCACCACACACTACACCTGGTGGTCACCACCACACACTACATCTGGTGGTCACGACCACACTACACCTGGTGGTCACCACCACACTACACCTGGTGGTCACCACCACACACTACACCTGGTGGTCACCACCACACACTACACCTGGTGGTCACGACCACACTACACCTGGTGGTCACCACCACACTACACCTGGTGGTCACCACCACACACTACACCTGGTTCTCACCACCACACACTACACCTGGTGGTCACCACCACACACTACACCTGGTGGTCACCACCAACTACACCTGGTGGTCACACCACACACTACACCTGGTGGTCACACCACACTACACCTGGTGGTCACCACCACACTACACCTGGTGGTCACCACCACACTACACCTGGTGGTCACCACCACACTACACCTGGTGGTCACACCACACACTACACCTGGTGGTCACCACCACACTACACCTGGTGGTCACCACCACACTACACCTGGTGGTCACGACCACACACTACACCTGGTGGTCACCACCACACTACACCTGGTGGTCACACCACACTACACCTGGTGGTCACCACCACACTACACCTGGTGGTCACCACCACACACTACACCTGGTGGTCACCACCACACACTACACCTGGTGGTCACCACCACACACTACACCTGGTGGTCACCACCACACACTACACCTGGTGGTCACGACCACACTACACCTGGTGGTCACCACCACACACTACACCTGTGGTCACCACCACACTACACCTGGTGGTCACCACCACACTACACCTGGTGCACCACCACACACTACACCTGGTGGTCACCACCACACTACACCTGGTGGTCACGACCACACTACACCTGGTGGTCACCACCACACTACACCTGGTGGTCACCACCACACTACACCTGGTGGTCACCACCACACTACACCTGGTGGTCACCACCACACTACACCTGCTGGTCACCACCACACTACACCTGGTGGTCACCACCACACACTACACCTGGTGGTCACCACCACACACTACACCTGGTGGTCACCACCACATACTACACCTGGTGGTCACGACCACACTACACCTGGTGGTCACCACCACACACTACACCTGCTGGTCACCACCACACTACACCTGGTGGTCACCACCACACTACACCTGGTGGTCACGACCACACTACACCTGGTGGTCACCACCACACACTACACCTGGTGGTCACCACCACACTACACCTGGTGGTCACGACCACACTACACCTGGTGGTCACCACCACACACTACACCTGGTGGTCATTACCACACTACACCTGGTGGTCACCACCACACACTACACCTGCTGGTCACCACCACACTACACCTGGTGGTCACCACCACACTACACCTGGTGGTCACCACCACACTACAGCTGGTGGTCACCACCACACTACACCTGGTGGTCACCACCACACACTACACCTGGTGGTCACCACCACACACTACACCTGGGTGGTCACCACCACACACTACACCTGGTGGTCACCACCACACTACACCTGGTGGTCACCACCACACACTTGCACCTGGTGGTCGTCACACCACACTACACCTGGTGGTCACCACCACACTACACCTGGTTGTAACCACCACACACTACACCTGCTGGTCACCACCACACTACACCTGGTGGTCACCACCAACACTACACCTGGTGGTCACCACCACACTACACCTGGTGGTCACCACCACACTACACCTGGTGGTCACCACCACACACTACACCTGGTGGTCACCACCACACACTACAACTGGTGGTCATCACCACACTACACCGGGTGGTCACCACCACACTACACCTGGTGGTCACACCACCCACACTAACACCTGGTCGGTCACGACCACACTACACCTAGTGGTCACCACCCACACACTACACCTGGTGGTCACCACCACACCACTACACCTGGTGGTGACCACCACACTACACCTGGTGGTCACCACCACACACTATCACCCTGGTGGTCACCACCACACACTACACTGGTGGTCACCACCACACACTACACCTGGGTGGTCACCACCACACACTACACCTGGTGGTCACCACCACACACTACACCTGCTGGTCACCACACACACTACACCTGGTGGTCCACCACACACTACACCTGGTGGTCACACCACACACTACAACCTTGACTGGTCACCACCACACACTACACCTGGTGGTCACCACCACACACTACACCTGCGTGGTCACCACCACACTACACCTGGTGGTCACCACCCACACTACACCTGGTGGTCACCACCACACTACACACCTGGTGGTCCACCACCACACTACACCTGGTGGTCACCACCACACTACACCTGGTTGGCTCACCACCCACACTACACCTGGTGGTCACCACCACACTACACCTGGTGGTCACCACCACACTACACCTGGTGGTCACCACCACACTACACCTGGTGGTCACGACCACACTACACCTGGTGGTCACCACCACACTACACCTGGTGGTCACGACCACACACTACACCTGGTGGTCACCACCACACTACACCTGGTGGTCACCACCACACTACACCTGCTGGTCACCACCACACACTACACCTGGTGGTCACCACCACACTACACCTGGTGGTCACCACCACACTACACCTGGTGGTCACGACCACACTACACCTGGTGGTCACCACCACACACTACACCTGGTGGTCACCACCACACTACACCTGGTGGTCACCACCACACACTACACCTGGTGGTCACCACCACACTACACTTGGTGGTCACCACCACACTACACCTGGTGGTCACCACCACACTACACCTGGTGGTCACCACCACACACTACACCTGGTGGTCACCACCACACACTACACCTGGTGGTCACCACCACACACTACACCTGGTGGTCACCACCACACACTACACCTGGTGGTCACCACCACACTACACCTGGTGGTCACCACCACACACTACACCTGGTGGTCACCACCACACTACACCTGGTGGTCACCACCACACTACACCTGGTGGTCACCACCACACACTACACCTGGTGGTCACCTCCACACTACACCTGGTGGTCACGACCACACACTACACCTGGTGGTCACCACCACACACTACACCTGGTGGTCACCACCACACTACACCTGGTGGTCACCACCACACTACACCTGCTGGTCACCACCACACTACTCCTGGTGGTCACCACCACACTACACCTGGTGGTCACGACCACACTACACCTGGTGGTCACCACCACACTACACCTGGTGGTCACGACCACACTACACCTGGTGGTCACCACCACACTACACCTGGTGGTCACCACCACACACTACACCTGGTGGTCACCACCACACACTACACCTGGTGGTCACGACCACACTACACCTGGTGGTCACCACCACACTACACCTGGTGGTCACCACCACACACTACACCTGGTGGTCACCACCACACACTACACCTGGTGGTCACGACCACACTACACCTGTCGGAAAATCCGACACCATTTAATATCATACAGATAATAGCTGTGTTGTATAAACAAGTTACCCATAGAAAATGTAACTTGTAGTGGAATTACCATCTAAAGAAAACGGGATAGCATCACCACATACTATTATAATTCACCACCTATTATGGTGGGAATTATTCTTAAATACATTAGTCTTTGGACTTTACCATCATAAAAACATCTTATATAAATTAACTTAATTATCAATATTAAAGTAGAGTAAATGTGACCCTTCTATCACTTTCTGAAATCTGGACAAAGTAGGCCAGGCGTCAGTGGGGAAGGAGGGCAGCCTTTGTGGTGTCACCTCCGAGACGTGTGGAGCAAATTCGGCTCCTATCATTCTGGACAATGTCGGCCAGTAACGTCAATAGTATGGAGTGTTAAACAGCCATTGTTGATATTGAGACCAGAGGCTCACACGGGAGCAAATTCGTCTCCTGTTAATTTTACTTGGACGTAGTGTTATGGAAACTAAAGGTACCATCTCCAACACGATGTCTACAATTCAAGTTAAGTGTCTATCCGAAACCCGTTTATCATTCATTTATGGCCATTAATGTCAGGATATAGGGTGACCCGGTTAGATTACGTGGAAGCCTCAAACTAAAGGTAATTAAGCCAGGTCTTCAATGTTCCATGTACTGTATAGTGTTTTCTCTGATATAGCTTGTCATATATAGGTTTCTGGCTTCACAGTTAGCGCCCTTTTGACAGGTCAAGACGAGGAAGGAAGATTTTGTGCAGCTACCTCAAAGAGGATAATTTGGTGTCTACACCCTAGTTATACCTGGTGGACTAGCCTGCTGTACTATAAGATAAGGAACCTTTTCAATGTATGTAGTTACTGTAGTTTGATTGGCTGCATATATATTAATTTAATAACCCCCCCCCCCTAATGTGTAGAGGATCAATTTGTGAGATTAAGAGATTATTGCAGAAATACAGTCCACTTAACATTATACAAATTGCTATCGAAGTATATAAATTAACGTAAATATAAAATAAATATAAATCTCACAGGTCGGTTCCCACATTATTTGGACCTTCGGAACCGGAACATTCGGTCCTATGAACCCACATTATTTGGTCATCTTCGAACCGGATGACGGATTATTTGATCCTTTGAACCCACATTTGGTCATCTTAGTACCGGATGAACCAGTTAACCAGTGGATTCATTAAATATACTAGTGCAGTGTTATTTAAACAAAGGCCAGCCAGTCAAGACGGCAGCCTAGCCTCGAGGGAGCTCAGGAGCCTCCCTCAGCCGAGTTCAGCTTCGTCAGCGGTTTCATGCACACCCACAGATATTTGGTGGCGTGTTATTTCGTGAAATGACAGCGCTAATATAGAAGCCAGCCTAATTAGTGACTGCGTCGCGAGATTGTTCACGGATTTCGTGGTGTTACATTTCGCGAGAGATTATCTACGAATTTTGTGGAGTTTATTTCGCGAGGTCACTAATAATATTTAATACTTCTAGATAATATTAGAAGTTTCATAGAGGCTAATTAAGAGGCTATTATCAATAATTGTGTATATTATTTCTCCAAAATAGAGAATCATTTAATATACTGCACTAGTGTTCACAGTATAATATTTACTAATTGCCAACCCACAACAGGGTAGGATATTAACCATTGACTAGTTGAACTATTATCGTTCATCCTAGTCCCATTATTACCATAGTCAGTTGTACTATATTGAATAACCTAACACCATTAATGAATGGTGCAGACCCTATTTTGGGTGTAATTTTTATCAACTCGAGTTGAGTTGTATATATAATAATTTACTTATGATCATTACACCTTTGAGTGATTAATTAGTGTCTCTACCATCCTAGGGTGATATAGAAGAGCTAACCTAAAGGTACTACCAGTGACACTGGTTTATCACTCAAATCATTAGTGTGGATGATTGTATATATATAATGTGTATTAATTTTAAGTGCTAACCTCTAGTAGAGGTAGGATTATTGCCTAGTGAGTGCAGAATTAACCCTAGGCTACCATTAGAGCTTGTTCAGTAATATGAGCAGCCCAAGTACAAGCCCCACAAGGCTTCAACAACGAGCCAGTATGGATAATGCAGGGAGAATGAAAAGAACCCTTGCAGGTCTTAAAGGCCACTTAACAAGACAGATCAAGAAATGTGAAGATTTGTCACAACAATCTCAAGTTGATTATGCTGACCTGGAAAGCTATTATCAAGCAGCTGCAGGTAAATTTGAGCAAATCAAATGTCAAATAGCAACATATGTGGCTGAACTTGCCAACACCAATTTATCAGAAACAGAAATAGACGACATTATGGTTGATCTTGCGAATTATGAAGATCACACTCAGGCCACGTTACAGCCTTATGTCAAATTAATTGCCCAGAACAAGGCAACAACAACAACAACAACAGTTGCATCTAATACGAGTCAAGCAGAAGCTCGACTCCCTGCAATTAATTTACCCACTTTCTCAGGAAAAGATGAGGAAGATTGGGATGAATTTTGGAACAAATTCGTTGACCTTGTAGACTCAAAACAATCTTTACCAAAGAGTAGTAAATTATCTTATATGCAAGGCCAATTATCAGGTGAGGCTAAAACAGTAGTATCCCATCTGAGATTAACTAATGACGGCTATGATCTGGCAGTAAAACTCCTCAAGGATAATTATGCTGATCCAGAAGTAAGAACATCACATTTAGTTCATGAGCTGTTGCATTTACCCCCACCGGAGGCTTCAGCTGATTCACTCCAAGTCTTCAAGCTGGAGGTAGAATCATTGATCAATGCCCTCAGCCTGACAGCAGATACAAACGGGGCTGAGTGGGTCTTGAAAATAATTGTCCAGGAGAAAATACCTAGGGACATATTGAGACAAATGAGTGCTCATTACAATAAAAGTATCTTATCCATGAATGAAATATCTGAAGGTTTAAAGTCAGTAGTTCATCAATTACGAACACATGACAAATTAAAACCACCAAGTAAACCCTCAGAAACCAATAATAGTAAACCACAGAGTACCAAAGGTACTCCAAATCAATCTAGACAATGTAATTCAACACCAAAGTGGAACAGTGGCAGTGTGGGCGTATATGCAGTGGGACCCTCCAAGCCTATAGTTACTGTGTCATCCAAGAACGTGACACCAAAGGGTACTGGAAGCTATGGAACATGTTTGTTCTGCAATGAGAAACATTCAATGTACCACTGCCCTAATTTTCCTGATAGTGACGCCCGTGTTGAGCGACTCAAAGATTTGCAACATTGCACGAGGTGCCTCAGGAAACATAACATCAAGGATTGTGATACCCAATTACACACCTGTAATAGGTGTAACAAAGGTCAGCACCATGCAGCATTGTGCAGAGACACCAAAACAACGTCTCCAAACCCCAAGGTGGAAGATAGCATTCCCACCACAGTACAGTACTGCAAGGTGCAACAAACAAAGAGTGTCCAATCAGCAAAGTCTAAAGGTAATACGACTTTGCCTACTGCCCAAATTACCATCCTGAATAAGAGGGCCAAGGTCCATACCCGTGGGTTGTTTGACCAAGGATCCCAGAGAACATATATCACTAAAAAGTTGGCAGATGAATTACAATTAAGGCCTGTAGCCCAGATGTCATTCAACATCTCAGGGTTTGTAACAGATGCAGGACCTCAAGTCTACCAGGTGGTACAACCATCAGTACGTTTAGGCAGACACGTCTGTCGAGTACAAGCCATTGTGGTGGACAAAATACCAGTAGACCTACAAGTTCAAGGTCTGAGAGCAACAGCCAAATTCCTGAGAAATAGAGGAATAAAATTGGCAGATAATATTAAGTCTGATCACCTCACCGACTTCGGTCTCCTTGTAGGGACAGACTATTGTCATCGATTCATCGGTAGCCCTACTAAATATCAGGGTATAACCATGTTAAACTCTGCAGGAGGTAAATTACTCTCAGGCCCAGTATCAAGCCTGAGGAGACCTATGCCTGCAGATAAACAATACCAGTAGAAATCTAAATTTGTCAGCTGATTATATTTCTCCAGTAGCATTATACTAAGGAGATTACAGCTGACTATAGTAACAGAGGTTGATGTTAGTATCATCATTTAAAGCTGGAGATGAGTTCATGAGGCCTCAGTGGCAAATCAGTGAACAGTAGCCTAAAACAGCTACAAGTCACTGCGACCAATGTCACTGAACCCACTGCAGTCTCAGAACCATACTTTACTTTAATGATGAGCTATTCAATCTTCTGAATCAATTAACTAAATTAAACCCCAATAAATCTGATGACTGATTTGATACATTTATTATTTAATCAAGATGTATTCCATGGGCCTCAGTGTTTATATATCAGTGACCAGTTACCTGAACAAACTTCAAGTTATATCTAATGTCACTGATCTCACTGCAGTCCCTGAATCATACTTGACTGTAGTACTTGATCACATTCAGTCTTCTGGGTTAAATAATATGTAATAAGGCTTGAATATTAGCCTTTCAAGAGTTGACAGGGAAATGAAATCGCATTAGACTTCTAACCCCTGCAACTCTAGTACGGGACATCCGTCCTGTACGAACAGACACACAAATGTGTGATTACTAACTACTAACATCAAATTAATCAAATAATTCGAAGGAGGAGTATCGGTGTTCGTCTGTTCTAAAGAGGACTTCGACCCGTGAGCAGCCCCCTGGGGAATTATGTCGGAAAATCCGACACCATTTAATATCATACAGATAATAGCTGTGTTGTATAAACAAGTTACCCATAGAAAACGTAACTTGTAGTGGAATTACCATCTAAAGAAAACGGGATAGCATCACCACATACTATTATAATTCACCACCTATTATGGTGGGAATTATTCTTAAATACATTAGTCTTTGGACTTTACCATCATAAAAACATCTTATATAAATTAACTTAATTATCAATATTAAAGTAGAGTAAATGTGACCCTTCTATCACTTTCTGAAATCTGGACAAAGTAGGCCAGGCATCAGTGGGGAAGGAGGGCAGCCTTTGTGGTGTCACCTCCGAGACGTGTGGAGCAAATTCGGCTCCTATCATTCTGGACAATGTCGGCCAGTAACGTCAATAGTATGGAGTGTTAAACAGCCATTGTTGATATTGAGACCAGAGGCTCACACGGGAGCAAATTCGTCTACTGTTAATTTTACTTGGACGTAGTGTTATGGAAACCAAAGGTACCATCTCCAACACGATGTCTACAATTCAAGTTAAGTGTCTATCCGAAACCCGTTTATCATTCATTTATGGCCATTAATGTCAGGATATAGGGTGACCCGGTTAGATTACGTGGAAGCCTCAAACTAAAGGTAATTAAGCCAGGTCTTCAATGTTCCATGTACTGTATAGTGTTTTCTCTGATATAGCTTGTCATATATAGGTTTCTGGCTTCACAGTTAGCGCCCTTTTGACAGGTCAAGACGAGGAAGGAAGATTTTGTGCACCAGTTACTGGGTGATATGGAAGCTACCTCAAAGAGGATAATTTGGTGTCTACACCCTAGTTATACCTGGTGGACTAGCCTGCTGTACTATAAGATAAGGAACCTTTTCAATGTATGTAGTTACTGTAGTTTGATTGGCTGCATATATATTAATTTAATAACCCCCCCCTAATGTGTAGAGGATCGATTTGTGAGATTAAGAGATTATTGCAGAAATACAGTCCACTTATCATTATACAAATTGCTATCGAAGTATATAAATTAACGTAAATATAAATTCATATAAATTAAATAAATATAAATCTCACAGGTCGGTTCCCACAACACCTGGTGGTCACGACCACACACTACACCTGGTGGTCACCACCACACACTACACCTGGTGGTCACCACCACACTACACCTGGTGGTCACCACCACACACTACACCTGGTGGTCACCACCACACTACACCTGGTGGTTACCACCACACTACACCTGGTGGTCACCACCACACACTACACCTGGTGGTCACCACCACACACTACACCTGGTGGTCACCACCACACACTACACCTGGTGGTCACCACCACACACTACACCTGGTGGTCACCACCACACACTTACACTGGTGGTCACGCCAACACTACACCTGGTGGTCACCACCACACAATACACCTGGTGGTCACCACCACACTACACCTGGTGGGTCACGACCACACTACACCTGGTGGTCACCACCACACTACACCTGGTGGTCACCACCACACTAACCTGGTGGTCACCGACCACACTACACCTGGTGGTCACCACCACACTACACCTGGTGGTCACCACCACACTACACCTGGTGGTCACCACCACACACTACACCTGGTTAGTCACCACCAACACTACACCTGGTGGTCACCACCACACTACACCTGGTGGGTCACCACCACACTACACCTGGTGGTCACCACCACACTACACCTGGTGGTCACCACCCACACACTACACCTGGTGGTCACCACACACACTACACCTGGTTGTCACCACCAGCACACTACACCTGGTGGTCACCACACACACTACACCTGGTGGTCACCACCACAACCTACACCTGTGGTCACCACCACACACTACACCTGGTGGTCACCACCACAACACTACACCTGGTGGTCACCACCACACACTACACCTGGTGGTCACCACCACACACTACACCTGGTGGTCACCACCCACACTACACCTGGTGGTCACCACCAACACTACACCTGGTGGTCACCACCACACACTACACCTGTGGTCACCACCACACACTACACCTGGTGGTCACCACCACACTACACCTGGTGGTCACCACCACACTACACCTGGTGGTCACCACACACACTACACCTGGTGGTCACCACCACACACTACACCTGGTGGTCACGACCACACACTACCTGGTGGTCACCACCACACTACACCTGGTGGTCACCACCACAATCACTACACCTGGTGGTCACCACCACACACTACACCTGGTGGTCACGACCACACACTACACCTGTGGTCACCACACACACTACACCTGGTGGTCACCACCACACACTACACCTGGTGGTCGACCACCACACACTACACCTGGTGGTCACCACCACACACTACACCTGGTGGTCACCACCACACACTACACCTGGTGGTCACCACCACACACTACACCTGGTGGTCACCACCACACACTACACCTGGTGGTCACCACACACACTACACCTGGTGGTCACCACACACACTACACATGGTGGTCACCACCACCCACTACACCTGGTGGTCACCACCACACACTACACCTGGTGGTCACCACCACCACTACACCTGGTGGTCACCACCACACACTACTACCTGGTGGTCAACGACCACCAGGACTACACCTATGGTGGTCACCACCACACACTACACCTGGCTAGGCACCACCACACTACACCTGGGGTCATTTTACCAACACTACACCTGGTGGTCACCGGACCACACACTACACTGCTGGCTCACCACCACACACTACACCTGGTGGTCACCACCACTACTACACCTGGTGGTCACCGACCAAACTTAACACCTGCTGGCCTCACCAACCACACATACACCTGGTGGTCACCTACCACACTACACTACACCTGGTGGTCACCACACAAACTACACCTGGTGGTCACCACCACACACTACACCTGGTGGTCACCACCACACACTACACCTGGTGGTCACCACCACACTACACCTGGTGGTCACCACCACACTACACCTGGTGGTCACCACCACACTACACCTGGTGGTCACCACCACACTACACCTGGTGGTCACACCACACACTACACCTGGTGGTCACCACCACACTACACCTGGTGGTCACCACCACCACTACACCTGGTGGTCACCACCACACATACACCTGGTGGTCACCACCACACTACACCTGCTGCTCACCACCACCACTACACCTGCTGGTCACCACCACACTACACCTGGTGGTCACGCACCAACACTACACCTGGTGGTCACCACCACACACTACACCTGGCTGGTCACGCACCACCACTACACCTGGTGGTCACCACCACACACTACACCTGTGGTCACCAACCACACTACACCTGGTGGTCACCACCACACTACACCTGTGGTCACGCCCACACTACACCTGGTGGTCACCACCACACACTACAACCTGGTGGTCACCACCACACTACCCTGGTGGTCACCACCAACACACTACCAACCTGGTGGTCCAACCGACCACTACACTAGTGGTTAGTCCACCACAATCACGACTACACCTGGTGGTCACCACCACACTACACCTGGTGGTCACCACCACACTACACCTGGTGGTCACCACCACACTACACCTGGTGGTCACCACCACACTACACCTGGTGGTCACCACCACACTACACCTGGTGGTCCACCACCACACTACACCTGTGTGTCACCACCACACACTACACCTGCTGGTCACCACCACACTACACCTGGTGGTCACCACCACACTACACCTGGTGGTCACACCACACTACACCTGGTGGTCACCACCACACTACACCTGGTGGTCACCACCACACTACACCTGGTGGTCACCACCACACTACACCTGGTGGTCACCACCACACACTACACCTGGTGGTCACCACCACACACTACACCTGGTGGTCACCGACCACACTACACCTTCGGTGGTCACCACCACACTACACCTGGTGGTCACCACCCACACTACACCTGGTGGTCACCACCACAACTACACCTGGTGGTCACGACCACACTACACCTGGTGGTCACCACCACACTACACCTGGTGGTCAACCACCACACTACACCTGGTGGTCACCACCACACACTACACCTGGTGGTCACCACCACACTACACCTGGTGGTCACCACACACTACACCTGGTGGTCACCACCACACTACACCTGGTGGTCACCACCACACACTACACCTGGTGGTCACCACCACACTACACCTGGTGGTCACCACCACACTACACCTGGTGGTCACCACCACACTACACCTGGTGGTCACCACCACACTACACCTGGTGGTCACCACCACACTACACCTGGTGGTCACCACCACACACTACACCTGGTGGTCACCACCACACTACACCTGGTGGTCACCACCACACTACACCTGGTGGTCACCACCACACTACACCTGGTGGTCACCACCACACTACACCTGGTGGTCACCACCACACTACACCTGGTGGTCACCACCACACTACACCTGGTGGTCACCACCACACTACACCTGGTGGTCACACCACACTACACCTGGTGGTCACCACCACACTACACCTGGTGGTCACCACCACACTACACCTGGTGGTCACCACCACCACACTACACCTGGTGGTCACCACCACACTACACCTGGTGGTCACCACCACACACTACACCTGGTGGTCACACCACACTACACCTGGTGGTCACCACCACACTACACCTGGTGGTCACCACCACACACTACACCTGGTGGTCACCACCACACACTACACCTGGTGGTCACCACCACACTACACCTGGTGGTCACCACCACACTACACCTGTGGTCACCACCACACTACACCTGGTGGTCACCACCACACTACACCTGGTGGTCACCACCACACTACACCTGGTGGTCACCACCACACTACACCTGGTGGTCACCACCACACTACACCTGGTGGTCAACACCACACTACACCTGGTGGTCACCACCACACTACACCTGGTGGTCACCACCACACACTACACCTGGTGGTCACACCACACTACACCTGGTGGTCACCACACACTACACCTGGTGGTCACCACCACACACTACACCTGGTGGTCACACCACACACTACACCTGGTGGTCACCACCACACTACACCTGGTGGTCACCACCACACTACACCTGGTGGTCACCACACACACTACACCTGGTGGTCACCACCACACTACACCTGGTGGTCACCACACACACTACACCTGGTGGTCACCACCACACTACACCTGGTGGTCACCACCACACTACACCTGGTGGTCACACCACACTACACCTGGTGGTCACCACCACACTACACCTGGTGGTCACCACCACACACTACACCTGGTGGTCACCACCACACACTACACCTGGTGGTCACCACCACACACTACACCTGGTGGTCACCACCACACACTACACCTGGTGGTCACCACCCACACTACACCTGGTGGTCACCACCACACACTACACCTGGTGGTCACCACCACACACTACACCTGGTGGTCACCACCACACACTACACCTGGTGGTCACCACCACACACTACACCTGGTGGTCACCACCACACTACACCTGGTGGTCACCACACACTACACCTGTGGTCACCACCACACTACACCTGGTGGTCACCACCACACTACACCTGGTGGTCACACCACACACTACACCTGGTGGTCACCACCACACTACACCTGGTGGTCACCACCACACTACACCTGGTGGTCACCACCACACACTACACCTGGTGGTCACGACCACACTACACCTAGTGGTCACCACCACACACTACACCTGGTGGTCACCACCACACACTACACCTGGTGGTGACCACCACACTACACCTGGTGGTCACCACCACACACTACACCTGGTGGTCACCACCACACACTACACCTGGTGGTCACCACCACACACTACACCTGGTGGTCACCACCACACACTACACCTGGTGGTCACCACCACACACACTACACCTGGTGGTCACCACACACACTACACCTGGTGGTCACCACCACACACTACACCTGGTGGTCACCACCACACACTACACCTGGTGGTCACCACCACACACTACACCTGGTGGTCACCACCACACACACCTGGTGGTCACCACCACACTACACCTGGTGGTCACCACCACACTACACCTGGTGGTCACCACCACACTACACCTGGTGGTCACCACCACACTACACCTGGTGGTCACCACCACACTACACCTGGTGGTCACCACCACACTACACCTGGTGGTCACCACCACACTACACCTGGTGGTCACCACCACACTACACCTGGTGGTCACCACCACACTACACCTGGTGGTCACCACCACACTACACCTGGTGGTCACACCACACTACACCTGGTGGTCACCACCACACTACACCTGGTGGTCACACCACACACTACACCTGGTGGTCACCACCACACTACACCTGGTGGTCACCACCACACTACACCTGGTGGTCACCACCACACACTACACCTGGTGGTCACCACCACACTACACCTGGTGGTCACCACCACACTACACCTGGTGGTCACCACCACACTACACCTGGTGGTCACCACCACACACTACACCTGGTGGTCACCACCACACTACACCTGGTGGTCACCACCACACACTACACCTGGTGGTCACCACCACACTACACCTGGTGGTCACCACCACACTACACCTGGTGGTCACCACCACACTACACCTGGTGGTCACCACCACACACTACACCTGGTGGTCACCACCACACACTACACCTGGTGGTCACCACCACACACTACACCTGGTGGTCACCACCACACACTACACCTGGTGGTCAAACCACACTACACCTGGTGGTCACCACCACACTACACCTGGTGGTCACCACCACACTACACCTGGTGGTCACCACCACACTACACCTGCTGGTCACCACCACACTACACCTGGTGGTCACCACCACACTACACCTGGTGGTCACCACCACACTACACCTGGTGGTCACCACCACACTACACCTGGTGGTCACCACCACACTACACCTGGTGGTCACCACCACACTACACCTGGTGGTCACCACCACACTACACCTGGTGGTCACCACCACACTACACCTGGTGGTCACGACCACACTACACCTGGTGGTCACCACCACACTACACCTGGTGGTCACCACCACACACTACACCTGGTGGTCACCACACACACTACACCTGGTGGTCACCACCACACTACACCTGGTGGTCACCACCACACTACACCTGGTGGTCACACCACACTACACCTGGTGGTCACCACCACACTACACCTGGTGGTCACCACCACACACTACACCTGGTGGTCACCACCACACACTACACCTGGTGGTCACCACCACACTACACCTGGTGGTCACACCACACTACACCTGGTGGTCACCACCACACTACACCTGGTGGTCACCACCACACTACACCTGGTGGTCACCACCACACTACACCTGGTGGTCACCACCACACTACACCTGGTGGTCACACCACACTACACCTGGTGGTCACACCACACTACACCTGGTGGTCACCACCACACTACACCTGGTGGTCACCACCACACACTACACCTGGTGGTCACACCACACTACACCTGGTGGTCACCACCACACTACACCTGGTGGTCACCACCACACACACCTGGTGGTCACCACCACACTACACCTGGTGGTCACGACCACACTACACCTGGTGGTCACCACCACACTACACCTGGTGGTCACCACCACACACTACACCTGGTGGTCACCACCACACTACACCTGGTGGTCACCACCACACTACACCTGGTGGTCACCACCACACTACACCTGGTGGTCACCACCACACTACACCTGTGGTCACCACCACACTACACCTGGTGGTCACCACCACACACTACACCTGGTGGTCACCACCACACTACACCTGGTGGTCACCACCACACACTACACCTGGTGGTCACCACCACACACTACCTGGTGGTCACACCACACTACACCTGGTGGTCACCACCACACACTACACCTGGTGGTCACCACCACACTACACCTGGTGGTCACCACCACACTACACCTGGTGGTCACACCACACTACACCTGGTGGTCACCACCACACTACACCTGGTGGTCACCACCACACACCTGGTGGTCACGACCACACTACACCTGGTGGTCACCACACACACTACACCTGGTGGTCAACCACACTACACCTGGTGGTCACCACCACACTACACCTGGTGGTCACCACCACACTACACCTGGTGGTCACCACCACACTACACCTGGTGGTCACCACCACACACTACACCTGGTTCACCACCACACTACACCTGGTGGTCACCACCACACTACACCTGGTGGTCACCACCACACTACACCTGGTGGTCACCACCACACTACACCTGGTGGTCACCACCACACACTACACCTGGTGGTCACCACCACACACTACACCTGGTGGTCACCACCACACACTACACCTGGTGGTCACCACCACACTACACCTGGTGGTCACCACCACACTACACCTGGTGGTCACCACCACACTACACCTGGTGGTCACCACCACACTACACCTGGTGGTCACCACCACACACTACACCTGGTGGTCACCACCACACTACACCTGGTGGTCACCACCACACTACACCTGGTGGTCACCACCACACTACACCTGGTGGTCACCACCACACTACACCTGGTGGTCACCACCACACACTACACCTGGTGGTCACCACCACACACTACACCTGGTGGTCACCACCACACTACACCTGGTGGTCACCACCACACTACACCTGGTGGTCACCACCACACTACACCTGGTGGTCACCACCACACACTACACCTGGTGGTCACCACCACACTACACCTGGTGGTCACCACCACACTACACCTGGTGGTCACCACCACACTACACCTGGTGGTCACCACCACACACTACACCTGGTGGTCACCACCACACTACACCTGGTGGTCACCACCACACTACACCTGTGGTCACCACCACACTACACCTGGTGGTCACCACCACACTACACCTGGTGGTCACACCACACTACACCTGGTGGTCACCACCACACTACACCTGGTGGTCACCACCACACTACACCTGGTGGTCACCACCACACTACACCTGGTGGTCACCACACACACTACACCTGGTGGTCACCACCACACACTACACCTGGTGGTCACACCACACTACACCTGGTGGTCACCACCACACTACACCTGGTGGTCACCACCACACACTACACCTGGTGGTCACCACACACACTACACCTGGTGGTCACCACCACACTACACCTGGTGGTCACCACCACACTACACCTGGTGGTCACCACCACACACTACACCTGGTGGTCACCACCACACACTACACCTGGTGGTCACACCACACTACACCTGGTGGTCACCACCACACTACACCTGGTGGTCACCACCACACACTACACCTGGTGGTCACACCACACTACACCTGGTGGTCACCACCACACACTACACCTGGTGGTCACCACCACACTACACCTGGTGGTCACCACCACACTACACCTGGTGGTCACCACCACACACTACACCTGGTGGTCACCACCACACTACACCTGGTGGTCACCACCACACTACACCTGGTGGTCACCACCACCACACTACACCTGGTGGTCACCACCACACACTACACCTGGTGGTCACCACCACACACTACACTGGTGGTCACCACCACACACTACACCTGGTGGTCACCACACACACTACACCTGGTGGTCACCACACACACTACACCTGGTGGTCACCACCACACTACACCTGGTGGTCACCACCACACTACACCTGGTGGTCACCACCACACTACACCTGGTGGTCACCACCACACTACACCTGGTGGTCACCACCACACTACACCTGGTGGTCACCACCACACTACACCTGGTGGTCACCACCACACTACACCTGGTGGTCACCACCACACTACACCTGGTGGTCACCACCACACTACACCTGGTGGTCACCACCACACTACACCTGGTGGTCACCACCACACTACACCTGGTGGTCACCACCACACTACACCTGGTGGTCACCACCACACTACACCTGGTGGTCACACACACACACTACACCTGGTGGTCACCACCACACTACACCTGGTGGTCACCACCACACTACACCTGTGGTCACCACCACACACTACACCTGGTGGTCACCACCACACTACACCTGGTGGTCACCACCACACTACACCTGGTGGTCACACCACACTACACCTGGTGGTCACCACCACACTACACCTGGTGGTCACCACCACACTACACCTGGTGGTCACCACACACACTACACCTGGTGGTCACCACCACACTACACTGGTGGTCACCACCACACTACACCTGGTGGTCACCACCACACTACACCTGGTGGTCACCACCACACTACACCTGGTGGTCACCACCACACTACACCTGGTGGTCACCACCACACTACACCTGGTGGTCACCACCACACACTACACCTGGTGGTCACACCACACTACACCTGGTGGTCACACCCACACTACACCTGGTGGTCACCACCACACTACACCTGGTGGTCACCACCACACTACACCTGGTGGTCACCACCACACTACACCTGGTGGTCACCACCACACTACACCTGGTGGTCCACCACACTACACCTGGTGGTCACCACACACTACACCTGGTGGTCACACCACACTACACCTGGTGGTCACCACCACACTACACCTGGTGGTCACCACCACACTACACCTGGTGGTCACCACCACACTACACCTGGTGGTCACACCACACTACACCTGGTGGTCACCACCACACTACACCTGGTGGTCACCACCACACACTACACCTGGTGGTCACCACCACACACTACACCTGGTGGTCACCACACACTACACCTGGTGGTCACCACCACACTACACCTGGTGGTCACCACCACACTACACCTGGTGGTCACCACCACACTACACCTGGTGGTCACCACCACACACTACACCTGGTGGTCACCACCACACTACACCTGGTGGTCACCACCACACTACACCTGGTGGTCACCACCACACTACACCTGGTGGTCACCACCACACTACACCTGGTGGTCACCACCACACACTACACCTGGTGGTCACCACCACACACTACACCTGGTGGTCACCACCACACTACACCTGGTGGTCACCACCACACACTACACCTGGTGGTCACCACCACACTACACCTGGTGGTCACCACCACACACTACACCTGGTGGTCACCACCACACTACACCTGGTGGTCACCACCACACTACACCTGGTGGTCACCACCACACACTACACCTGGTGGTCACCACCACACACTACACCTGGTGGTCACCACCACACTACACCTGGTGGTCACCACCACACTACACCTGGTGGTCACCACCACACTACACCTGGTGGTCACCACCACACTACACCTGGTGGTCACCACCACACTACACCTGGTGGTCACCACCACACTACACCTGGTGGTCACCACCACACTACACCTGGTGGTCACCACCACACTACACCTGGTGGTCACCACCACACACTACACCTGGTGGTCACCACCACACACTACACCTGGTGGTCACCACCACACTACACCTGGTGGTCACCACCACACTACACCTGGTGGTCACCACCACACACTACACCTGGTGGTCACCACCACACACTACACCTGGTGGTCACCACCACACTACACCTGGTGGTCACCACCACACTACACCTGGTGGTCACCACCACACACTACACCTGGTGGTCACCACCACACACTACACCTGGTGGTCACACCACACTACACCTGGTGGTCACCACCACACTACACCTGGTGGTCACCACCACACACTACACCTGGTGGTCACACCACACTACACCTGGTGGTCACCACCACACACTACACCTGGTGGTCACCACCACACACTACACCTGGTGGTCACCACCACACTACACCTGGTGGTCACCACCACACACTACACCTGGTGGTCACCACCACACACTACACCTGGTGGTCACCACCACACACTACACCTGGTGGTCACCACCACACACTACACCTGGTGGTCACCACACACACTACACCTGGTGGTCACCACCACACACTACACCTGGTGGTCACCACCACACACTACACCTGGTGGTCACCACCACACACTACACCTGGTGGTCACCACCACACACTACACCTGGTGGTCACCACCACACTACACCTGGTGGTCACCACCACACACTACACCTGGTGGTCACCACCACACACTACACCTGGTGGTCACCACCACACACTACACCTGGTGGTCACCACCACACACTACACCTGGTGGTCACCACCACACACTACACCTGGTGGTCACCACCACACTACACCTGGTGGTCACCACCACACTACACCTGGTGGTCACCACCACACTACACCTGGTGGTCACCACCACACTACACCTGGTGGTCACCACCACACTACACCTGGTGGTCACCACCACACTACACCTGGTGGTCACCACCACACTACACCTGGTGGTCAACCACACACTACACCTGGTGGTCACCACCACACTACACCTGGTGGTCACCACCACACTACACCTGGTGGTCACCACCACACACTACACCTGGTGGTCACCACCACACTACACCTGGTGGTCACCCACCACACTACACCTGGTGGTCACGACCACACTACACCTGGTGGTCACCACCACACCTACACCTGGTGGTCACCACCACACTACACCTGGTGGTCACCACCACACTACACCTGGTGGTCACCACCACACTACACCTTGGTGGTCACCACCACACTACACCTGGTGGTCACCACCACACTACACCTAGTGGTCACCACCACACACTACACTGGTGGTCACCACTACACACTACACCTGGTGGTCACCACCACACACTACACCTGTGGTCACCACCACACACTACACCTGGTGTCACGACCACACTACACCTGGTGGTCACCACCACACACTACACCTGGTGGTCACCACCACACTACACCTGGTGGTCACCACCACACTACACCTGGTGGTCACCACCACACACTACAACCTGGTGGTCACAACCACACTACAGCTGGTGGTCACGACCACACTACACCTGGTGGTCACGACCACACTACACCTGGTGGTCACCACCACACTACACCTGGTGGTCCCGACCACACTACACCTGGTGGTCACCACCACACTACACCTGGTGGTCACGACCACACTACACCTGGTGGTCACCACCACACTACACCTGGTGGTCACCACCACACTACACCTGGTGGTCACCACCACACTACACCTGGTGGTCACGACCACACTACACCTGGTGGTCACCACCACACTACACCTGGTGGTCACCACCACACACTACACCTGGTGGTCACCACCACACACTACACCTGGTGGTCACCACCACACTACACCTGGTGGTCACCACCACACACTACACCTGGTGGTCACCACCACACTACACCTGGTGGTCACCACCACACTACACCTGGTGGTCACCACCACACACTACACCTGGTGGTCACCACCACACACTACACCTGGTGGTCACCACCACACTACACCTGGTGGTCAACACCACACTACACCTGCTGGTCACCACCACACTACACCTGGTGGTCACCACCACACTACACCTGGTGGTCACGACCACACTACACCTGGTGGTCACCACCACACTACACCTGGTGGTCACGACCACACTACACCTGGTGGTCACCACCACACTACACCTGGTGGTCACCACCACACACTACACCTGGTGGTCACCACCACACACTACACCTGGTGGTCACGACCACACTACACCTGGTGGTCACCACCACACTACACCTGGTGGTCACCACCACACACTACACCTGGTGGTCACCACCACACACTACACCTGGTGGTCACGACCACACTACACCTGGTGGTCACGACCACACTACACCTGGTGGTCACCACCACACACTACACCTGGTGGTCACCACCACACTACACCTGGTGGTCACCACCACACACTACACCTGGTGGTCACCACCACACTACACCTGGTGGTTACCACCACACTACACCTGGTGGTCACCACCACACTACACCTGGTGGTCACCACCACACACTACACCTGGTGGTCACCACCACACTACACCTGGTGGTCACCACCACACACTACACCTGGTGGTCACCACCACACACTACACCTGGTGGTCACGACCACACTACACCTGGTGGTCACCACCACACACTACACCTGCTGGTCACCACCACACTACACCTGGTGGTCACCACCACACTACACCTGGTGGTCACGACCACACTACACCTGGTGGTCACCACCACACACTACACCTGGTGGTCACCACCACACTACACCTGGTGGTCACGACCACACTACACCTGGTGGTCACCACCACACACTACACCTGGTGGTCATTACCACACTACACCTGGTGGTCACCACCACACACTACACCTGCTGCTCACCACCACACTACACCTGGTGGTCACCACCACACTACACCTGGTGGTCACCACCAAACTACACCTGCTCCTCACCACCACACTACACCTGGTGGTCACCACCACACTACACCTGGTGGTCACCACCAAACTACACCTGGTGGTCACCACCACACTACACCTGGTGGTCACCACCACACACTACACCTGGTGGTCACCACCACACACTACACCTGGTGGTCACCACCACACACTACACCTGGTGGTCACCACCACACTACACCTGGTGGTCACCACCACACACTTCACCTGGTGGTCACCACCACACTACACCTGGTGGTCACCACCACACTACACCTGGTGGTCACCACCACACACTACACCTGCTGCTCACCACCACACTACACCTGGTGGTCACCACCACACTACACCTGCTGCTCACCACCACACTACACCTGGTGGTCACCACCACACTACACCTGGTGGTCACCACCACACTACACCTGGTGGTCACCACCACACACTACACCTGGTGGTCATCACCACACTACACCTGGTGGTCACCACCACACACTACACCTGGTGGTCACCACCACACTACACCTGGTGGTCACCACCACACACTACACCTGGTGGTCACCACCACACTACACCTGGTGGTCACCACCACACTACACCTGGTGGTCACCACCACACACTACACCTGGTGGTCACCACCACACACTACACCTGTTGGTCACCACCACACTACACCTGGTGGTCACCACAACACTACACCTGCTGGTCACCACCACACTACACCTGCTGGTCACCACCACACTACACCTGGTGGTCACGACCACACTACACCTGGTGGTCACCACCACACTACACCTGGCGGTCACGACCACACTACACCTGGTGGTCACCACCACACTACACCTGGTGGTCACCACCACACACTACACCTGGTGGTCACCACCACACACTACACCTGGTGGTCACGACCACACTACACCTGGTGGTCACCACCACACTACACCTGGTGGTCACCACCACACACTACACCTGGTGGTCACCACCACACACTACACCTGGTGGTCACGACCACACTACACCTGGTGGTCACCACCACACTACACCTGGTGGTCACCACCACACACTACACCTGATGGTCACCACCACACACTACACTTGGTGGTCACGACCACACTACACCTGGTGGTCACCACCACACTACACCTGGTGGTCACCACCACACACTACACCTGGTGGTCACCACCACACACTACACCTGGTGGTCACCACCACACACTACACCTGGTGGTCACCACCAAACTACACCTGGTGGTCACGACCACACACTACACCTGGTGGTCACGACCACACTACACCTGGTGGTCACCACCACACTACACCTGGTGGTCACCACCACACTACACCTGGTGGTCACCACCACACTACACCTGGTGGTCACGACCACACACTACACCTGGTGGTCACCACCACACTACACCTGCTGGTCACCACCACACTACACCTGGTGGTCACGACCACACACTACACCTGGTGGTCACCACCACACTACACCTGCTGGTCACCACCACACTACACCTGGTGGTCACGACCACACACTACACCTGGTGGTCACCAGCACACTACACCTGATGGTCACGACCACACTACACCTAGTGGTCACCACCACACACTACACCTGGTGGTCACCACCACACACTACACCTGGTGGTCACCACCACAACACTACACCTGGTGGTCACCACCACACACTACACCTGGTGGTCACCACCACACACTACACCTGGTGGTCACCACCACACACTACACCTGGTGGTCACCACCACAACACTACACCTGGTGGTCACCACCACACACTACACCTGGTGGTCACCACCACACACTACACCTGGTGGTCACCACCACACACTACACCTGGTGGTCACCACCACACACTACACCTGGTGGTCACGACCACACTACACCTGGTGGTCACCACCACACTACACCTGGTGGTCACCACCACACTAAACCTGGTGGTCACCACCACACACTACACCGTGGCTGAGGTGTTGGACGTGTGGTTGTGGCCGCGTCTCCACACAGGGTAGGAAGGATGGGACGAGGGTGGGAAGAATGGGACGAGGGTGGGAAGGATGGGACGAGGGTGGGAAGGATGGGACGAGGGTGGGAAGGATGGGACGAGGGTGTGAAGGATGGGACGAGGGTGGGAAGGATGGGACGAGGGTGGGAAGGATGGGACGAGGGTGGGAAGGATGGGACGAGGGTGGGAAGGATGAGACGAGGGTGGGAAGGATGGGACGAGGGTGGGAAGGATGGGACGATGGTGGGAAGGATGGGACGAGGGTGGGAAGGATGGGACGAGGGTAGGAAGGATGGGACGAGGGTGGGAAGGATGGGACGAGGGTGGGAAGGATGAGACGAGGGTGGGAAGGATGGGACGAGGGTGGGAAGGATGGGACAAGGGTGGGAAGGATGGGACGAGGGTGGGAAGGATGAGACGAGGGTGGGAAGGATGGGACGAGGGTGGGAAGGATGGGACGAGGGTGGGAAGGATGGGACGAGGGTGGGAAGGATGAGACGAGAGTGGGAAGGATGGGACGAGGGTGGGAAGGATGGGACGAGGGTGGGAAGGATGGGACGAGGGTGGGAAGGATGAGACGAGGGTGGGAAGGATGGGACGAGGGTGGGAAGGATGGGACGAGGGTGGGAAGAATGGGACGAGGGTGGGAAGGATGGGACGAGGGTGGGAAGGATGGGACGAGGGTGGGAAGGATGGGACGAAGGTGGGAAGAATGGGACGAGGGTGGGAAGGATGGGACGAGGGTGGGAAGGATGGGACGAGGGTGGGAAGGATGGGACGAGGGTGGGAATGATGAGACGAGGGTGGGAAGGATGGGACGAGGGTGGGAAGAATGGGACGAGGGTGGGAAGGATGGGACGAGGGTGGGAAGGATGGGACGAGGGTGGGAAGGATGAGACGAGGGTGGGAAGAATGAGACGAGGGTGTGAAGGATGGGACGAGGGTGGGAAGGATGGGACGAGGGTGGGAAGGATGGGACGAGGGTAGGAAGGTTGGGACGAGGGTGGGAATTATGGGACGAGGGTGTGAAGGATGGGACGAGGGTGGGAAGGATGGGAGGAGAGTGGGAAGGATGGGACGAGGGTGGGAAGGATGGGACGAGGGTGGGAAGGATGGGACGAGGGAGGGAAGGATGGGACGAGGGTGGGAAGGATGGGACGTGGGTGTGAAGGATGGGACGAGGGTGGGAAGGATGGGACGAGGGTGGGAAGGATGGGACGAGGGTGGGAAGGATGGGAGGAGAGTGGGAAGGATGGGACGTGGGTGGGAAGGATGGGACGAGGGTGGGAAGGATGGGACGAGGGAGGGAAGGATAGGACGAGGGTGGGAAGGATGGGACGAGGGTGTGAAGGATGGGACGAGGGTGGGAAGGATGGGACGAGGGTGTGAAGGATGGGACGAGGGTGGGAAGGATGGGAGGAGAGTGGGAAGGATGGGACGAGGGTGGGAAGGATGGGACGAGGGTGGGAAGGATGGGACGAGGGAGGGAAGGATGGGACGAGGGTGGGAAGGATGGGACGTGGGTGTGAAGGATGGGACGAGGGTGGGAAGGATGGGACGAGGGTGGAAGGATGGGACGAGGGTGGGAAGGATGGGAGGAGAGTGGGAAGGATGGGACGTGGGTGGGAAGGATGGGACGAGGGTGGGAAGGATGGGACGAGGGAGGGAAGGATAGGACGAGGGTGGGAAGGATGGGACGAGGGTGTGAAGGATGGGGACGAGGGTGGGAAGGATGGGACGAGGGTGGGAAGGATGGGACGAGGGTGGGAAGGATGGGACGAGGGTGGGAAGGATGAGACGAGGGTGGGAAGGATGGGACGAGGGTGGGAAGAATGGGACGAGGGTGGGAAGGATGGGACGAGGGTGGGAAGGATGGGACGAGGGTGGGAAGGATGGGACGAGGGGTGGGAAGAATGAGACGAGGGTGGGAAGGATGGGACGAGGGTGGGAAGGATGGGACGAGGGTGGGAAGGATGGGACGAGGGTAGGAAGGATGGGACGAGGGTGGGAAGGATGGGACGAGGGTGTGAAGGATGGGACGAGGGTGGGAAGGATGGGAGGAGAGTGGGAAGGATGGGACGAGGGTGGGAAGGATGGGACGAGGGTGGGAAGGATGGGACGAGGGAGGGAAGGATGGGACGAGGGTGGGAAGGATGGGACGTGGGTGTGAAGGATGGGACGAGGGTGGGAAGGATGGGACGAGGGTGGGAAGGATGGGACGAGGGTGGGAAGGATGGGAGGAGAGTGGGAAGGATGGGACGTGGGTGGGAAGGATGGGACGAGGGTGGGAAGGATGGGACGAGGGAGGGAAGGATAGGACGAGGGTGGGAAGGATGGGACGAGGGTGTGAAGGATGGGACGAGGGTGGGAAGGATGGTACGAGGGTGGGAAGGATGGGACGAGGGTGGGAAGGATGGGACGAGGGTGGGAAGGATGGGACGAGGGTGTGAAGGATGGGACGAGGGTGGGAAGGATGGGACGAGGGTGGGAAGGATGAGACGAGGGTGGGAAGGATGGGACGAGGGTGGGAAGAATGGGACGAGGGTGGGAAGAATGGGACGAGGGTGGGAAGGATGAGACGAGGGTGGGAAGGATGGGACCAGGGTGGGAAGAATGGGACGAGGGTGGGAAGGATGGGACGAGGGTGGGAAGGATGGGACGAGGGTGGGAAGGATGGGACGAGGGTAGGAAGAATGGGACGAGGGTGGGAAGGATGGGACGAGGGTGGGAAGGATGGGACGAGGATGGGACGAGGGTAGGAAGGATGGGACGAGGGTGGGAAGGATGGGACGAGGGTGTGACGGATGGGACGAGGGTGGGAAGGATGGGAGGAGAGTGGGAAGGATGGGACGAGGGTGAGAAGGATGGGACGAGGGTGGGAAGGATGGGACGAGGGAGGGAAGGATGGGACGAGGGTGGGAAGGATGGGACGAGGGTGTGAAGGATGGGACGAGGGTGGGAAGGATGGGACGAGGGTGGGAAGGATGGGACGAGGGTGGGAAGGATGGGACGAGGGTGGGAAGGATGGGAGGAGAGTGGGAAGGATGAGACGAGGGTGGGAAGGATGGGACGAGGGTGGGAAGGATGGGACGAGGGAGGGAAGGATGGGACGAGGGTGGGAAGGTTGGGACGAGAGTGTGAAGGATGGGACGAGGGTGGGAAGGATAGGACGAGGGTGGGAAGGATGGGACGAGGGTGGGAAGGATGGGACGAGGGTGGGAAGGATGGGACGAGGGTGTGAAGGATGGGACGAGGGTGGGAAGGATGGGACGAGGGTGGGAAGGATGGGACGAGGGTGGGAAGGATGGGGACGAGGGTGTGAAGGATGGGACGAGGGTGGGAAGGATGGGACGAGGGTGGGAAGGATGGGACGAGGGTGGAAGAATGGGACGAGGGTGGGAAGGATGGGACGAGGGTGGGAAGGATGGGACGAGGGTGGGAAGGATGGGACGAGGGTGTGAAGGATGGGACGAGGGTGGGAAGGATGGGACGAGGGTGGGAAGGATGGGACGAGGGTGGGAAGAATGGGACGAGGGTGGGAAGGATGGGACGAGGGTGTGAAGGATGGGACGAGGGTGGGAAGGATGGGACGAGGGTGGGAAGGATGGGACGAGGGTGGGAAGAATGGGACGAGGGTGGGAAGGATGGGACGAGGGTGGGAAGGATGGGACGAGGGTGGGAAGGATGGGACGAGGGGGTGGGAAGGATGGAACGAGGGTGGGAAGGATGGGACGAGGGTGGGAAGGATGGGAACGAGGGTGGGAAGGATGAGACGAGGGTGGGAAGGATGGGACGAGGGTGGGAAGGATGGGACGAGGGTGGGAAGGATGGGACGAGGGTGGGAAGGATGGGTCGACCTAGACTTAGCTTGGAACCCTTACCAGTACTTTGCATGTCTAGAGGAAGAGTTTGTTAAGTTAATTTGTCCCACAATGAGAATTGCCTCACCCAAGCTTGCAGTGTGATTGATGGATGGTATGGGACTGTTGTAGGTGGGTTGAGATTGGCCCCAGTGTCCCCACTCTAAGTGGGAGTGGCTCCAGTTGCAGCCTCCATTTGAAACTGAACCTCCACTCAGCAGTCAGCCTCCACGGTGGCTTATGAAATTACATGTTACCCAGAGATTTTTCCAGCTGCTGAACACTGTTACACATATTACACCTGCACACACCTGCACACACCTGCACACACTTGTTGTGACGGGAGAGTTACACTGTGGGAGGCGGCAGCACCTGGCGGCCACCACCACATGCGCCACAGTGTATGATACACAGTAATCTGTGTTACCAGCTGGACTCTACAGGTTCAGCGAGAGGTGTATTACTTCTCTCGGTGTATATAGACTCATCTTACACCTATACTGTAGAGATCTTCCTCCCTCTCTCTCATCCCTCCATGTCTCCTCTTGGCCCCCCTCGCTCCTCTTGCCCCCCCTCACCCCTCTTGGCCCCCCTCGCCCCTCTTGGCCCCCCTCACCCCTCTTGGCCCCCCTCGCCCCTCTTGGCCCCCCTCACCCCTCTTGGCCCCCCTCGCCCCTCTTGGCCCCCCTCGCTCCTCTTGGCCCCCCTCGCTCCTCTTGCCCCCCCTCGCCCCTCTTGGCCCCCCTCGCCCCTCTTGGCCCCCCTCGCCCCTCTTGCCCCCCCTCACCCCTCTTGGCCCCCCTCACCCCTCTTGGCCCCCCTCACCCCTCTTGGCCCCCCTCGCCCCTCTTGGCCCCCCTCACCCCTCTTGGCCCCCCTCGCTCCTCTTGGCTCCCCTCGCTCCTCTTGGCCCCCCTCGCTCCTCTTGCCCCACCTCGCCCCTCTTGGCCCCCCTCGCTCCTCTTGGCCCCCCTCGCTCCTCTTGCCCCCCCTCACCCCTCTTGGCCCCCCTCGCCCCTCTTGGCCCCCCTCACCCCTCTTGGCCCCCCTCGCTCCTCTTGCCCCCCCCTCACCCCTCTTGGCCCCCATCGCCCCTCTTGGCCCCCCTCGCTCCTCTTGGCCCCCCTCGCTCCTCTTGCCCCCCCTCGCCCCTCTTGGCCCCCCTCGCTCCTCTTGGCCCCCCTCGCTCCTCTTGCCCCCCCTCACCCCTCTTGGCCCCCCTCGCCCCTCTTGGCCCCCCCTCACCCCTCTTGGCCCCCCTCGCTCCTCTTGCCCCCCCTCACCCCTCTTGGCCCCCCCTCACCCCTCTTGGCCCCCCTCGCTCCTCTTGCCCCCCCTCACCCCTCTTGGCCCCCCCTCACCCCTCTTGGCCCCCCTCACCCCTCTTGGCCCCCCTCACCCCTCTTGGCCCCCTCGCTCCTCTTGCCCCCCCTCACCCCTCTTGGCCCCCCCTCACCCCTCTTGGCCCCCCTCACCCCTCTTGGCCCCCCTCACCCCTCTTGGCCCCCCTCACCCCTCTTGGCCCCCCCTCACCCCTCTTGGCCCCCCCTAACAAGACAGTGGGCGTGTCCCCGAGACTGTCAATGACCCTCCAAGGTCGCCTGGACCCTGACCCTGGCTCCTGTGACCACGCCCTCTCCTGCTCATCCTCTCCTGCCTCTTCCTCCACCTCCTCTACCTCTTCCTCCACCCCCTCTACCTCTTCCTCCTGCAACACCTTTAACTCCTCAGGAGTGAGGAAGGACACCCCCCCCCCACGTGAGGACATGTAAACAACTCACATCTGACCCCTGAACAGCAGACAAGGATCCTCCTGGATCCTCCTGGGAGTCTTCTTGAGCCTCCTGGAGCCTTCTGGAGCCTCCTGGGAGCCTCCTGGAGTCTCCTGGAGTCTCCTGGAGCCTCCTGGAGTCTCCTGGAGCCTCCTGGAGCCTCCTGGGAGCCTCCTGGAGCTTCCTGGGAGCCTCCTGGAGCTTCCTTGAGCCTCCTGGAGTCTCCTGGAGCCTCCTGGAGCTTCCTTGAGCCTCCTGGAGTCTCCTGGAGCCTCCTGGAGTCTCCTGGAGTCTCCTGGAGCCTCCTGGAGCTTCCTTGAGCGTCCTGGAGCGTCCTGGAGCTTCCTTGAGCGTCCTGGAGCGTCCTGGAGCTTCCTTGAGCATCCTGGAGCTTCCTGTAGCTTCCTGAAGCCTCCTGGTCTCCTGTGGCCAGCCGCAGGCCACATAACTCTTCTAAACATTAGACACAACCTCATCATCTGGGTCCTGGCCAGGGAGGAGTACTGGACGCCAGACCTTCACTGTTCCACCTGTTCACTCAGCAGTAACTGAACACCTGGTTTTGCCCCGTTGACTGGCGAGTGTTCCAGTGACACCTTTGTGCAGCTGTGTGGCCAGGTGTTGGTGGTGATGGTGGCCAGGTGTTGGCGGTGATGGTGGCCAGGTGTTGGTGGTGATGGTGGCCAGGTGTTGGCGGTGATGGTGGCCAGGTGTTGGCGGTGATGGTGGCCCGGTGTTGGTGGTGATGGTGGCCCGGTGTTGGTGGTGATGGTGGCCAGGTGTTGGCGGTGATGGTGGCCCGGTGTTGGTGGTGATGGTGGCCAGGTGTTGGCGGTGATGGTGGCCAGGTGTTGGCGGTGATGGTGGCCCGGTGTTGGTGGTGCTGGTGGCCAAGTGTTGGTGATGATGGTGGCCAGGTGTTGGCGGTGATGGTGGCCAGGTGTTGGTGGTGGTGGTGGCCAGGTGTTGGTGGTGATGGTGGCCAGGTGTTGGTGGTGATGGTGGCCAGGTGTTGGTGGTGATGGTGGCCAGGTGTTGGCGGTGATGGTGGCCAGGTGTTGGTGGTGATGGTGGCCAGGTGATGGTGGTGATGGTGGCCAGGTGTTGGTGGTGATGGTGGCCAGGTGTTGGTGGTGATGGTGGCCAGGTGTTGGCGGTGATGGTGGCCCGGTGTTGGTGGTGATGGTGGCCAGGTGTTGGTGGTGATGGTGGCCAGGTGTTGGTGGTGATGGTGGCCAGGTGTTGGTGGTGATGGTGGCCAGGTGTTGGTGGTGATGGTGGCCCGGTGTTGGTGGTGATGGTGGCCAGGTGTTGGTGGTGATGGTGGCCAGGTGTTGGTGGTGATGGTGGCCAGGTGTTGGTGGTGATGGTGGCCAAGGTGTTGGTGGTGATGGTGGCCAGGTGTTGGTGGTGATGGTGGCCAGGTGTTGGTGGTGATGGTGGCCAGGTGTTGGTGGTGATGGTGGCCAGGTGTTGGTGGTGATGGTGGCCAGGTGTTGGTGGTGATGGTGGCCAGGTGTGGTGGTGTGATGGTGGCCAGGTGGTGGTGTGTGGTGGTGGCCAGGTGTTGGTGGTGATGTGGCCAGGTGTTGGTGGGTGATGGTGGCCAGGTGTTGGTGGCCAGGTGTTGGTGGTGATGGTGGCCAGGTGTTGGTGGTGTTGGTGGCCAGGTGTTGGTGGTGATGGTGGCCAGGTGTTGGTGGGTGATGGTGGCCAGATGTTGGTGGTGATGGTGGCCCGGTGTTGGTGGTGATGGTGGCCAGGTGTTGGTGGTGATGGTGGCCAGGTGTTGGTGGCCAGGTGTTGGTGGTGATGGTGGCCAGGTGGTGGTGGTGATGGTGGCCAGGTGTTGGTGGTGATGGTGGCCAGGTTGTTGGTGGTGTTGGTGGCCAGGTGTTGGTGGTGATGGTGGCCAGGTGTTGGCGGTGATGGTGGCCAGGTGTTGGTGGTGATGGTGGCCAGGTGTTGGTGGTGATGGTGGCCAGGTGTTTGGTGGTGATGGTGGCCAGGTGTTGGTGGCCAGGTGTTGGTGGGGATGGTGGCCAGGTGGTTGGTGGCCAGGTGTTGGTGGTGATGGTGGCCAGGTGTTGGTGGTGTTGGTGGCCAGGTGTTGGTGGTGATGGTGGGCCCAGGTGTTGGTGGTGATGGTGGCCAGGTGTTGGTGGCCAGGTGTTGGTGGTGATGGTGGCCAGGTGTTGGTGTGATGGTGGCCAGGTGTTGGTGGCCAGGTGTTGGGTGTGATGGTGGACCAGGTGTTGGCGGTGATCGGGGGCCAGGTGTTGGTGGGGTGATGGTGGCCAGGTGTTGGTGGGGATGGTGGCCAGGTGTTGGTGGTGATGGTGGCCAGGTGTTGGTGGCCAGGTGTTGGTGGTGATGGTGGCCAGGTGTTGGTGGTGATGGTGGCCAGGTGTTGGTGGTGATGGTGGCCAGGTGTTGGTGGTGATGGTGGCAAGGTGGTGGTGGTGATGGTGGCCAGGTGTTGGTGGTGATGGTGGCCAGGTGTTGGTGGTGATGGTGGCCAGGTGTTAGCGTTGATGGTGGCCAGGTGTTGGTGGTGATGGTGGCCAGGTGTTGGTGGTGATGGTGGCCAGGTGTTGGCGGTGATGGTGGCCAGGTGTTGGTGGTGATGGTGGCCAGGTGTTGGTGGTGATGGTGGCCAGGTGGTGGTGGTGATGGTGGCCAGGTGTTGGTGGTGGTGGTGGCCAGGTGTTGGTGGCCAGGTGTTGGTGATGATGGTGGCCAGGTGTTGGTGGTGATGGTGGCCAGGTGTTGGTGGTGATGGTGGCCAGGTGTTGGTGGTGATGGTGGCCAGGTGTTGGTGGTGATGGTGGCCAGGTGTTGGTGGTGATGGTGGCCAGGTGTTGGTGGTGATGGTGGCCAGGTGGTGGTGGTGATGGTGGCCAGGTGTTGGTGGTGATGGTGGCCAGGTGTTGGTGGTGTTGGTGGCCAGGTGTTGGTGGTGATGGTGGCCAGGTGTTGGCGGTGATGGTGGCCAGGTGTTGGTGGTGATGGTGGCCAGGTGTTGGTGGTGATGGTGGCCAGGTGTTGGTGGTGATGGTGGCCAGGTGTTGGTGGCCAGGTGTTGGTGGTGATGGTGGCCAGGTGTTGGTGGCCAGGTGTTGGTGGTGATGGTGGCCAGGTGTTGGTGGTGTTGGTGGCCAGGTGTTGGTGGTGATGGTGGCCAGGTGTTGGTGGTGATGGTGGCCAGGTGTTGGTGGCCAGGTGTTGGTGGTGATGGTGGCCAGGTGTTGGTGGTGATGGTGGCCAGGTGTTGGTGGCCAGGTGTTGGTGGTGATGGTGGCCAGGTGTTGGCGGTGATGGTGGCCAGGTGTTGGTGGTGATGGTGGCCAGGTGTGTGTGATGGTGCCAGGTGTTGGTGGTGATGGTGGCCAGGTGTTGGTGGTGATGGTGGCCAGGTGTTGGTGGCCAGGTGTTGGTGGTGATGGTGGCCAGGTGTTGGTGGTGATGGTGGCCAGGTGTTGGTGGTGATGGTGGCCAGGTGTTGGTGGTGATGGTGGCAAGGTGGTGGTGGTGATGGTGGCCAGGTGTTGGTGGTGATGGTGGCCAGGTGTTGGTGGTGATGGTGGCCAGGTGTTAGCGTTGATGGTGGCCAGGTGTTGGTGGTGATGGTGGCCAGGTGTTGGTGGTGATGGTGGCCAGGTGTTGGCGGTGATGGTGGCCAGGTGTTGGTGGTGATGGTGGCCAGGTGTTGGTGGTGATGGTGGCCAGGTGGTGGTGGTGATGGTGGCCAGGTGTTGGTGGTGGTGGTGGCCAGGTGTTGGTGGCCAGGTGTTGGTGATGATGGTGGCCAGGTGTTGTTGGTGATGGTGGCCAGGTGTTGGTGGTGATGGTGGCCAGGTGTTGGTGGTGATGGTGGCCAGGTGTTGGTGGTGATGGTGGCCAGGTGGTGGTGGTGATGGTGGCCAGGTGTTGGTGGTGGTGGTGGCCAGGTGTTGGTGGCCAGGTGTTGGTGATGATGGTGGCCAGGTGTTGGTGGTGATGGTGGCCAGGTGTTGGTGGTGATGGTGGCCAGGTGTTGGTGGTGATGGTGGCCAGGTGTTGGTGGTGATGGTGGCCAGGTGTTGGTGGTGATGGTGGCCAGGTGTTGGTGGTGATGGTGGCCAGGTGGTGGTGGTGATGGTGGCCAGGTGTTGGTGGTGATGGTGGCCAGGTGTTGGTGGTGTTGGTGGCCAGGTGTTGGTGGTGATGGTGGCCAGGTGTTGGCGGTGATGGTGGCCAGGTGTTGGTGGTGATGGTGGCCAGGTGTTGGTGGTGATGGTGGCCAGGTGTTGGTGGTGATGGTGGCCAGGTGTTGGTGGCCAGGTGTTGGTGGTGATGGTGGCCAGGTGTTGGTGGCCAGGTGTTGGTGGTGATGGTGGCCAGGTGTTGGTGGTGTTGGTGGCCAGGTGTTGGTGGTGATGGTGGCCAGGTGTTGGTGGTGATGGTGGCCAGGTGTTGGTGGCCAGGTGTTGGTGGTGATGGTGGCCAGGTGTTGGTGGTGATGGTGGCCAGGTGATGGTGGCCAGGTGTTGGTGGTGATGGTGGCCAGGTGTTGGCGGTGATGGTGGCCAGGTGTTGGTGGTGATGGTGGCCAGGTGTTGGTGGTGATGGTGGCCAGGTGTTGGTGGTGATGGTGGCCAGGTGTTGGTGGCCAGGTGTTGGTGGTGATGGTGGCCAGGTGTTGGTGGTGATGGTGGCCAGGTGTTGGTGGTGATGGTGGCCAGGTGTTGGTGGTGATGGTGGCCAGGTGTTGGTGGTGATGGTGGCCAGGTGGTGGTGGTGATGGTGGCCAGGTGTTGGTGGTGATGGTGGCCAGGTGTTGGTGGTGATGGTGGCCAGGTGTTAGCGTTGATGGTGGCCAGGTGTTGGTGGTGATGGTGGCCAGGTGTTGGTGGTGATGGTGGCCAGGTGTTGGCGGTGATGGTGGCCAGGTGTTGGTGGTGATGGTGGCCAGGTGTTGGTGGTGATGGTGGCCAGGTGGTGGTGGTGATGGTGGCCAGGTGTTGGTGGTGGTGGTGGCCAGGTGTTGGTGATGATGGTGGCCAGGTGTTGGTGGTGATGGTGGCCAGGTGTTGGTGGTGATGGTGGCCAGGTGTTGGTGGTGATGGTGGCCAGGTGTTGGTGGTGATGGTGGCCAGGTGTTGGTGGTGATGGTGGCCAGGTGTTGGTGGTGATGGTGGCCAGGTGTTGGTGGCCAGGTGTTGGTGGTGATGGTGGCCAGGTGTTGGTGGTGTTGGTGGCCAGGTGTTGGTGGTGATGGTGGCCAGGTGTTGGTGGTGATGGTGGCCAGGGTTGGTGGTGATGGTGGCCCGGTGTTGGTGGTGATGGTGGCCAGGTGTTGGTGGTGATGGTGGCCAGGTGTTGGTGGCCAGGTGTTGGTGGTGATGGTGGCCAGGTGGTGGTGGTGATGGTGGCCAGGTGTTGGGGTGATGGTGGCCAGGTGTTGGTGGTGTTGGTGGCCAGGTGTTGGTGGTGATGGTGGCCAGGTGTTGGCGGTGATGGTGGCCAGGTGTTGGTGGTGATGGTGGCCAGGTGTTGGTGGTGATGGTGGCCAGGTGTTGGTGGTGATGGTGGCCAGGTGTTGGTGGCCAGGTGTTGGTGGTGATGGTGGCCAGGTGTTGGTGGCCAGGTGTTGGTGGTGATGGTGGCCAGGTGTTGGTGGTGTTGGTGGCCAGGTGTTGGTGGTGATGGTGGCCAGGTGTTGCTGGTGATGGTGGCCAGGTGTTGGTGGCCAGGTGTTGGTGGTGATGGTGGCCAGGTGTTGGTGGTGATGGTGGCCAGGTGTTGGTGGCCAGGTGTTGGTGGTGATGGTGGCCAGGTGTTGGCGGTGATGGTGGCCAGCTGTTGGTGGTGATGGTGGCCAGGTGTTGGTGGTGATGGTGGCCAGGTGTTGGTGGTGATGGTGGCCAGGTGTTGGTGGCCAGGTGTTGGTGGTGATGGTGGCCAGGTGTTGGTGGTGATGGTGGCCAGGTGTTGGTGGTGATGGTGGCCAGGTGTTGGTGGTTGATGGTGGCAAAGGGTGGTGGTGGTGATGGTGGCCGAGGTGTTGGTGGTGATGGTGGTCCAGGTGTTGGTGGTGGATGGTGGCCAGGTGTTAGCGTTGATGTGGCCAGGTGGTTGGGTGGTGATGGTGGCCAGGTGTTGGTGGTGATGGTGGCCAGTGTTGGCGGTGATGGGTGGCCAGGTGTTGGTGGTGATGGTGGCCAGGTGTTGGTGGTGATGGTGGCCAGGTGGTTGTGGTGATGGTGGCCAGGTGTTGGTGGTAGGTGGTGGCCAGGTGTTGGTGGCCAGTGTTGGTGATTGATGTGGCCAGGTGTTGGTGGTGATGGTGGCCAGTGTTGGTGGTGATGGTGGCCAGGTGTTGGTGGTGATGGTGGCCAGGTGGTTGGTGGTGATGGTGGCCAGGTGTTGGTGGTGATGGTGGCCAGGTGTTGGTGGTGATGGTGGCCAGGTGTTGGTGGTGGTGGTGGCCAGGTGTTGGTGGCCAGGTGTTGGCGATGATGGTGGCCAGGTGTTGGTGGTGATGGTGGCAAGGTGTTGGTGGTGATGGTGGCCAGGTGTTGGTGGTGATGGTGGCAAGGTGTTGGTGGTGATGGTGGCCAGGTGTTGGTGGTGATGGTGGCCAGGTGTTGGTGGTGATGGTGGCCAGGTGTTGGTGGCCAGGTGTTGGTGGTGATGGTGGCCAGGTGTTGGTGGTGATGGTGGCCAGGTGTTGGTGGTGATGGTGGCCAGGTGTTGGTGGTGATGGTGGCCAGGTGTTGGTGGTGATGGTGGCCAGGTGTTGGTGGTGATGGTGGCCAGGTGTTGGTGGTGATGGTGGCCAGGTGGTGGTGGTGATGGTGGCCAGGTGTTGGTGGTGATGGTGGCCAGGTGGTGGTGGTGATGGTGGCCAGGGGTTGGTGGTGATGGTGGCCAGGTGTTGGTGTGATGGTGGCCAGGTGGTGGTGGTGATGGTGGCCAGGTGGTGGTGTGATGGTGGCCAGGTGTTGATGGTGGTGGTGGCCAGGTGTTGGTGGTGATGGTGGCCAGGTGTTGGCGGTGATGGTGGCAGGTGGTTGGTGGTGATGGTGGCCAGGTGTTGGGTGGTGATGGTGGCCAGGTGTGGTGGTGATGGTGGCCAGGTGTTGTTGGTGATGGTGGCCAGGTGTTGGGTGGTGATGGTGGCCAGGGTGGGGGTGGTGATGGTGGCCAGAGTGTGGTGGTGATGGTGGCCAGGTGTTGGTGGTGTTGGTGGCCAGGTGTTGGCGGTGATGGTGGCCCGGTGTTGGTGGTGATGGTGGCCAGGTGTTGGTGGTGATGGTGGCCAGGTGTTGGTGGTGATGGTGGCCAGGTGTTGGCGGTGATGGTGGCCAGGTGTTGGTGGTGATGGTGGCCAGGTGTTGGTGGTGATGGTGGCCAGGTGTTGGTGGTGATGGTGGCCAGGTGGTTGGTGGTGATGGTGGCCAGGTGTTGGCGTGATGGTGGCCAGGTGTTGGTGGTGATGGTGGCCAGGTGGGGTGGTGATGGTGGCCAGGTGGTGGTGGTGATGGTGGCCAGGTGTTGGTGGTGATGGTGGCCAGGTGTTGGTGATGATGGTGGCCAGGTGTTGGTGGTGATGGTGGCCAGGTGTTGGTGGTGGTGGTGGCCAGGTGTTGGTGGTGAGTGGTGGCCAGGTGTTGGTGGTGGTGGTGGCCAGGTGTTGGTGGTGATGGTGGCCAGGTGTTGGTGGTGATGGTGGCCAGGTGTTGGTGGTGATGGTGGCCAGGTGTTGGTGGTGATGGTGGCCAGGTGGGGGTGGTGATGGTGGCCAGGTGGTGGTGGTGATGGTGGCCAGGTGTTGTGGTGATGGTGGCCAGGTGTTGGTGGTGATGGTGGCCAGGTGGTGGTGTGATGGTGGCCAGGTGTTGGTGGTGATGGTGGTGGCCAGGTGTTGGTGGTGATGGTGGCCAGGTGGGGGTGGTGATGGTGGCCAGGTGGTGGTGGTGATGGTGGCCAGGTGTTGGTGGTGATGGTGGCCAGGTGGGGTGGTGATGGTGGCCAGGTGTTGGTGGTGGTGGTGGCCAGGTGTTGGTGATGATGGTGGCCAGGTGGTTGGTGGTGATGGTGGCCAGGTGTTGGTGGTGATGGTGGCCAGGTGTTGGTGGTGATGGTGGCCAGGTGTTGGTGGTGATGGTGGCCAGGTGTTGGTGATGATGGTGGCCAGGTGTTGGTGGTGATGGTGGCCAGGTGTTGGTGGTGATGGTGGGCCAGGTGGTGGTGGTGATGGTGGCCAGGTGTTGGTGGTGATGGTGGTGGCCAGGTGTTGGTGGTGATGGTGGCCAGGTGTTGGTGGTGATGGTGGCCAGGTGTTGGTGGTGATGGTGGCCAGGTGGTGGTGGTGATGGTGGCCAGGTGTTGGTGGTGATGGTGGCCAGGTGTTGGTGGTGATGGTGGCCAGGTGTTGGTGGTGATGGTGGCCAGGTGTTGGTGGTGATGGTGGCCAGGTGTTGGTGGTGATGGTGGCCAGGTGGGGGTGGTGATGGTGGCCAGGTGGTGGTGGTGATGGTGGCCAGGTGTTGGTGGTGATGGTGGCCAGGTGGGGGTGGTGATGGTGGCCAGGTGGGGGTGGTGATGGTGGGCCAGGTGGGGGTGGTGATGGTGGCCAGGTGGGGGTGGTGATGGTGGCCAGGTGTTGGTGGTGATGGTGGCCAGGTGTTGGTGGTGATGGTGGCCGCACTAACACGTTCCTCCTTCACTCAGTAGGGGTGGAATCCAGATGCCAAATCAGTTGAGTACCTGTGTGGTGGCGCGGGGGGTGGCGCAGGTGGTGGCGCGGGGGGTGGCGCAGGTGGTGGCGCGGGTGGTGGCGCGGGTGGTGGCGCGGGGGGTGGCGCAGGTGGTGGCGCGGGTGGTGGCGCGGGTGGTGGCGCGGGGGGTGGCCCGGGTGGTGGCGCGGGGGGTGGCGCGGGTGGTGGCGCAGGTGGTGGCGCGGGTAGTGGCGCGGGGGGTGGCCCGGGTGGTGGCGCGGGTGGTGGCGCGGGGGGGTGGCGCGGGTGGTGGCGCTGGTGGTGGCGCGGGTAGTGGCGCGGGGGTGGCCCGGGTGGTGGCGCAGGTGGTGGCGCAGGTGGTGGCGCGGGTGGTGGCGCGGGTGGTGACGCGGGTGGTGGCGCGGGTGGTGGCGGGTGTGGTGGCGCGGGTGGTGGCCCGGGTGGTGGCGCGGGTGGTGGCCCGGGTGGTGGCGCGGGTGGTGGCGCGGGTGTTGTGGTGAAGGTTAGCCACACTGCTGGCCGCTTGCCCCTCCGAGGAGTGCGTGAGAGAACACCGCCGTGTCCTGACTGTCAACAATAACACCGGTGAGGATATCTCCTAGTTGCTCGCCCGTGATGCACTGGCTCCACTCCCTCATAAAGACCGCTCCTGCAGCAAGGAATTACCCTGGGAAGGTGATGTCGAGGTGGCCGTAGCGCATTAGCGGGTCGTGTGCCAGTATTTTGCCGATGTCTCTCCTCGCTCGTGAAGTAGAGCAGAATGTCGACACTCTCGTGTCTGTTGTCGACGTGGTTCACGATGTCGACGTCTGTGAAGATCCTTGGGCGAGGTCGGAGGTGGTTCGTCTCCGAACCTCCGGGGCTCACAGTTCCTCCGACGGTGCTGGAATCGCATTGGCGTTTGTCTTTACATTGGAGACTTTAAGCGCCGTGGATCGGAGGGACCTGCTGCTTGGGTAACAGCATCTCCTCCGTATCAACCTACCGTGGCATTGCTCCCTGGAGGGGCCACTCCAGACCGACACCCAGAGCACAACTCGATAGTCTCCTGAGACTGATGGATGCCTACTACTACTACTACTACAGGATACAGGATACAGCGTGTATCCTGCCCAACATGTTCTGGAAGCTGTGGTTCAAATAATGGACTACGAAAATTGCCAGCTGCGACTGCCAGACTTGTAACAGGTGACATGTGTGGCTCAAGGTGCCAAGGGTGACAGGTGTTTGAGTGCAGGTGTGGCTGCAGGCTTGTCTGTGACACATGTGTAGTGTCTATAAAGCTGCCAACAAGAAATTTATCAGTTTAGTCAAATTATTTTCATGTATAAATGTTGGTCTGTTGCTCTCTCCAGGTCCACCATGTGTGTTAGTCACGTGAGCACGTGACTGTAGCCACTTGAGCACGTGACTGTAGCCACTTGAGCACGTGACTGTAGCCACTTGAGCACGTGACTGTAGCCACTTGAGCACGTGACTGTAGCCACTTGAGCACGTGACTGTAGCCACGTGAGCACGTGACTGTAGCCACTTGAGCACGTGACTGTAGCCACTTGAGCACGTGACTGTAGCCACTTGAGCACGTGACTGTAGCCACTTGAGCACGTGACTGTAGCCACGTGAGCACGTGACTGTAGCCACTTGAGCACATCACTGTAGCCACTTGAGCATGTGACTGTAGCCACTTGAGCACGTGACTGTAGCCACTTGAGCACGTGACTGTAGCCACTTGAGCACGTGACTGTAGCCACTTGAGCACGTGACTGTAGCCACTTGAGCACATCACTGTAGCCACTTGAGCACGTGACTGTAGCCACTTGAGCACGTGACTGTAGCCACTTGAGCACGTGACTGTAGCCACTTGAGCACGTGACTGTAGCCACTTGAGCACGTGACTGTAGCCACTTGAGCACGTGACTGTAGCCACTTGAGCACGTGACTGTAGCCACTTGAGCACGTGACTGTAGCCACTTGAGCACGTGACTGTAGCCACTTGAGCACGTGACTGTAGCCACTTGAGCACGTGACTGTAGCCACTTGAGCACATCACTGTAGCCACTTGAGCACATCACTGTAGCCACTTGAGCACGTGACTGTAGCCACTTGAGCACGTGACTGTAGCCACTTGAGCACGTGACTGTAGCCACTTGAGCACATAACTGTAGCCACTTGAGCACATCACTGTAGCCACTTGAGCACGTGACTGTAGCCACTTGAGCACATAACTGTAGCCACTTGAGCACATCACTGTAGCCACTTGAGCACGTGACTGTAGCCACTTGAGCACATCACTGTAGCCACTTGAGCACGTGACTGTAGCCACTTGAGCACGTGACTGTAGCCACTTGAGCACGTGACTGTAGCCACTTGAGCACATCACTGTAGCCACTTGAGCACGTGACTGTAGCCACTTGAGCACATCACTGTAGCCACTTGAGCACATCACTGTAGCCACTTGAGCACATCACTGTAGCCACTTGAGCACGTGACTGTAGCCACTTGAGCACATCACTGTAGCCACTTGAGCACATCACTGTAGCCACTTGAGCACGTGACTGTAGCCACTTGAGCACGTGACTGTAGCCACTTGAGCACGTGATTGTAGCCACTTGAGCATGTGACTGTAGCCACTTGAGCACGTGACTGTAGCCACATGAGCACGTGACTGTAGCCACTTGAGCACGTGACTGTAGCCACTTGAGCACGTGACTGTAGCCACTTGAGCACATCACTGTAGCCACTTGAGCACGTGACTGTAGCCACTTGAGCACGTGACTGTAGCCACTTGAGCACGTGACTGTAGCCACTTGAGCACATCACTGTAGCCACTTGAGCACGTGACTGTAGCCACTTGAGCACGTGACTGTAGCCACTTGAGCACATCACTGTAGCCACTTGAGCACGTGACTGTAGCCACTTGAGCACGTGACTGTAGCCACATGAGCACATCACTGTAGCCACTTGAGCACGTGACTGTAGCCACTTGAGCACGTGACTGTAGCCACTTGAGCACGTGACTGTAGCCACTTGAGCACGTGACTGTAGCCATTTGAGCACATCACTGTAGCCACTTGAGCACGTGACTGTAGCCACTTGAGCACATCACTGTAACCACTTGAGCACGTGACTGTAGCCACTTGAGCACATCACTGTAGCCACTTGAGCACATCACTGTAGCCACTTGAGCACGTGACTGTAGCCACTTGAGCACGTGACTGTAGCCACTTGAGCACGTGACTGTAGCCACTTGAGCACATCACTGTAGCCACTTGAGCACGTGACTGTAGCCACTTGAGCACGTGACTGTAGCCACTTGAGCACATCACTGTAGCCACTTGAGCACGTGACTGTAGCCACTTGAGCACGTGACTGTAGCCACATGAGCACATCACTGTAGCCACTTGAGCACGTGACTGTAGCCACATGAGCACATCACTGTAGCCACTTGAGCACGTGACTGTAGCCACTTGAGCACGTGACTGTAGCCACTTGAGCACGTGACTGTAGCCACTTGAGCACGTGACTGTAGCCATTTGAGCACATCACTGTAGCCACTTGAGCACGTGACTGTAGCCACTTGAGCACATCACTGTAACCACTTGAGCACGTGACTGTAGCCACTTGAGCACGTGACTGTAGCCATTTGAGCACATCACTGTAGCCACTTGAGCACGTGACTGTAGCCACTTGAGCACGTGACTGTTGCCACTTGAGCACATCACTGTAGCCACTTGAGCACATCACTGTAGCCACTATAGCACATCACTGTAGCCACTTGAGCACGTGACTGTAGCCACTTGAGCACGTGACTGTAGCCACTTGAGCACATCACTGTAGCCACTTGAGCACATCACTGTAGCCACTTGAGCACATCACTGTAGCCACTTGAGCACATCACTGTAGCCACTATAGCACATCACTGTAGCCACTTGAGCACGTGACTGTAGCCACTTGAGCACGTGACTGTAGCCACTTGAGCACGTGACTGTAGCCACTTGAGCACGTGACTGTAGCCACTTGAGCACGTGACTGTAGCCACTTGAGCACGTGACTGTAGCCACTTGAGCACGTGACTGTAGCCACTTGAGCACATCACTGTAGCCACTTGAGCACGTGACTGTAGCCACATGAGCACATCACTGTAGCCACTTGAGCACATCACTGTAGCCACTTGAGCACATCACTGTAGCCACTTGAGCACATCGCTGTAGCCACTTGAGCACATCACTGTAGCCACTTGAGCACATCACTGTAGCCACTTGAGCACATCGCTGTAGCCACTTGAGCACATCACTGTAGCCACTTGAGCACGTGACTGTAACCACTTGAGCACATCACTGTAGCCACTTGAGCACATCACTGTAGCCACTTGAGCACATCACTGTAGCCACTTGAGCACGTGACTGTAACCACTTGAGCACATCACTGTAGCCACTTGAGCACGTGACTGTAACCACTTGAGCACATCACTGTAGCCACTTGAGCACATCACTGTAGCCACTTGAGCACGTGACTGTAGCCACTTGAGCACGTGACTGTAGCCACTTGAGCACATCACTGTAGCCACTTGAGCACGTGACTGTTCCCACTTGAGCACGTGACTGTAGCCACTTGAGCACGTGACTGTACCCACTTGAGCACGTGACTGTAGCCACTTGAGCACGTGACTGTACCCACTTGAGCACGTGACTGTAGCCACTTGAGCACATCACTGTAGCCACTTGAGCACGTGACTGTAGCCACTTGAGCACGTGACTGTAGCCACTTGAGCACATCACTGTAGCCACTTGAGCACATCACTGTAGCCACTTGAGCACGTGACTGTACCCACTTGAGCACATAACTGTAGCCACTTGAGCACGTGACTGTAGCCACTTGAGCACGTGACTGTAGCCACTTGAGCACGTGACTGTACCCACTTGAGCACGTGACTGTAGCCACTTGAGCACATCACTGTAGCCACTTGAGCACGTGACTGTAGCCACTTGAGCACGTGACTGTAGCCACTTGAGCACGTGACTGTAGCCACTTGAGCACGTGACTGTAGCCACTTGAGAGTAGTAGGGAGTAAGAGCCACAGACGAATTTTTTTTTTCAGAAAATTCGTCTGTGGATCTTGGGGGGTTTCAGGTAATTTAGAAATTCGTCTGTGGATCTTGGGGGGTTTCAGGTGAATTTGGGCAGTCACAGATTTGGAATTAAGGAATTCTTATGAGAAAAATAATTTCTGAGATTTTAGAGGTTTGTTAAGCGTTCTTATGAGAAAAATAAGTAGGAAAATCTTATAGAAATATTTTAGAAAATATAGTGTTTGTGTCACAGCATTTCCAGGTAAAATCTACGGACATATTGTGCCTGTTTTCAACATCGGAAATTCGTCTGTGGATCTTCGGGGGTTTCAGGTGAATTTGGGCAGTCACAGATTTGGAATTAAGGAATTCTTATAAGGAGCATAATTTCTGAGATTTTAGAAGTTTGCTAACCGTTCTTATGGGGGAAATTCAATTTTTTTCAGAGATCAGTTTTAAGAAAATATTTCAGAGTTTCAAATAATCATAGAAGTTTATTTATATGTTTATGACCAAATTTTGTAAAAAGACCATTTTCAGCAAATACTGTCTTAGACAATTTGTTAAGGAAAACAGACATCTTAGCCATTACATTTAGTTTTATAAGCATTTAAGTCAGAAAATAGTTTAAGCTCAAAATTCGTCAGAGTCCACTTTGAGAGCAAAATTAGTCAGAGACAGTTTTCAGCTCATATTTCATCAGAGTCCAATTATCAACAGAAATTCGCCAGAGTCCACTTTGAGAGCAAAATTAGTCAGAGACAGTTTTCAGCTCATATTTCATCAGAGTCCAATTATCAACAGAAATTCGCCAGAGTCTACTTTGAGAGCAAAATTAGTCAGAGACAGTTTTAAGCTCAAATTTCATCAGAGTCCAGTTCTTGATCGAAATTCATCAGAGTCCAGTTTTCTAGCAAATTCGTCAGAGTCTACTTTGAGAGCAAAATTAGTCAGAGACAGTTTTTAGCTTATATTTCATCAGAGTCCAGTTTATACCGAAAATTCGCCAGAGTCTACTTTGTGCCAAAATATTCAGAGTCCAGTTCATGATCGAAATTAATCAGAGTTCAATTAAAGACCCAAATTTGACAGAGACCACATTTTCGCTACTAGCAGTCCAATCCCCCTGAAATTTTAAACAGTCATATTTCAGACGTAGTAAATAAGATCAAGTCAGTTACTGAGCTCCAGCTCTTGTCCCCCCTGTATTTGCATATTTTCTCTATATTCACTGTGTTCTTCGTATTCTCATCCGTGTTCACACTATGTTCTTCAAATGTTCACAGTCCCATTCAGTTCATATTTTCACAAGTATCTCCATTTTTTTCTGTAATCTTTCTCTTAGTCTCATTATGTTCTCTACAAATTCTAGTCATATTTTCTATGTTTTCATGTTCATCACATGTTCTCTTTACAACTTTTATACTCAATATTCATGCTAACTTCCATATTTTGTGTTCTTTGTCAATATTCATGTTCCTCTACAAGTTCATGTTCCTCACAAGATCACTTCGTTTTTCACCTTCACTTACATGTTTTCTACATTCTTTGTCATATTCTCCATGTTCTTCACAAGTCCATTGCTCATTCTTTGTATTCCCTATTCTCCTTATCATGTTTTCATGTTCTCTGTATAACTTTTATACTCAATATTCATGTTCTCAATGTTCTTAGCTTGTTCTTCACACGTTCAGTGTTCATTCTTTGTATTCCCTATGTTCCTTATCATGTCTTCATATTCTCTAAGTTCATATTCCCTTCACGTTCACTCTATTCATCAACTTTTTCTTACATGTTTTCTGTGTTCACCGTATGTTCACTGTGTTCATTCCCTTACTTAACCTCAATTTTTTTTATGTTCTTTGTTTCTTCCATTCACTAACTAGTTCTTTGTCAAATAATATTATACTGCATTACAGTTCCCTCAACAATTTTAGTCACCAAGTTTTTATTTGCAAAACTATGTCAAAGTAATTCTCGTAGTCAACTTAATAGTTCTACCAACCCCGTTCGTAAACAAAATCTACACTTTATTCAGTTCCAAATTTACAAAGACAAACCTTTCTTGTAACTTCTTAACTAAAAATCTTTCGCCAATCAACTAAAACATAGTCACTTTCCTCATTTCTCAACTAACTTATTATCCAATCAACCAAAAATTGTCAAAGGAATCTTTCCAACACTGTTCATAACTAAACTTATTCCCTAGTCATCAGAAAATAACCGTGTTCTTCATGTTTCATTGTCATTTCATAACTAAAATTATCCATCAATCAACAGAAAAAGTCATATTCATCATTTCGTAACAGCCATTATGTTTTCGTCAAGTAAGAAAATATAGTCAAAGATATCTATCATCGTCGTACTTAACTGACATTTATACTTTGTGGAGCACTAAAAAATAGTCAAATGTAACTTTTTCAACACTTTCGTAACTAAAATTATATGTCGCTAAGAAAAATTGTCAAAGGAATCTTTCCAGCACTGTTCTTAACTAAACTTATTCCCCAGTCATCAGAAATAACCGTGTTCTTCATGTTTCATTGTCATTTCATAACTAAAATTATCCATCAATCAACAGAAAAAGCCATGTTCATCATGTTTTTGTCTTTTTGCTTAACTAAAATTATGTTTTGTCAAGTAAGAAAAAATAACCAAAGATATCTTTCATCGCTGTTCTTAACTGACATTATACTTTGGGGAGCACAAAAATAGTCTCCCTCGTCATGTTTTGTCTTTTTCCTTAACTAAAGTATTCATCAGTCAACTAAAAAATAGTTACTTCATCATGTTTCCTTGTCATTTCTTAACTGAAATATCACTTTTCTCATTTAAAATAGTCATGTGTAACCTCTTTCCAACACTGTTCTTAACTAAAGTAACCTTTCACTTCGCTAGAATAGTCATATTCATCGTTGTTCCTAACTAAAATTATATGTCGTTAAGTAAGAAATATAGTCAAAGACTCTCTTCGAGACATCAAGGACTTACTCAAAGACATCAAAGTTGCACTCAAAGACATCCTTTGAGACATCAAAGATATCCTTTAAGACTTCAATGGGACTCTTCGAGATATCAAAAGACACTCTCAAACACTCAAAAATTTACTTGCATCCTCAAAGTTATTCTCAGAGGCATAAAAGTTATTCTCGGAGCTATCAAATTAATCTCTAAAACAACAAAAGTTAATCTCTGTCATCAAAGTTGATCTGCAAGATATCTTCGAGACATCAAAGTTACTTTTCATTACATCAAAGACGCATTCAAATACTACCCATGTTCTCAGAAGTCATTCTCAAAGTCATCAAAGTTATTCAAAGAGCTAACAAAAGTTATTCTCAGAGTCACTTTCGTTCTTCAGAGAAACTTTCCAAAACATCTTTGTTCATCAAAGTTATTCTCAGAGTTAACAAAGGTAATCTCTAACTCACTCTCGTTCATCAAAGTTGTTTCAAAGACATCAAAGTTAATCTCAGAGTTATCCAAAGATATTCTCTTGTCCACAAAAGTTAATCCAAGAGACGTCAAAGTTAATCTCAGACATCTTCGTTCATAAAAGTTATTCTCAGAGACATCTAAAGTTATTCTTTAAGACAACAAAGTCTTTCTCAGAGTCATCAAAGTTATTCTCAGAGTCACCTTTGTTATTCAAAGAAGCCTTCTGAGACATCCTCGTTCAACAAAAACTGTCCTCAGAGCCATCAAAAAGTTAAATGCAGTCGTCAAAGTTATTCTCTAAGTATCTTTTCGTTCATCAGAGAAGCTTTCTAAGACATCTTTGTTCATCCAAGTTGTTCTCTAAGACATCAATCTTGTTCTCTAAGACATCAAAGATGTTCTCTAAATCATAAAAGTTAATCTCTAAGTTACCTTCGTTCGTCAGAGAAACTTTCCAAAACATCTTTGTTCATCAAACTTGTTTTCAAAGTCATCAAAAGTTAATCTAAGACATCTTCTTTCATCAAAGTTATTTTCAGAGACATCTAAAGTTATTCTCAGAGCTATCAAACTTGTTCTCAGAGTCATCAAAAGTTAATCTAAGACATCTTCTTTCATCAAAGTTATTTTCAGAGACATCTAAAGTTATTCTCAGAGCTATCAAACTTGTTCTCAGAGTCATCAAATGTTATTCTCGAAGTCATCAAAGATATTTTCAGAGACATCTAAAGTTAATTTCTATGTTATAAAAGTTATTCTCAGAGACATCTAAAGTTAATCTTGCTCATCAAAGTTGTTCTCTAAACATCAATGTTGTTCTCCAAGACATCAAAGATGTTCTCAAAATCATAAAAGTTATTCCCAGAGCTATCAAAGTTATTCTCAAAGTCATCAAAGTTATTCAAAGAGCTAGTTATTCTCTAAGTAACCTTTCGTTCATCAGAGAAGCTTTCTAAGACATCTTCGTTCATCAATGTTGATCTCTAAGTCACCTTCGTTCATCAAAGAAACTCTCCTTCTTCCATCATGTTATTCTTTAAGACATCTTCAGTCATAAAATTTCTCTCCAAAATGTAACTAGTTCAGCTTTTCATATCAAACGTACACTTCTGTTAAAATATATTTTCTTAGACATTTTACCTTTTAAACTGTTCTCTGATCTACACTGTTCAAACCTACGTAACCTATCCTCTCCACACAATGTTACTTAGTTAACGTAACGTTCCTAAACCTAACTTTACCTATCTTACCTAACTTAACCTGCATAACCTAACTTTACCTATGTTACCTTACCTTACCTATCTTACCTAACCTAACCTAACTTTACCTATGTTACCTTACCTTACCTACCTTTCCTAACTTAACCTGCTTAACCTATCTTACCTAACTTTACCATGTTACCTTACCTTACCTACCTTTCCTAACCTATCTTACCTAACCTAACCTAACTTTACCTATGTTACCTTACCTTACCTACCTTTCCTAACCTATCTTACCTAACCTAACCTAACTTTACCTATGTTACCTTACCTTACCTACCTTTCCTAACTTAACCTGCTTAACCTATCTTACCTATCGTACCTAACTTTACCTATGTTACCTTACCTTACCTATCTTACCTAACATAACCTAACTTTACCTATGTTACCTTACCTTACCTTACCTACCTTTCCTAACTTAACCTGCTTAACCTATCTTACCTATCTTACCTAACTTTACCTATCTTACCTAACTTAACTTTCATAACCTAACTTTACCTATCCTAACATAACTTACCTTACCTTCCCTATCTTACCTAACTTTACCTATCCTAACATAACTTACCTTACCTATCATACCTAACTTAACCTAACTTTACCTATCCTAACTTAACTTACCTAACTTATTCTGCTTAACCTAACTTATTTAACTTATCTTACCTATCCTAACGTAACCTAACTTGCTTTACCTAACTTAATCTTACATTCCCAAACTGATGTATCCTAACTTATCTAGTCAAACCAGACATGATCTAACTTACATAAGTATTCCTTCTTGTCTTTTGTGTTTCGTCAATCATTGTCTCATATTCATTTACTCATTTCATTAGTTAATTTCTCAAATGATCACTTATGCATTTCAAGTGCTATTTGTTAGAGATTGGATATTTAAGCATTTCAAAGAATGTTTGTTATATATGGGCATTTACTCATTTCAAGGGATAATTTCTCAAATGGACGTTTTTGCATTTCAAGTGTTATTTGTTTAAGATTGGGTGTTTAACCATTTCAAAAGTTTTTTCTTATATATGGGAACTTACTCGTTTCAAGGGCCAATTTCTCAAATGGTCATTTTTGCAGATAAAGGGTTATTTGTTAAAGTTCATCAAGTTGCTCATAAGTTGTATTTATTATGTTTGTTATCATTTATTCTTATTCCCCAACCCCTTAACCTAACCTCTTGTAATCTTAGTGTATTTGGTAGGTTCTATCATATGTTCTTATTCCCCAACCCCTTAACCTAACCTCTTGTAATCTTAGTGTATTTAGTAGGTTCTATCATATGTTCTTATTCCCCAACCCTTTAACCTAACCTTTCAGATGTAGTTTATTGTGTTTTTTGAAGTATTTGTTGAATATATTATCCTTTTCCTAACCTTTCAGATGTAGCTTTGTTTCTCCTTTGTATATTTTTACCCAAACCTTCTTTCCTTCTTTTACTTTGATTCTCCTACTCCTTCTAACCCTCCTTTTCTATCTCTCTCCCTTATTCTCTCTCTTCCTCCCCCTCTCTCTCCCTCATTTGCTCAAATGCTCTCTTGTTTCTCAAATTCAAGTCTTATTGCTCCCATTCTCACACTCTCTCTCTCATTCTCTCTTCTTTGGTCCCATTCTCTTCCGCCCCCTCTCTCTTACTCCTTGCTCTTCTTTCATGCTCTCACTCCCTTGAGCTCTTGTTTCTCAATTTCAAGTCTTAGTAGATCTGATTCTTTACTATTGTAATTCTATTATTACTAAGATAAAGAACGAACTTATATGTGAAAAACAAAGTAAAAGAAGGAAAGAAAGTTAAGTGGGATGGTGGGTTTGGGTAAAAATATACAAAGGAGAAACAAAGCTACATCTGAAAGGTTAGGAAAAGGATAATATATTCAACAAATACTTCAAAAAACACAATAAACTACATCTGAAAGGTTAGGTTAAAGGGTTGGGGAATAAGAACATATGATAGAACCTACTAAATACACTAAGATTACAAGAGGTTAGGTTAAGGGGTTGGGGAATAAGAACATATGATAGAACCTACCAAATACACTAAGATTACAAGAGGTTAGGTTAAGGGGTTGGGGAATAAGAATAAATGATAACAAACATAATAAATACAACTTATGAGCAACTTGATGAACTTTAACAAATAACCCTTTATCTGCAAAAATGACCATTTGAGAAATTGGCCCTTTAAACGAGTAAGTTCCCATATATAAGAAAAAACTTTTGAAATGGTTAAACACCCAATCTTAAACAAATAACACTTGAAATGCAAAAACGTCCATTTGAGAAATTATCCCTTGAAATGAGTAAATGCCCATATATAACAAACATTCTTTGAAATGCTTAAATATCCAATCTCTAACAAATAGCACTTGAAATGCATAAGTGATCATTTGAGAAATTAACTAATGAAATGAGTAAATGAATATGAGACAATGATTGACGAAACACAAAAGACAAGAAGGAATACTTATGTAAGTTAGATCATGTCTGGTTTGACTAGATAAGTTAGGATACATCAGTTTGGGAATGTAAGATTAAGTTAGGTAAAGCAAGTTAGGTTACGTTAGGATAGGTAAGATAAGTTAAATAAGTTAGGTTAAGCAGAATAAGTTAGGTAAGTTAAGTTAGGATAGGTAAAGTTAGGTTAAGTTAGGTATGATAGGTAAGGTAAGTTATGTTAGGATAGGTAAAGTTAGGTAAGATAGGGAAGGTAAGGTAAGTTATGTTAGGATAGGTAAAGTTAGGTTATGAAAGTTAAGTTAGGTAAGATAGGTAAAGTTAGGTAAGATAGGTAAGATAGGTTAAGCAGGTTAAGTTAGGAAAGGTAGGTAAGGTAAGGTAAGGTAACATAGGTAAAGTTAGGTTATGTTAGGTAAGATAGGTAAGGTAAGGTAACATAGGTAAAGTTAGGTACGATAGGTAAGATAGGTTAAGCAGGTTAAGTTAGGAAAGGTAGGTAAGGTAAGGTAACATAGGTAAAGTTAGGTTAGGTTAGGTAAGATAGGTTAGGAAAGGTAGGTAAGGTAAGGTAACATAGGTAAAGTTAGGTTAGGTTAGGTAAGATAGGTTAGGAAAGGTAGGTAAGGTAAGGTAACATGGTAAAGTTAGGTAAGATAGGTTAAGCAGGTTAAGTTAGGAAAGGTAGGTAAGGTAAGGTAACATAGGTAAAGTTAGGTTAGGTTAGGTAAGATAGGTAAGGTAAGGTAACATAGGTAAAGTTAGGTTATGCAGGTTAAGTTAGGTAAGATAGGTAAAGTTAGGTTTAGGAACGTTACGTTAACTAAGTAACATTGTGTGGAGAGGATAGGTTACGTAGGTTTGAACAGTGTAGATCAGAGAACAGTTTAAAAGGTAAAATGTCTAAGAAAATATATTTTAACAGAAGTGTACGTTTGATATGAAAAGCTGAACTAGTTACATTTTGGAGAGAAATTTTATGACTGAAGATGTCTTAAAGAATAACATGATGGAAGAAGGAGAGTTTCTTTGATGAACGAAGGTGACTTAGAGATCAACATTGATGAACGAAGATGTCTTAGAAAGCTTCTCTGATGAACGAAAGGTTACTTAGAGAATAACTAGCTCTTTGAATAACTTTGATGACTTTGAGAATAACTTTGATAGCTCTGGGAATAACTTTTATGATTTTGAGAACATCTTTGATGTCTTGGAGAACAACATTGATGTTTAGAGAACAACTTTGATGAGCAAGATTAACTTTAGATGTCTCTGAGAATAACTTTTATAACATAGAAATTAACTTTAGATGTCTCTGAAAATATCTTTGATGACTTCGAGAATAACATTTGATGACTCTGAGAACAAGTTTGATAGCTCTGAGAATAACTTTAGATGTCTCTGAAAATAACTTTGATGAAAGAAGATGTCTTAGATTAACTTTTGATGGTTCTGAGAACAAGTTTGATAGCTCTGAGAATAACTTTAGATGTCTCTGAAAATAACTTTGATGAAAGAAGATGTCTTAGATTAACTTTTGATGACTTTGAAAACAAGTTTGATGAACAAAGATGTTTTGGAAAGTTTCTCTGACGAACGAAGGTAACTTAGAGATTAACTTTTATGATTTAGAGAACATCTTTGATGTCTTAGAGAACAAGATTGATGTCTTAGAGAACAACTTGGATGAACAAAGATGTCTTAGAAAGCTTCTCTGATGAACGAAAAGATACTTAGAGAATAACTTTGACGACTGCATTTAACTTTTTGATGGCTCTGAGGACAGTTTTTGTTGAACGAGGATGTCTCAGAAGGCTTCTTTGAATAACAAAGGTGACTCTGAGAATAACTTTGATGACTCTGAGAAAGACTTTGTTGTCTTAAAGAATAACTTTAGATGTCTCTGAGAATAACTTTTATGAACGAAGATGTCTGAGATTAACTTTGACGTCTCTTGGATTAACTTTTGTGGACAAGAGAATATCTTTGGATAACTCTGAGATTAACTTTGATGTCTTTGAAACAACTTTGATGAACGAGAGTGAGTTAGAGATTACCTTTGTTAACTCTGAGAATAACTTTGATGAACAAAGATGTTTTGGAAAGTTTCTCTGAAGAACGAAAGTGACTCTGAGAATAACTTTTGTTAGCTCTTTGAATAACTTTGATGACTTTGAGAATGACTTCTGAGAACATGGGTAGTATTTGAATGCGTCTTTGATGTAATGAAAAGTAACTTTGATGTCTCGAAGATATCTTGCAGATCAACTTTGATGACAGAGATTAACTTTTGTTGTTTTAGAGATTAATTTGATAGCTCCGAGAATAACTTTTATGCCTCTGAGAATAACTTTGAGGATGCAAGTAAATTTTTGAGTGTTTGAGAGTGTCTTTTGATATCTCGAAGAGTCCCATTGAAGTCTTAAAGGATATCTTTGATGTCTCAAAGGATGTCTTTGAGTGCAACTTTGATGTCTTTGAGTAAGTCCTTGATGTCTCGAAGAGAGTCTTTGACTATATTTCTTACTTAACGACATATAATTTTAGTTAGGAACAACGATGAATATGACTATTCTAGCGAAGTGAAAGGTTACTTTAGTTAAGAACAGTGTTGGAAAGAGGTTACACATGACTATTTTAAATGAGAAAAGTGATATTTCAGTTAAGAAATGACAAGGAAACATGATGAAGTAACTATTTTTTAGTTGACTGATGAATACTTTAGTTAAGGAAAAAGACAAAACATGACGAGGGAGACTATTTTTGTGCTCCCCAAAGTATAATGTCAGTTAAGAACAGCGATGAAAGATATCTTTGGTTATTTTTTCTTACTTGACAAAACATAATTTTAGTTAAGCAAAAAGACAAAAACATGATGAACATGGCTTTTTCTGTTGATTGATGGATAATTTTAGTTATGAAATGACAATGAAACATGAAGAACACGGTTATTTCTGATGACTGGGGAATAAGTTTAGTTAAGAACAGTGCTGGAAAGATTCCTTTGACAATTTTTCTTAGCGACATATAATTTTAGTTACGAAAGTGTTGAAAAAGTTACATTTGACTATTTTTTAGTGCTCCACAAAGTATAAATGTCAGTTAAGTACGACGATGATAGATATCTTTGACTATATTTTCTTACTTGACGAAAACATAATGGCTGTTACGAAATGATGAATATGACTTTTTTCTGTTGATTGATGGATAATTTTAGTTATGAAATGACAATGAAACATGAAGAACACGGTTATTTTCTGATGACTAGGGAATAAGTTTAGTTATGAACAGTGTTGGAAAGATTCCTTTGACAATTTTTGGTTGATTGGATAATAAGTTAGTTGAGAAATGAGGAAAGTGACTATGTTTTAGTTGATTGGCGAAAGATTTTTAGTTAAGAAGTTACAAGAAAGGTTTGTCTTTGTAAATTTGGAACTGAATAAAGTGTAGATTTTGTTTACGAACGGGGTTGGTAGAACTATTAAGTTGACTACGAGAATTACTTTGACATAGTTTTGCAAATAAAAACTTGGTGACTAAAATTGTTGAGGGAACTGTAATGCAGTATAATATTATTTGACAAAGAACTAGTTAGTGAATGGAAGAAACAAAGAACATAAAAAAAATTGAGGTTAAGTAAGGGAATGAACACAGTGAACATACGGTGAACACAGAAAACATGTAAGAAAAAGTTGATGAATAGAGTGAACGTGAAGGGAATATGAACTTAGAGAATATGAAGACATGATAAGGAACATAGGGAATACAAAGAATGAACACTGAACGTGTGAAGAACAAGCTAAGAACATTGAGAACATGAATATTGAGTATAAAAGTTATACAGAGAACATGAAAACATGATAAGGAGAATAGGGAATACAAAGAATGAGCAATGGACTTGTGAAGAACATGGAGAATATGACAAAGAATGTAGAAAACATGTAAGTGAAGGTGAAAAACGAAGTGATCTTGTGAGGAACATGAACTTGTAGAGGAACATGAATATTGACAAAGAACACAAAATATGGAAGTTAGCATGAATATTGAGTATAAAAGTTGTAAAGAGAACATGTGATGAACATGAAAACATAGAAAATATGACTAGAATTTGTAGAGAACATAATGAGACTAAGAGAAAGATTACAGAAAAAAATGGAGATACTTGTGAAAATATGAACTGAATGGGACTGTGAACATTTGAAGAACATAGTGTGAACACGGATGAGAATACGAAGAACACAGTGAATATAGAGAAAATATGCAAATACAGGGGGGACAAGAGCTGGAGCTCAGTAACTGACTTGATCTTATTTACTACGTCTGAAATATGACTGTTTAAAATTTCAGGGGGATTGGACTGCTAGTAGCGAAAATGTGGTCTCTGTCAAATTTGGGTCTTTAATTGAACTCTGATTAATTTCGATCATGAACTGGACTCTGAATATTTTGGCACAAAGTAGACTCTGGCGAATTTTCGGTATAAACTGGACTCTGATGAAATATAAGCTAAAAACTGTCTCTGACTAATTTTGCTCTCAAAGTAGACTCTGACGAATTTGCTAGAAAACTGGACTCTGATGAATTTCGATCAAGAACTGGACTCTGATGAAATTTGAGCTTAAAACTGTCTCTGACTAATTTTGCTCTCAAAGTAGACTCTGGCGAATTTCTGTTGATAATTGGACTCTGATGAAATATGAGCTGAAAACTGTCTCTGACTAATTTTGCTCTCAAAGTGGACTCTGGCGAATTTCTGTTGATAATTGGACTCTGATGAAATATGAGCTGAAAACTGTCTCTGACTAATTTTGCTCTCAAAGTGGACTCTGACGAATTTTGAGCTTAAACTATTTTCTGACTTAAATGCTTATAAAACTAAATGTAATGGCTAAGATGTCTGTTTTCCTTAACAAATTGTCTAAGACAGTATTTGCTGAAAATGGTCTTTTTACAAAATTTGGTCATAAACATATAAATAAACTTCTATGATTATTTGAAACTCTGAAATATTTTCTTAAAACTGATCTCTGAAAAAAATTGAATTTCCCCCATAAGAACGGTTAGCAAACTTCTAAAATCTCAGAAATTATGCTCCTTATAAGAATTCCTTAATTCCAAATCTGTGACTGCCCAAATTCACCTGAAACCCCCGAAGATCCACAGACGAATTTCCGATGTTGAAAACAGGCACAATATGTCCGTAGATTTTACCTGGAAATGCTGTGACACAAACACTATATTTTCTAAAATATTTCTATAAGATTTTCCTACTTATTTTTCTCATAAGAACGCTTAACAAACCTCTAAAATCTCAGAAATTATTTTTCTCATAAGAATTCCTTAATTCCAAATCTGTGACTGCCCAAATTCACCTGAAACCCCCCAAGATCCACAGACGAATTTCTAAATTACCTGAAACCCCCCAAGATCCACAGACGAATTTTCTGAAAAAAAAAATTCGTCTGTGGCTCTTACTCCCTACTACTCTTGAGCACATCACTGTAGCCACTTGAGCACGTGACTGTAGCCACTTGAGCACGTGACTGTAGCCACTTGAGCACATCACTGTAGCCACTTGAGCACATCACTGTAGCCACTTGAGCACATGACTGTAGCCACTTGAGCACATGACTGTAGCCACTTGAGCACATGACTGTAGCCACTTGAGCACGTGACTGTAGCCACTTGAGCACATCACTGTAGCCACTTGAGCACATCACTGTAACCACTTGAGCACGTGACTGTAGCCACTTGAGCACGTGACTGTAGCCACTTGAGCACATCACTGTAGCCACTTGAGCACGTGACTGTAGCCACTTGAGCACATCACTGTAGCCACTTGAGCACGTGACTGTAGCCACTTGAGCACGTGACTGTAGCCACTTGAGCACGTGACTGTAGCCACTTGAGCACATCACTGTAGCCACTTGAGCACATCACTGTAGCCACTTGAGCACGTGACTGTAGCCACTTGAGCACGTGACTGTAGCCACTTGAGCACATGACTGTAGCCACTTGAGCACGTGACTGTAGCCACTTGAGCACATCACTGTAGTCACTGTAGCAAGCATTTTGTTGCCTCACCATATTTATGAGGGTGTCGGGGCGCCTCACTGTAACAAGGAGTCACCACTAAACTACCCACCAATTAATGTCTCCAGCGGTGATATCTGCACCACATTACCACCTTGTTTAATGAGTCTTGCTTAACATGTTGCCGGATGGTCCTTATCTTATATATGTGTATATATGTGTGTATATCACGAAAATAAACACGTGATGTGTATATATATGTGTATATATATATATATATATATATATATATATATATATATATATATATATATATATATATATATATATATATATATATATATATATATATTAATATATATATATATATATATATATATATATATATATATATATATATATATATATATATATATATATATATATATATATATATATATATATATATATATTATTAAATATGACCGAAAAAGTAAGATTAATAATTCTAACACGAATTTTCTCAATCTTTCGTACATTTCTTTTCACTGCTGGTGGTAATTCAAAAATCAATTCTCCAAAATTCATTTTTATTTCTAGTCTGATGCGACACTTCAGCGCGTTTCGTAAAACTTATTACATTTTCAAAGACTTTAGGTCACACATACACAACTGAATATAACTTACACATCTCCGATTTGTTTATATCTACATTTGAGTGAGGTGGATGGGGTGAGGTGGTATTTAATAGGGTATTAAATTCATCAACACAAGACAGAACACGAAACAATGGGTATTGAATGGAAGTGATTTGTAGAAAGCCTATTGGTCCATATTTCTTGATGCTTCTATATTGGAGCGGAGTCTTGAGGTGGGTAGAATATAGTTGTGCATTAATTGGCTGTTGATTGCTGGTATTGACTTCTTAATGTGTAGTGCCTCGCAAACGTCAAGCCGTCTGCTATCGCTGTATCTATCGATGATTTCTGTGTTGTTTACTAGGATTTCTCTGGCGATGGTTTGGTTGTGGGAAGAGATTATATGTTCCTTAATGGAGCCCTGTTGCTTATGCATCGTTAAACGCCTAGAAAGAGATGTTGTTGTCTTGCCTATATACTGGGTTTTTTGGAGCTTACAGTCCCCAAGAGGGCATTTGAAGGCATAGATGACGTTGGTCTCTTTTAAAGCGTTTTGCTTTGTGTCTGGAGAGTTTCTCATGAGTAGGCTGGCCGTTTTTCTGGTTTTATAGTAAATCGTCAGTTGTATCCTCTGATTTTTGTCTGTAGGGATAACGTTTCTATTAACAATATCTTTCAGGACCCTTTCCTCCGTTTTATGAACTGTGGAAAAGAAGTTCCTGTAAAATAGTCTAATAGGGGGTATAGGTGTTGTGTTAGTTGTCTCTTCAGAGGTTGCATGGCGTTTCACTTTCCTTCTTATGATGTCTTCGACGAAACCATTGGAGAAGCCGTTGTTCACTAGGACCTGCCTTACCCTACAGAGTTCTTCGTCGACTTGATTCCATTCTGAGCTGTGGCTGAGAGCACGGTCGACATATGCGTTAACAACACTCCTCTTGTACCTGTCTGGGCAGTCGCTGTTGGCATTTAGGCACATTCCTATGTTTGTTTCCTTAGTGTAGAATGCAGTGTGGAAACCTCCGCTCTTTTCCATGACTGTTACATCTAGAACGGGCAGCTTCCCATCCTTTTCCATCTCGTAAGTGAAATGCAGCACGGAACTCTGCTCAAATGCCTCCTTCAGCTCCTGCAGATGTCTGACATCAGGTACCTGTGTAAAAATGTCGTCAACATACCTGCAGTATATGGCCGGTTTCAAGTTCATGTCGACTAAGACTTTTTGCTCGATGGTACCCATGTAGAAGTTTGCAAACAGGACACCTAGGGGAGAACCCATGGCGACCCCATCTACTTGCTTATATATGTGCCCATCCGGCCTCAAGAAGGATGCCTCTTTAGTACAAGCTTGGAGTAGTTTCCTTAGAATATTTTCTGGTATGTCAAGAGGAGTACAGGCTGGATCACGATACACTCTGTCGGCTATCATCCCGATTGTCTCGTCCACAGGTACGTTGGTGAACAGTGATTCTACGTCCAATGAGGCTCTTATCCCTGTGGCCTATGTGCCCCGCAGTAAGTCAACAAATTCCTTTGGAGACTTCAGGCTGAAGGCGCAAGGGACATAAGGAGTCAGCAGGCCGTTGAGTCGCTTCGCCAGTCTGTACGTGGGTGTGGGTATCTGGCTAATGATTGGCCGAAGTGGGTTTCCAGGCTTGTGTGTCTTGACATTTCCATACGCATATCCAGGTTTATATTCCCCAATAATTTTTGGCAGGTGGAGTCCTGATTTCTTGGCGTTCACAGTTTCGATCAGTTTGTTGACCTTTGCTTTCAATTCGGACTTTGCTGATCGAAACTGTGAACGCCAAGAAATCAGGACTCCACCTGCCAAAAATTATTGGGGAATATAAACCTGGATATGCGTATGGAAATGTCAAGACACACAAGCCTGGAAACCCACTTCGGCCAATCATTAGCCAGATACCCACACCCACGTACAGACTGGCGAAGCGACTCAACGGCCTGCTGACTCCTTATGTCCCTTGCGCCTTCAGCCTGAAGTCTCCAAAGGAATTTGTTGACTTACTGCGGGGCACACGGGCCACAGGGATAAGAGCCTCGTTGGACATAGAATCACTGTTCACCAACGTACCTGTGGACGAGACAATCGGGATGATAGCCGACAGAGTGTATCGTGATCCAGCCTGTACTCCTCTTGGCATACCAGAAAATATTCTAAGGAAACTACTCCAAGCTTGTACTAAAGAGGCACCCTTCTTGAGCCCGGATGGGCACATGTATAAGCAAGTAGATGGGGTCGCCATGGGTTCTCCCCTAGGTGTCCTGTTTGCAAACTTCTACATGGGTACCATCGAGCAAAAAGTCTTAGTCGACATGAACTTAAAACCGGCCATATACTGCAGGTATGTTGACGACATTTTTACACAGGTACCTGATGTCACACATCTGCAGGAGCTGAAGGAGGCATTTGAGCAGAGTTCCGTGCTGCGTTTCACTTACGAGATGGAAAAGGATGGGAAGCTGCCCTTTCTAGATGTAACAGTCATGGAAAAGAGCGGAGGTTTCCACACTGCAGTCTACACTAAGGAAACGAACATAGGAATGTACCTAAATGCCAACAGCGACTGCCCAGACAGGTACAAGAGGAGTGTTGTTAACGCATATGTCGACCGTGCTCTCAGCCACAGCTCAGAATGGAAGCAAGTCGACGAAGAACTCTGTAGGGTAAGGCAGGTCCTAGTCAACAACGGCTTCTCCAATGGTTTCGTCGAAGACATCATAAGAAGGAAAGTGAAACGCCATGCAACCTCTGAAGAGACAACTAACACAACACCTATACCCCTTATTAGACTATTTTACAGGAACTTCTTTTCCACAGCTCATGAAACGGAGGAAAGGGTCCTGAAAGATATTGTTAATAGAAACGTTATCCCTACAGACAAAAATCAGAGGATACAACAGACGATTTACTATAAAACCAGAAAAACGGCCAGCCTACTCATGAGAAACTCTCCAGACACAAAGCAAAACGCTTTAAAAGAGACCAACGTCGTCTATGCCTTCAAATGCCCTCTTGGGGACTGTAAGCTCCAAAAAACTCAGTATATAGGCAAGACAACAACATCTCTTTCTAGGCGTTTAACGATACATAAGCAACAGGGCTCCATTAAGGAACATATAATCTCTTCCCACAACCAAACCATCGCCAGAGAAATCCTAGTAAACAACACAGAAATCATCGATAGATACAGCGATAGCAGACGGCTTGACGTTTGCGAGGCACTACACATTAAGAAGTCAACACCAGCAATCAACAGCCAATTAATGCACAACTGTATTCTACCCACCTCAAGACTCCGCTCCAATATAGAAGCATCAAGAAATATGGACCAATAGGCTTTCTACAAATCACTTCCATTCAATACCCATTGTTTCGTGTTCTATTTTGTGTTGATGAATTTAATACCCTATTAATACCACCTCACCCCATCCACCTCACTCAAATGTAGATATAAACAAATCGGAGATGTGTAAGTTCTATTCAGTTGTGTATGTGTAAACTAAAGTCTTTGAAAATGTAATAAGTTTTACGAAACGCGCTCAAGTGTCGCGTCAGACTAGAAATAAAAATGAATTTTGGAGAATTGATTTTTGAATTACCACCAGCAGTGAAAAGAAATGTACGAAAGATTGAGAAAATTCGTGTTAGAATTATTAATCTTACTTTTTCGGTCATATTTAATAATATATGTCTACAGGAAAGACTGCTACCAAAATATACTAATATATATATATATGTATATATAACTAAATATTGTATATATATACAATATATGTATATATATATATATATATATATATATATATATATATATATATATATATATATATATATATATATATATATATATATATATATATATATATATATATAAACATACATACATGAAGGTACATTGGGTTTATGAGAGACATAGCATTGATGTTCATACATTCTTGTAAACCCACTAACACGTACAGCGTTTCGGGCAGGTCCTTAATCTAACAGATAATTTTAGTAGGTAATTTTTAAAGAAATTGAAAATATGTTAAAAGATACTTTGTAAGAAAATTTGACAAAGATTAGTACGTACATTAAAGTAAAATTTGAGGGTTATCAACAGTTACATTGTAGCGTAATTTGAGGATTATTTCATGGTATAATGAAGTAAAATATGCGTTCAATTTAACAATCAAGATATAAGGTGATAGCAATGATTACAATGGTAAAGTTATATGGCTTAGGTACATATATTGGGGGATTGGGTAGCACTAGAGACACTGCGAGTTACAGCACTCGGTAGGAAACTATGAAGATGGAGTGTTGAGGGATTTAAACAGGGAGGCTGAGTGTTGTCTGATAGGGCCTAAGGTTAGGTCTAAAATAGCGTGTATTAGGCCTCGGGTGGCGAGGAGAGGCTAGATTAGTTCTTATATTTCTGTTGACGATCAAAAGTTTGTGGTATTCAGTAATATATGAAGTCGGCTGTCTGGTGGATCATGCCGATATTGTGACACTTTTCAGTGGTACTTTCCTGTGGTACTTTCCAATGGTACTTTCCAGTGGTACTTTCCAGAGGTACTTTCCAGTGGTACTTTCCAATGGTACTTTCCAGTGGTGCTTTCCAATAATACTTTCCAGTGGTACTTTCCAATGGTACTTTCCAGTGGTACTTTCCAATAATACTTTCCAGTGGTACTTTCCAATGGTACTTTCCAGTGGTACTTTCCAATAATACTTTCCAGTGGTACTTTCCAATGGTACTTTCCAGTGGTACTTTCCAATAATACTTTCCAGTGGTACTTTCCAATGGTACTTTCCAGTGGTACTTTCCAATAATACTTTCCAGTGGTACTTTCTAATAGTACTTTCCAGTGGTAAGTAAGCAATTATTAAAGAAGGCACCAAACGGGAAGGCTATGTAGCACCATCACATGTGCAGGATAATCAGAGGGCGCTAAATATCACCAAGGATGCCAATACCAGAACAAAAACGCATAAGGCGAACGATATCAAAAGTATCAGAGTCACCAAGAATTCTATCGAGGGACAGGCGACCGCGAGGGGCGGTCGGAGAGCAAGACACACGCTCGTCCTGGAAGTCAGGACATTCAACAAGGATGTTCACGACCGTAAGAAGGACAATGCAACTAGGACAATAGGGAGCAGGGCGGCGCTCCATTAATAAGTGACCGAGAGTTAAGCGTGTATGGCCAATACGTAACCTTGCCAGAGCCGTTTCTCACCGCCGATTACGGTGGTAGGAGGACGGCCACGGAGACACACTACTCTTAAGAGTACGCAGTTTGTTACCGGTAACAGAAGACCAGCTATTGTAACTGGTAACAATTACAACTGTTACTGGTAACAGTTGTTACCAGTAATAACTCTGCCAACGGGTAAGGATGGAGGAATGAATAACCGGGTAAAAGTCGGAATAAGGAATACCTTTACGGGAGATGGAACAAGTGCAGATAGCTTCCTTAGCGGCAGCATCCGCACGCTTATTTAAAGAGACACCAATATGGCTGGGAACCCAGCAAAACTCTACTGTCTTAAATCTACTGGAGATAAGAAACAGCCAATGTTGAATCTCGACGACCACCGGATGGACTGGATTAAAGGACCCGAGAGCCATGAGGGCACTGCGAGAGTCAACTACCACCACAAAGGAGGATTAACAGCAAGAAAGCAGTTGACGCAAGACAAAGAGAATAGCATAAAGTTCTGCCGTGAAGATGCTAGTCTCCGGATGGAGGCGACACATATATGTGTGGTCAGGAAAGACAACAGAGTAGCCTACACCGTCAGCAGACTTAGACCCATCGGTGAAGATGGGAACTGAGTGGGTGAAGAAAAGTGCTCAAGGAAGAGGCGTTTCAGAACTGTAGGAGAGGTAAAAGCTTTAGTGATGTGGGTCAGAGAAGTACAAAATTTGGGAAGGAGGACCCTCCACGTGGGCACGGATGGAACAATACGAGGAGAACTATCGAACTTAACACGAACCGAAAGAGAATTCAGTAGGCGAGCCAACCGTACAGAAAGATGGAGGTGGTTAAGGGGAACAGGTACTACAGGAAGGATAAAAGTCAAAGCACGACAGAGGAGAGTGAGGATGTTGTAAGGACCGCGCAAGATAGCGAAGACAGTAGCGATCACGGCGGTCCTGGAGAGACAGGAAGCCAGTGTCAACATACAGGCTAAGGACGGGAGTCGAACAAAAGGCACCAGAGCTGAGGCACAACCCAGTATGGTGCAAAGCATCAAGACGGCGAAGAGTAGAAGGAGAAGCAGACGAGTAAGCAGGGCAACCATAATCGAGCTTAGACAGGACGAGAGAGGAATGTAAAGCAAGGAGAGTGCGCCTATCTGCCCCCCAAGAAGTATGGGACAAGACCTTAGGGAGGTTAAGGGCCATAGAGCATCGTGGTACTTTCCACTGGCACTTTCTAGTGCTACTTTCCTATTGTACTTTTCAGTGGCTATTTTCGGTGGCACTTTCCAGTTATATTTTCCAATGGTATTTTCTAGTGGAACTTTCCAGTGTCACTTTCCAGTCGTACTTTCCAGTGGTAGTTTACTGTGGCACTTTCCAGTATCACTTTCTAGTGGTACTTTCCAGTGTCACTTTCCAGTGGTACTTTCCAGTGACACTTTCAAGTTGTACTTTTCAGTGGCCTTTCAATGGTACTTTAAAGTGCTTTTTCCAGGGGTACTTTCCAGTCGTACTTTCCAGGGGCAATTTTACAGGGACATTTTACAGGGACATTTTCCAGTGATACTTTCCAATGGCACTTTCCAGTGGTATTTTCCAGTGGCACTTGCCAGTGGCATTTTCCAGTGGTACTTTCTAGTGGAACTTTCCAGTGATACTTCCCAGTGGCACTTTTCAGTGGTATTTTCCCACTGGTCTAAAATCTCCCTGCACAATCTTACCTAACCTAACCTAACTTAACCTAACCTAACCTAACTTTGGTTATAAATAGGAGCTGCCTCGTATGGGCCAATAGGCTTTCTGCAGTTACCTTTATTCTTATGTTCCTATATTGTTAACCTAACCTTATCCAGCCTAACTTATCCTGCCCGAGCCGAACTTTTTCCATCCCATACACAATAAAAATCTCCTTATTATGATAATTGGAACACAATTATAATCTGCAGGCGATGAGTCACAATAACGTGGCTGAAGTATGTTGACCAGACCACACACTAGAAGGTGAAGGGACGACGACGTTTCGGTCCGTCCTGGACCATTCTCAAGTCGATTGTGAGAAACGTCGTCATCCCTTCACATTCTAGTGTGTGGTCTTGTCATCAATTATAATCTCATTAGTGACCTAATGAGTAAATTAGAGTACTCATCACCACCGTTACTCATCACCACTATGGGACTCCACTATTAAATAGCCAATATTTGCCCGAAACTGGCTGCTGGCTGCCCGAAACGCTTTGCGTAATAGTGGCTTTAGGCATTGTATGTACTAGCTCCTGTCTATAAAGCCAACAAACTTTGTAAAATCTCTTTATGTATGTACCTTTGCCTAAATAAAAAATTATTATTATAATTATTAATAACAATGTTCTCTCTCCCCCCAGGTATGTATGACGTAACGCCTCGCAATGTGATTGGCTGGCTGGGTATGTATATGACGTCACGGTTGAGAGAGCGATTGGCTGGCCAGGTATGTATGACGTCACACAGTGATTGGCCAGCGTTGATTGGCCAGCGTTGATTGGCTAGCGTTGATTGGCTAGTGTTGATACCCCTAGTAAATACTTCTTGCCATTCAGCACCTAAAATTATATATATATGTACCTATACACATATTTGGTGATGTAATATATGTGACATTATAAATACGCGATTTTATTGATATGAATGTTTGTTATCTGCTATGTTGTGATGTTGAGAAGCCTGTGTTGCCAGGTGTGTGGTGGTGACTGTGTTGCCAGGTGTGTGGTGGTGATTGTGTTGCCAGGTGTGTGGTGGTGACTGTGTTGCCAGGTGTGTGGTGGCGACGGTGTTGCCAGGTGTGTGGTGGTGACTGTGTTGCCAGGTGTGTGGTGGTGACTGTGTTGCCAGGTGTGTGGTGGTGACTGTGTTGCCAGGTGTGTGGTGGTGACTGTGTTGCCAGGTGTGTGGTGGTGACTGTGTTGCCAGTTGTGTGGTGGTGACTGTGTTGCCAGGTGTGTGGTGGTGACAGTGTTGCCAGGTGTGTGGTGGTGACTGTGTTGCCAGGTGTGTGGTGGTGACTGTGTTGCCAGGTGTGTGGTGGTGACTGTGTTGCCAGGTGTGTGGTGGTGACTGTGTTGCCAGGTGTGTGGTGGTGACTGTGTTGCCAGGTGTGTGGTGCTGACTGTGTTGCCAGGTGTGTGGTGGTGACTGTGTTGCCAGGTGTGTGGTGGTGACTGTGTTGCCAGGTGTGTGGTGGTGACTGTGTTGCCAGGTGTGTGGTGGTGACTGTGTTGCCAGGTGTGTGGTGGTGACTGTGTTGCCAGGTGTGTGGTGCTGACTGTGTTGCCAGGTGTGTGGTGGTGACTGTGTTCCCAGGTGTGTGGTGGCGACTGTGTTGCCAGGTGTGTGGTGGCGACTGTGTTGCCAGGTGTGTGGTGATTGATTGATAAAGACTAAGACACCCTAAAGGTGGCACGGACATGAATATCCCGTAAGTGGAGGGTCTCTGGAGCCATTACCAGCACCACTATCTGGCCCGGAGATCTATGGATGGATGGATGGATGGATGGATGGATGGATGGATGGATGGATGGATGGATGGATGGGGGTCTTCATGGTGGATTTGAGCCCTGGAGGGCTGGCTGTACCAGTTATGGCGCTGGTGGGTTAGTGTTGACCTCTAGGTCTTCTGGTTTTTTTTCGGGGGGGGGGGGGGCTGAGCGGAGCTGTGGTTGGAGTTTGGTGAGGCGGCCTCCATGAGGAGGTGTTGTACCGTGCAGGTGTGGTATGTGTGGTGCGGCGGTGGAGCTCCTGCGTCCTCGTCTGAGGAGTCCGTAACGTGTGTAGTTGGTGGTATTGTCTCTCGCCCCGCAGCCTGAGGTAGGCTCAGGTGTTGGGGGCTGGTGGTAGACGGTATTTGAGGAGCGTTGGTGGTGCTGTTAGTATGTGTAGACAGTAGGTCTGCTGGCGCGGCTGCTGAGGTGGTGATGGTGGTGCTGTTAGTATGTGTTGACAGTAGGTCTGCTGGCGCGGCTGCTGAGGTGGTGATGGTGGGAGTGTTGGTGTGTAGACAGCAGGTCTGCTGGCGCGGCTGCTGAGGTGGTGTCTGCTGGCGCCGCTGCTGAGGTGGTGTCTGCTGGCGCCGCTGCTGAGGTGGTGTCTGCTGGCGCCGCTGCTGAGGTGGTGTCTGCTGGCGCGGCTGCTGAGGTGGTGTCTGCTGGCGCGGCTGCTGAGGTGGTGATGGTGGGAGTGTTGGTGTGTGGACAGCAGGTCTGCTGGCGCGGCTGCTGAGGTGGTGATGGTGGGAGTGTTGGTGTGTGGACAGCAGGTCTGCTGGCGCGGCTGCTGAGGTGGTGATGGTGGGAGTGTTGGTGTGTGGACAGCAGGTCTGCTGGCGCGGCTGCTGAGGTGGTGTCTGCTGGCGCGGCTGCTGAGGTGGTGATGGTGGGAGTGTTGGAAGCTGTGGTCGAGGATGGCGCAGTCTGGGGTCTATGGTGTAGCTGGGGAGTGAGTTGAGAGTGACCTTGTGGTGGACCTTGTGTATGTCCCCAGTGAAGTAGTGGAGGGAGTGAGCCGGGTCCCAGGAGCTATGATGGGGTCCAGGCCGGTGGCCAGGTATAATGTGTTCAGTTGACTGACAAAACTGTGGTGGTCTGCTCCAGCAGCCTCTCCGCTGGTCTAATAAGACCAGGGATAATGCCTGCACGTGATCCAGGGAGCTGTGATGGTGCCTGTGGCAGCCTTGGCTCCCCAGTGTGAAGGCTGGGTCGCCTGCTGGGAGGAGCCACTCTTGGGTAAGACTGTCCAGTCTTGGGTAAGACTGAACAGTCTTGGGTAAGACTGGACAGTCTTTGGTAACACTGGACAGTCTTGGGTAAGACTGGACAGTCTTGGGTAAGACTGGACAGTCTTGGGTAAGACTGGACAGTCTTGGGTAAGACTGGACAGTCTTGGGTAAGACTGGACAGTCTTGGGTAAGACTGGACAGTCTTGGGTAAGACTGGACAGTCTTGGGTAAGACTGGACAGTCTTTGGTAAGACTGGACAGTCTTTGGTATGACTGGACAGTCTTGAGTAAGACTGGACAGTCTTTGGTAAGGTTAGGTAGTCTTCTGGTGCGTTGGTGGGTGCTGAGGTGGTGGGTTGAGTGCTTGGGGCTCTGGTCGTGGTGGTAGAAGGGTTGAGTGCTTGGGGCTCTGGTCGTGGTGGTAGAAGGGTTGAGTGCCAGGGGCTCTGGTCGTGGTGGTAGAAGGGTTGAGTGCCTGGGGCCCTGGTCGTGGTGGTAGAAGGGTTGAGTGCCTGGGGCCCTGGTCGTGGTGGTAGAAGGGTTGAGTGCCTGGGGCTCTGGTCGTGGTGGTAGAAGGGTTGAGTGCCTGGGGCTCTGGTCGTGGTGGTAGAAGGGTTGAGTGCCTGGGGCTCTGGTCGTGGTGGTAGAAGGGTTGAGTGCCTGGGGCTCTGGTCGTGGTGGTAATGAGAGACTAAACACGTTTATACAAGTATAATTATCATTATTAAAATACAAAGAATGATCACATTGATAATAATGATTGTAAGAGCAATGATGACAGTGTCAGTCCTGGCACGCTAGCCACGCCCACTTGTTTACCTCCTTGGCACTGAGGCTCTGTGATTGGATGAGAGCGTCGCGGGAGCCTTGGCGCCTGTCAGTTGGACCCTGTGATTGGCTGAGCAGCTCCCCACCAGCCCTGGTGCCTACCTGTCCCCCACTATAACTGGCTGCGCTAAACGCACCAACTTCTGACGTAGAATTTAAGTCGTCGAACCGTCTCTAATTTAACATTTTTGTTGCTTGATAATTGTATATAAGACAAGTCCGGCCAACACGACGGCCGTCGCCTGTAAACATTGTAAATGTAAGTAGAGGTCATGAGTGTAAATATTTACAGTGAGTAAGGTGACGCTGGACATGTGATCCTGTGGTCCTGGGTTCGATCCCAGGCGCCGGCGAGAAACAATGGGCAGAGTTTCTTTCACCCTATGCTCCTGTTACCTAGCAGTAAATAGGTACCTGGGTGTTAGCCAGCTGTCACGGGCTGCTTCCTGGGGGTGGAGGCCTGGTCGAGGACCGGGCCGCGGGGACACTAAAGCCCCGAAATCATCTCAAGATAACCTCAATAAGGTGCAGGCTACAGTCTGGTGAGGCCACCACCTGTACCCACCCACCTTACTCATTAATATATGAGTAAGAGTATCACTGGTTCTAAAATGGGCTCAAATTAGGCTATTAGTAGCGAAACTCCATTTATAACTGTACAGAGCCGGGTCCAAGACCTTATATCTGATGAACTTTTTAAATTATCTGCTCAAGTCCGTAGAGTTTAATTTTATCCATAAGAACTCTTAAGATCTCAGGGAGGATTAAAATTATGAAAAATTAAAGTGGTCTCTGTCACATTATTGGTCTTCCACTGGACTCTGAAGAAATTCCGTCTTAAAATGGTCTCTGAATAATTTCGGTCTTAAATGGGTGCAACAGCACTAAATGGATATAAAACTTAAAAGTTACTGCTAAAATGTTTATTTTCCTTAACAAACGTTTATTAACATATTTGGTGGTGACGGTGGTGACGGTGGTGACGGTGGTGACGGTGGTGATGGTGGTGACGGTGGTGATGGTGGTGACGGTGGTGATGGTGGTGATGGTGGTGACGGTGGTGACGGTGGTGATGGTGGTGACGGTGGTGATGGTGGTGATGGTGGTGATGGTGGTGACGGTGGTGACGGTGGTGACGGTGGTGACGGTGGTGATGGTGGTGACGGTGGTGACGGTGGTGACGGTGGTGATGGTGGTGATGGTGGTGATGGTGGTGACGGTGGTGACGGTGGTGATGGTGGTGATGGTGGTGACGGTGGTGATGGTGGTGATGGTGGTGACGGTGGTGACGGTGGTGATGGTGGTGACGGTGGTGACGGTGGTGACGGTGGTGATGGTGGTGATGGTGGTGATGGTGGTGACGGTGGTGATGGTGGTGATGGTGGTGATGGTGGTGACGGTGGTGACGGTGGTGATGGTGGTGATGGTGGTGACGGTGGTGACGGTGGTGATGGTGGTGACGGTGGTGACGGTGGTGATGGTGGTGACGGTGGTGACGGTGGTGACGGTGGTGACGGTGGTGACGGTGGTGATGGTGGTGACGGTGGTGATGGTGGTGACGGTGGTGATGGTGGTGACGGTGGTGATGGTGGTGACGGTGGTGATGGTGGTGACGGTGGTGATGGTGGTGACGGTGGTGACGGTGGTGACGGTGGTGATGGTGGTGACGGTGGTGATGGTGGTGACGGTGGTGACGGTGGTGACGGTGGTGATGGTGGTGACGGTGGTGATGGTGGTGACGGTGGTGATGGTGGTGACGGTGGTGATGGTGGTGACGGTGGTGATGGTGGTGACGGTGGTGATGGTGGTGACGGTGGTGATGGTGGTGACGGTGGTGATGGTGGTGACGGTGGTGATGGTGGTGACGGTGGTGACGGTGGTGACGGTGGTGATGGTGGTGACGGTGGTGAAGGTGGTGATGGTGGTGATGGTGGTGACGGTGGTGATGGTGGTGATGGTGGTGATGGTGGTGATGGTGGTGGTGGTGGTGACGGTGGTGACGGTGGTGACGGTGGTGATGGTGGTGACGGTGGTGATGGTGGTGACGGTGGTGACGGTGGTGACGGTGGTGATGGTGGTGATGGTGGTGATGGTGGTGGTGGTGGTGACGGTGGTGACGGTGGTGACGGTGGTGACGGTGGTGATGGTGGTGATGGTGGTGATGGTGGTGGTGGTGGTGACGGTGGTGACGGTGGTGACGGTGGTGACGGTGGTGACGGTGGTGACGGTGGTGATGGTGGTGACGGTGGTGATGGTGGTGACGGTGGTGATGGTGGTGACGGTGGTGATGGTGGTGACGGTGGTGATGGTGGTGACGGTGGTGATGGTGGTGACGGTGGTGACGGTGGTGACGGTGGTGACGGTGGTGATGGTGGTGACGGTGGTGATGGTGGTGACGGTGGTGATGGTGGTGACGGTGGTGACGGTGGTGATGGTGGTGACGGTGGTGATGGTGGTGATGGTGGTGACTGTGGTGACGGTGGTGACGGTGGTGACGGTGGTGACGGTGGTGATGGTGGTGACGGTGGTGAAGGTGGTGATGGTGGTGATGGTGGTGACGGTGGTGATGGTGGTGATGGTGGTGATGGTGGTGATGGTGGTGGTGGTGGTGACGGTGGTGACGGTGGTGACGGTGGTGATGGTGGTGACGGTGGTGATGGTGGTGACGGTGGTGATGGTGGTGATGGTGGTGACGGTGGTGATGGTGGTGACGGTGGTGATGGTGGTGACGGTGGTGATGGTGGTGATGGTGGTGACGGTGGTGATGGTGGTGATGGTGGTGACGGGGGTGACGGTGGTGACGGTGGTGACGGTGGTGATGGTGGTGATGGTGGTGACGGGGGTGACGGTGGTGACGGTGGTGATGGTGGTGACGGGGGTGACGGTGGTGATGGTGGTGACGGTGGTGACGGTGGTGATGGTGGTGATGGTGGTGATGGTGGTGACGGTGGTGATGGTGGTGAAGGTGGTGATGGTGGTGACGGTGGTGACGGTGGTGACGGTGGTGATGGTGGTGACGGTGGTGATGGTGGTGATGGTGGTGACGGTGGTGACGGTGGTGACGGTGGTGATGGTGGTGACGGTGGTGATGGTGGTGACGGTGGTGATGGTGGTGATGGTGGTGATGGTGGTGACGGTGGTGATGGTGGTGAAGGTGGTGATGGTGGTGACGGTGGTGACGGTGGTGACGGTGGTGATGGTGGTGACGGTGGTGACGGTGGTGATGGTGGTGATGGTGGTGATGGTGGTGACGGTGGTGACGGTGGTGACGGTGGTGATGGTGGTGACGGTGGTGAAGGTGGTGATGGTGGTGATGGTGGTGACGGTGGTGATGGTGGTGAAGGTGGTGATGGTGGTGACGGTGGTGACGGTGGTGACGGTGGTGATGGTGGTGACGGTGGTGACGGTGGTGATGGTGGTGATGGTGGTGATGGTGGTGACGGTGGTGACGGTGGTGACGGTGGTGACGGTGGTGACGGTGGTGAAGGTGGTGATGGTGGTGACGGTGGTGATGGTGGTGATGGTGGTGATGGTGGTGATGGTGGTGATGGTGGTGACGGTGGTGACGGTGGTGATGGTGGTGATGGTGGTGATGGTGGTGATGGTGGTGACGGTGGTGACGGGGGTGACGGTGGTGACGGGGGTGACGGTGGTGACGGGGGTGACGGTGGTGACGGTGGTGACGGGGGTGACGGTGGTGACGGGGGTGACGGGGGTGACGGTGGTGACGGTGGTGATGGTTGTGACGGGGGTGACGGTGGTGACGGGGGTGACGGTGGTGACGGTGGTGATGGTTGTGACGGGGGTGACGGTGGTGACGGGGGTGATGGTGGTGATGGTGGTGATGGTGGTGATGGTGGTGACAGTGGTGACGGGGGTGACGGTGGTGACGGTGGTGATGGTGGTGACGGTGGTGACGGTGGTGACGGTGGTGACGGGGGTGACGGTGGTGACGGTGGTGAGAGTCTGGTGACGGGGGTGACGGGGTGCAGGTTACGGAACAAGGTCGCAGGTCCACCACTGGTGTCGGGGGCGGCCTTGAGAGCGGTCACACACCAGGTGTAGCACCAACCTTCACATGTGGAGTGTCCTACCCCGAGGCACACCTGTATTGTCCCGTAATACCTCTCACTCTCATTTTCAGTCTATCTGTCTCTGTCTGTCCCTCTCACTCCTCTCGCTTCAATGGACTTATTGAGGGGATCCTTACTATCCTTTTATTAATTTGTGTTTCAAGCGTCGACACAAGTTTCGACACAAGTTTTGACTTGGTTCCAGACATATTTCCATAAACTTTTCGACACATGTTTTGAGATTCGACACATTTAAAGAAGCTATCCTTATGCACCCTGCCTGTTCCCCGTAGTATCTTTGTGATGGTATATCCCTTCCCTCGTGTCCCTCTACTTGTGACACCATCTACCATCACTGTCCCCTTGCAGGGACCCTCTACCATCACTGTCCCCTTGCAGGGACCCTCTACCATCACTGTCCCCTTGCAGGGACCCCTTACCATCACTGTCACCTTGCAGGGACCCTCTACCATCACTGTCACCTTGCAGGGACCCTCTACCATCCCTGTCTCATTGCAGGGACCCTCTACCATCCCTGTCTCATTGCAGGGACCCCTTACCATCACTGTCCCCTTGCAGGGACCCTCTACCATCACTGTCACCTTGCAGGGACCCTCTACCATCACTGTCACCTTGCAGGGACCCTCTACCATCACTGTCACCTTGCAGGGACCCTCTACCATCACTGTCCCCTTGCAGGGACCCTCTACCATCGCTGTCCCCTTGCAGGGACCCTCTACCATCACTGTCCCCTTGCTGGGACCCTCTACCATCACTGTCACCTTGCAGGGACCCTCTACCATCACTGTCCCCTTGCAGGGACCCTCTACCATCACTGTCACCTTGCAGGGACCCTCTACCATCACTGTCCCCTTGCTGGGACCCTCTACCATCACTGTCACCTTGCAGGGACCCTCTACCATCACTGTCCCCTTGCAGGGACCCTCTACCATCACTGTCCCCTTGCAGGGACCCTCTACCATCACTGTCCCCTTGCTGGGACCCTCTACCATCACTGTCACCTTGCAGGGACCCTCTACCATCACTGTCCCCTTGCAGGGACCCTCTACCATCACTGTCACCTTGCAGGGACCCTCTACCATCACTGTCCCCTTGCAGGGACCCTCTACCATCACTGTCACCTTGCAGGGACCCTCTACCATCACTGTCACCTTGCAGGGACCCTCTACCATCACTGTCCCCTTGCAGGGACCCTCTACCATCACTGTCCCCTTGCTGGGACCCTCTACCATCACTGTCACCTTGCAGGGACCCTCTACCATCACTGTCCCCTTGCTGGGACCCTCTACCATCACTGTCCCCTTGCAGGGACCCCTTACCATCACTGTCCCCTTGCAGGGACCCTCTACCATCACTGTCCCCTTGCAGGGACCCCTTACCATCACTGTCACCTTGCAGGGACCCTCTACCATCACTGTCACCTTGCAGGGACCCTCTACCATCCCTGTCTCATTGCAGGGACCCCTTACCATCACTGTCCCCTTGCAGGGACCCTCTACCATCACTGTCACCTTGCAGGGACCCTCTACCATCACTGTCACCTTGCAGGGACCCTCTACCATCACTGTCACCTTGCAGGGACCCTCTACCATCACTGTCACCTTGCAGGGACCCCCTACCATCACTGTCACCTTGCAGGGACCCTCTACCATCACTGTCCCCTTGCAGGGACCCCTTACCATCACTGTCACCTTGCAGGGACCCTCTACCATCACTGTCTCATTGCAGGGACCCCTTACCATCACTGTCCCCTTGCTGGGACCCTCTACCATCACTGTCACCTTGCAGGGACCCCTTACCATCACTGTCCCCTTGCAGGGACCCTCTACCATCACTGTCACCTTGCAGGGACCCCTTACCATCACTGTCCCCTTGCAGGGACCCTCAACCATCACTGTCACTTTGCAGGGACCCTCTACCATCCCTGTCACCTTGCAGGGACCCTCTACAATCACTGTCATCTTGCAGGGACCCTCTACCATCCCTGTCTCATTGCAGGGACCCCTTACCATCACTGTCCCCTTGCAGGGACCCTCTACCATCACTGTCCCCTTGCAGGGACCCCTTACCATCACTGTCCCCTTGCAGGGACCCTCTACCATCACTGTCACTTTGCAGGGACCCTCTACCATCACTGTCACCTTGCAGGGACCCTCTACCATCACTGTCCCCTTGCAGGGACCCTCTACCATCACTGTCACCTTGCAGGGACCCTCTACCATCACTGTCACCTTGCAGGGACCCTCTACCATCCCTGTCTCATTGCAGGGACCCCTTACCATCACTGTCCCCTTGCAGGGACCCTCTACCATCACTGTCACCTTGCAGGGACCCTCTACCATCACTGTCACCTTGCAGGGACCCTCTACCATAACTGTCTCATTGCAGGGACCCCTTACCATCACTGTCACCTTGCAGGGACCCCTCTACCATCACTGTCACCTTGCAGGGACCCTCTACCATCACTGTCACCTTGCAGGGACCCTCTACCATCACTGTCCCCTTGCAGGGACCCCCTTACCATCACTGTCCCCTTGCAGGGACCCTCTACCATCACTGTCCCCTTGCAGGGACCCCTTACCATCACTGGGAATCACATCACATCAGCTGTCATGGAACGAGGGGCTTTGACAGGAGTACACACGTCGCTGGTGATAGACCTGCTTTGTATCGTGTTACAGGGTCATCAGCTGTCCATGTCGTCCCGTCATGCACTAACTACCTTTACTGACTACTGGTCAGTCAAACAATGGGACAGGTAGAGGGCCCATTGGACGAGCACTGACCACTCTCACCACTCCTGGTGATGCCTCTCAACACCCACACTAGTGGTTACTGACACTGGTGGTTACTGACACTGGTGGTTACTGTCACTGGTGGCTACTGTCACTGGTGGTTACTGACACTGGGGGTTACCCACACTGGTGGTTACTGTCTCTGGTGGTTACTGTCACTGGTGGTTACTGTCACTGGTGGTTACCCACACTGGTGGTTACTGTCTCTGGTGGTTACTGTCACTGGTGGTTACTGTCACTGGTGGTTACTGTCACTGGTGGTTACTGTCACTGGTGGTTACTGTCACTGATGGTTACTGTCACTGGTGGTTACTGTCACTGGTGGTTACTGTCACTGGTGGTTACTGTCACTGGTGGTTACTGTCACTGGTGGTTACTGTCACTGGTGGTTACTGACACTGGGGGTTACCCACACTGGTGGTTACTGTCTCTGGTGGTTACTGTCACTGGTGGTTACTGTTACTGGAGGTTACTGTCACTGGTGTTTACTCACACTGGTGGTTACTGTCACTGGTGGTTACTCACACTGGTGGTTACTGTCACTGGTGGTTACTCACACTGGTGGTTACTGTCACTGGTGGTTACTGTCACTGGTGTTTACCCACACTGGTGGTTACTGTCACTGGTGGTTACTGTCACTGGTGTTTACTCACACTGGTGGTTACTGTCACTGGTGGTTACTGTCACTGGTGGTTACTGTCACTGGTGGTTACTGTCACTGGTGGTTACTGTCAATGGTGTTTACTCACACTGGTGGTTACTGTCACTGGTGGTTACTGTCACTGGTGGTTACTGTCACTGGTGGTTACTGTCACTGGTGGTTACTGTCACTGGTGGTTACTCACACTGGTGGTTACTGTCACTGGTGGTTACTGTCACTGGTGGTTACTGTCACTGGTGGTTACTGTCTCTGGTGGTTACTGTCACTGGTGGTTACTGTCACTGGTGATTACTGTCACTGATGGTTACTGTTACTGGTGGTTACTGTCACTGGTGGTTACTGTCACTGGTGGATACTGTCACTGGTGGTTACTGTCACTGGTGGTTACTGTCACTGGTGGTTACTCACACTGGTGGTTACTGTCACTGGTGGTTACTGTCACTGGTGGTTACTGTCACTGGTGGTTACTGTCACTGGTGGTTACTGTCACTGGTGGTTACTGTCACTGGTGGTTACTGTCACTGATGGTTACTGTCACTGGTGGTTACTGTCACTGGTGGTTACTGTCACTGGTGGTTACTGTCACTGGTGGTTACTGTCACTGGTGATTACCCACACTTGTGGTTACTGTCACTGGTGGTTACTGTCACTGGTGGTTACTGTCACTGGTGATTACCCACACTGGTGGTTACTGTCACTGGTGGTTACTGTCACTGGTGGTTACTCACACTGGTGGTTACTGTCACTGGTGGTTACTGTCACTGGTGGTTACTCACATTGGTGGTTACTGTCACTGGTGGTTACTGTCACTGGTGGTTACTGTCACTGGTGGTTACTGTCACTGGTGGTTACTGTCACTGGTGGTTACTGTCACTGGTGGTTACTGTCACTGGTGGTTACTGTCACTGGTGGTTACTGTCACTGGTGGTTACTGTCACTGGTGGTTACTGTCACTGGTGGTTACTGTCACTGGTGGTTACTGTCACTGGTGATTACCCACACTGGTGGTTACTGTCACTGGTGGTTACTGTCACTGGTGATTACCCACACTGGTGGTTACTGTCACTGGTGGTTACTGTCACTGGTGGTTACTGTCACTGGTGGTTACTGTCACTGGTGGTTACTGTCACTGGTGATTACCCAAACTGGTGGTTACTGTCACTGGTGGTTACTGTCACTGGTGGTTACTGTCACTGGTGTTTACTCACACTGGTGGTTACTGTCACTGGTGGTTACTGTCACTGGTGGTTACTGTCACGGGTGGTTACTGTCACTGGTGGTTACTGTCACTGGTGGTTACTGTCACTGGTGGTTACTGTCACTGGTGGTTACTGTCACTGGTCGTTACTGTCACTGGTGGTTACTGTCACTGGTGGTTACTGTCACTGGTGGTTACTCACACTGGTGGTTACTGTCACTGGTCGTTACTGTCACTGGTGGTTACTGTCACTGGTGGTTACTGTCACTGGTGGTTACTGTTACTGGTGGTGGTTACTGTCACTGGTGTTTACTCACACTGGTGTTTACTCACACTGGTGGTTACTGTCACTTGTGGTTACTGTCACTGGTGGTTACTGTCACTGGTGGTTACTGTCACTGGTGGTTACTGTCACTGGTGGTTACTGTCACTGGTGTTTACCCACACTGGTGGTTACTGTCACTGGTGGTTACTGTCACTGGTGGTTACTCACACTGGTGGTTACTGTCACTGGTGGTTACTGTCACTGGTGGTTATTGTCACTGGTGGTTACTGTCACTGGTGGTTACTGTTACTGGTGGTTACTGTCACTGGTGTTTACTCACACTGGTGGTTACTGTCACTGGTGGTTACTCACACTGGTGGTTACTGTCACTGGTGGTTACTGTCACTGGTGGTTACTGTCACTGGTGGTAACTGTCACTGGTGGTTACTGTCACTGGTGGTTACTGTCACTGGTGGTTACTGTCACTGGTAGTTACTGTCACTGGTGGTTACTGTCACTGGTGTTTACTCACACTGGTGGTTACTGTCACTGGTGGTTACTGTCACTGGTGGTTACTGTCACTGGTGGTTACTGTCACTGGTGGTTACTGTCACTGGTGGTTACTGTCACTGGTGGTTACTCACACTGGTGGTTACTGTCACTGGTGGTTACTGTCACTGGTGGTTACTGTCACTGGTGGTTACTGTCTCTGGTGGTTACTGTCACTGGTGGTTACTGTCACTGGTGATTACTGTCACTGATGGTTACTGTTACTGGTGGTTACTGTCACTGGTGGTTACTGTCACTGGTGGTTACTGTCACTGGTGGTTACTCACACTGGTGGTTACTGTCACTGGTGGTTACTGTCACTGGTGGTTACTGTCACTGGTGGTTACTGTCACTGGTGGTTACTGTCACTGGTGGTTACTGTCACTGGTGGTTACTGTCACTGATGGTTACTGTCACTGGTGGTTACTGTAACTGGTGGTTACTGTCACTGGTGGTTACTGTCACTGGTGGTTACTGTCACTGGTGATTACCCACACTGGTGGTTACTGTCACTGGTGGTTACTGTCACTGGTGGTTACTGTCACTGGTGGTTACTGTCACTGGTGATTACCCACACTGGTGGTTACTGTCACTGGTGGTTACTGTCACTGGTGGTTACTGTCACTGGTGATTTCCCACACTGGTGGTTACTGTCACTGGTGGTTACTGTCACTGGTGGTTACTCACACTGGTGGTTACTGTCACTGGTGGTTACTGTCACTGGTGGTTACTGTCACTGGTGGTTACTGTCACTGGTGGTTACTGTCACTGGTGGTTACTCACACTGGTGGTTACTGTCACTGGTGGTTACTGTCACTGGTGGTTACTCACACTGGTGGTTACTGTCACTGGTGGTTACTGTCACTGGTGGTTATTGTCACTGGTGGTTACTGTCACTGGTGGTTACTGTTACTGGTGGTTACTGTCACTGGTGTTTACTCACACTGGTGGTTACTGTCACTGGTGGTTACTCACACTGGTGGTTACTGTCACTGGTGGTTACTGTCACTGGTGGTTACTGTCACTGGTGGTTACTGTCACTGGTGGTTACTGTCACTGGTGGTTACTGTCACTGGTAGTTACTGTCACTGGTGGTTACTGTCACTGGTGTTTACTGTCACTGGTGGTTACTGTCACTGGTGGTTACTGTCACTGGTGGTTACTGTCACTGGTGGTTACTGTCACTGGTGGTTACTGTCACTGGTGGTTACTGTCACTGGTGGTTACTGTCACTGGTGGTTACTCACACTGGTGGTTACTGTCACTGGTGGTTACTGTCACTGGTGGTTACTGTCACTGGTGGTTACTGTCTCTGGTGGTTACTGTCACTGGTGGTTACTGTCACTGGTGATTACTGTCACTGATGGTTACTGTTATTGGTGGTTACTGTCACTGGTGGTTACTGTCACTGGTGGTTACTGTCACTGGTGGTTACTGTCACTGGTGGTTACTGTCACTGGTGGTTACTCACACTGGTGGTTACTGTCACTGGTGGTTACTGTCACTGGTGGTTACTGTCACTGGTGGTTACTGTCACTGGTGGTTACTGTCACTGGTGGTTCCTGTCACTGGTGGTTACTGTCACTGATGGTTACTGTCACTGGTGGTTACTGTCACTGGTGGTTACTGTCACTGTGGTTACTGTCACTGGTGATTACCCACACTGGTGGTTACTGTCACTGGTGGTTACTGTCACTGGTGGTTACTGTCACTGGTGGTTACTGTCACTGGTGATTACCCACACTGGTGGTTACTGTCACTGGTGGTTACTGTCACTGGTGGTTACTGTCACTGGTGATTACCCACACTGGTGGTTACTGTCACTGGTGGTTACTGTCACTGGTGGTTACTCACACTGGTGGTTACTGTCACTGGTGGTTACTGTCACTGGTGGTTACTGTCACTGGTGGTTACTGTCACTGGTGGTTACTGTCACTGGTGGTTACTGTCACTGGTGATTACCCACACTGGTGGTTACTGTCACTGGTGGTTACTGTCACTGGTGGTTACTGTCACTGGTGATTACCCAAACTGGTGGTTACTGTCACTGGTGGTTACTGTCACTGGTGGTTACTGTCACTGGTGGTTACTGTCACTGGTGGTTACTGTCACTGGTGATTACCCAAACTGGTGGTTACTGTCACTGGTGGTTACTGTCACTGGTGGTTACTGTCACTGGTGATTACCCACACTGGTGGTTACTGTCACTGGTGGTTACTCACACTGGTGGTTACTGTCACTGGTGGTTACTGTCACTGGTGGTTACTGTCACTGGTGGTTACTGTCACTGGTGATTACCCACACTGGTGGTTACTGTCACTGGTGGTTACTGTCACTGGTGATTACCCACACTGGTGGTTACTGTCACTGGTGGTTACTGTCACTGGTGGTTACTCACACTGGTGGTTACTGTCACTGGTAGTTACTGTCACTGGTGGTTACTGTCACTGGTGGTTACTGTCACTGGTGGTTACTGTCACTGGTGGTTACTGTCTCTGGTGGTTACTGTCACTGGTGGTTACTGTCTCTGGTGGTTACTGTCACTGGTGGTTACTGTCACTGATGGTTACTGTCACTGGTGGTTACTGTCACTGGTGGTTACTGTCTCTGATGGTTACTGTCAGTGATGGTTACTGTCACTGGTGGTTACTGTCACTGGTGGTTACTGTCACTGGTGGTTACTGTCACTGATGGTTACTGTCACTGGTGGTTACTGTCACTGGTGGTTACTGTCTCTGATGGTTACTGTCACTGATGGTTACTGTCACTGGTGGTTACTGTCACTGGTGGTTACTGTCACTGGTGGTTACTGTCACTGGTGGTTACTGTCACTGATGGTTACTGTCACTGGTGGTTACTGTCACTGGTGGTTACGGTCACTGGTGGTTACTGTCACTGATGGTTACTGTCACTGGTGGTTACTGTCACTGGTGGTTACTCTCACTGATGGTTACTGTCACTGGTGGTTACTGTCACTGGTGGTTACTGTCACTAGTGGTTACTGTCACTGGTGGTTACTGTCACTGGTGGTTACTGTCACTGGTGGTTACTGTCACTGATGGTTACTGTCACTGGTGGTTACTGTCACTGGTCGTTACTGTCACTGGTCGTTACTGTCACTGGTCGTTACTGTCACTGGTGGCTACTGTCACTGATGGTTACTGTCACTGGTGGTTACTGTCACTGGTGGTTACTGTCACTGGTGGTTACTGTCACTGGTGGTTACTGTCACTGGTGGTTACTGTCTCTGGTGGTTACTGTCACTGGTGGTTACTGTCTCTGGTGGTTACTGTCACTGGTGGTTACTGTCTCTGGTTGTTACTGTCACTGGTGGTTACTGTCACTGATGGTTACTGTCACTGGTGGTTACTCACACTGGTGGTTACTGTCACTGGTGGTTACTGTCACTGGTGGTTACTGTCACTGGTGGTTACTGTCACTGGTGGTTACTGTCACTGGTGGTTACTGTCACTGATGGTTACTGTCACTGGTGGTTACTGTCACTGGTCGTTACTGTCACTGGTCGTTACTGTCACTGGTCGTTACTGTCACTAGTGGTTACTGTCACTGGTGGTTACTCTCACTGGTGGTTACTGTCACTGGTGGTTACCCACACTGGTGGTTACTCTCACTGATGGTTACTGTCTCTGGTGGTTACTGTCACTGGTGGTTACTGTCACTGATGGTTACTGTCACTGGTGGTTACTCACACTGGTGGTTACTGTCACTGGTGGTTACTGTCACTGGTGGTTACTGTCACTAGTGGTTACTGTCACTGGTGGTTACTGTCACTGGTGGTTACTGTCACTGGTGGTTACTGTCACTGATGGTTACTGTCACTGGTGGTTACTGTCACTGGTGGTTACTGTCACTGGTCGTTACTGTCACTGGTCGTTACTGTCACTGGTGGTTACTGTCACTGGTGGTTACTGTCACTGGTGGTTACTGTCACTGGTGGTTACTGTTACTTGTGGTTACTGTCACTGGTGGTTACTGTCACTGGTGGTTACTGTCACTGGTGGTTACTGTCACTGGTGGTTACTCACACTGGTGGTTACTGTCACTGGTGGTTACTGTCACTGGTGGTTACTGTCACTGGTGGTTACCCACACTGATGGTTACTGTCTCTGGTGGTTACTGTCACTGGTGGTTACTGTCACTGGTGGTTACTGTCACTGGTGGTTACTGTCACTGGTGGTTACTCACACTGGTGGTTACTGTCACTGGTGGTTACTGTCACTGGTGGTTACTGTCACTGGTGGTTACTCACACTGGTGGTTACTGTCACTGGTGGTTACTGTCACTGGTAGTTACTGTCACTGGTGGTTACTGTCACTGGTGGTTACCCACACTGGTGGTTACTGTCTCTGGTGGTTACTGTCACTGGTGGTTACTGTCACTGGTGGTTACTGTCACTGGTGGTTACTGTCACTGGTGGTTACTGTCACTGGTGGTTACTGTCACTGGTGGTTACTGTCACTGATGGTTACGGTCACTGGTGGTTACTGTCACTGGTGGTTACTGTCACTGGTGGTTACCCACACTGGTGGTTACTGTCACTGATGGTTACTGTCACTGGTGGTTACTGTCACTGGTGGTTACTGTCACTGGTGGTTACTGTCACTGGTGGTTACTGTCACTGATGGTTACTGTCACTAGTGGTTACTGTCACTGGTGGTTACTGTCACTGATGGTTACGGTCACTGGTGGTTACTGTCACTGGTGGTTACTGTCACTGGTCGTTACTGTCACTGGTGGTTACTGTCACTGGTGGTTACTGTCACTGGTGGTTACTGTCACTGGTGGTTACTGTCAATGGTGGTTACTGTCACTGATGGTTACTGTCACTGGTGGTTACTGTCACTGGTGGTTACTGTCTCTGATGGTTACTGTCACTGGTGGTTACTGTCACTGATGGTTACTGTCACTGGTGGTTACTGTCACTGGTGGTTACTGTCACTGGTGGTTACCCACACTGGTGGTTACTGTCACTGATGGTTACTGTCACTGGTGGTTACTGTCACTGATGGTTACTGTCACTGGTGGTTACTGTCACTGGTGGTTACTGTCACTGGTGGTTACTGTCACTGGTGGTTACTGTCTCTGGTGGTTACTGTCACTGGTGGTTACTGTCACTGGTGGTTACTGTCACTGGTGGTTACTGTCACTGGTGGTTACTGTCACTGGTGGTTACTCACACTGGTGGTTACTGTCACTGGTGGTTACTGTCACTGGTGGTTACTGTCACTGGTGGTTACTGTCTCTGGTGGTTACTGTCACTGGTGGTTACTGTCACTGGTGGTTACTCACACTGGTGGTTACTGTCACTGATGGTTACTGTCACTGGTGGTTACTGTCACTGGTGGTTACTGTCACTGGTGGTTACTGTCACTGGTGGTTACTGTCTCTGGTGGTTACTGTCACTGGTGGATACTGTCACTGGTGGTTACTGTCACTGGTGGTTACTGTCACTGGTGGTTACTGTCACTGGTGGTTACTCACACTGGTGGTTACTGTCACTGGGGGTTACTGTCACTGGTGGTTACTGTCACTGGTGGTTACTGTCTCTGGTGGTTACTGTCACTGGTGGTTACTGTCACTAGTGGTTACTCACACTGATGGTTACTGTCACTGATGGTTACTGTCACTGGTGGTTACTGTCACTGGTGGTTACTGTCACTGGTGGTTACTGTCACTGGTGGTTACTGTCACTGGTAGTTACTCACACTGGTGGTTACTGTCACTGGTGGTTACTGTCACTGGTGGTTACTGTCACTGGTGGTTACTGTCACTGGTGGTTACTGTCACTGGTGGTTACTCACACTGGTGGTTACTGTCACTGGTGGTTACTGTCACTGGTGGTTACTGTCACTGGTGGTTACTGTCACAGGTGGTTACTGTCTCTGGTGGTTACTGTCACTGGTGGTTACTGTATCTGGTGGTTACTGTCACTGGTGGTTACTGTCACTGGTGGTTACTGTCACTGGTGGTTACTGTCACTGGTGGTTACTGTCTCTGGTGGTTACTGTCACTGGTGGTTACTGTATCTGGTGGTTACTTGTCACTGGTGGTTACTGTCACTGATGGTTACTGTCACTGGTAGTTACTCACACTGGTGGTTACTGTCACTGGTGGTTACTGTCACTGGTGGTTACTGTCACTGGTGGTTACTGTTACTGGTTGTTACTGTCACTGGTGGTTACTGTCACTGGTGGTTACTGTCACTGATGGTTACTGTCACTGGTGGTTACTGTCACTGGTGGTTACTGTCACTGGTCGTTACTGTCACTGGTTCGTTACTGTCACTGGTGGTTACTGTCACTGGTGGTTACTGTCACTGGTGGTTACTGTCACTGGTGGTTACTGTTACTTGTGGTTACTGTCACTGGTGGTTACTGTCACTGGTGGTTACTGTCACTGGTGGTTACTCACACTGGTGGTTACTGTCACTGGTGGTTACTGTCACTGGTGGTTACTGTCAATGGTGGTTACCCACACTGGTGGTTACTGTCTCTGGTGGTTACTGTCACTGGTGGTTACTGTCACTGGTGGTTACTGTCACTGGTGGTTACTGTCACTGGTGGTTACTCACACTGGTGGTTACTGTCACTGGTGGTTACTGTCACTGGTGGTTACTGTCACTGGTGGTTACTGTCACTGGTGGTTACTGTCACTGGTGGTTACTCACACTGGTGGTTACTGTCACTGGTGGTTACTGTCACTGGTGGTTACTGTCACTGGTGGTTACTGTCACTGGTGGTTACCCACACTGGTGGTTACTGTCTCTGGTGGTTACTGTCACTGGTGGTTACTGTCACTGGTGGTTACTGTCACTGGTGGTTACTGTCACTGGTGGTTACTGTCACTAATGGTTACGGTCACTGGTGGTTACTGTCACTGGTGGTTACTGTCACTGGTGGTTACTGTCTCTGGTGGTTACTGTCACTGGTGGTTACTGTCTCTGGTGGTTACTGTCACTGGTGGTTACTGTCACTGATGGTTACTGTCACTGGTGGTTACTGTCACTGGTGGTTACTGTCTCTGATGGTTACTGTCAGTGATGGTTACTGTCACTGGTGGTTACTGTCACTGGTGGTTACTGTCACTGGTGGTTACTGTCACTGATGGTTACTGTCACTGGTGGTTACTGTCACTGGTGGTTACTGTCTCTGATGGTTACTGTCACTGATGGTTACTGTCACTGGTGGTTACTGTCACTGGTGGTTACTGTCACTGGTGGTTACTGTCACTGGTGGTTACTGTCACTGATGGTTACTGTCACTGGTGGTTACTGTCACTGGTGGTTACGGTCACTGGTGGTTACTGTCACTGATGGTTACTGTCACTGGTGGTTACTGTCACTGGTGGTTACTGTCACTGATGGTTACTGTCACTGGTGGTTACTGTCACTGGTGGTTACTGTCACTAGTGGTTACTGTCACTGGTGGTTACTGTCACTGGTGGTTACTGTCACTGGTGGTTACTGTCACTGATGGTTACTGTCACTGGTGGTTACTGTCACTGGTCGTTACTGTCACTGGTCGTTACTGTCACTGGTCGTTACTGTCACTGGTGGTTACTGTCACTGATGGTTACTGTCACTGGTGGTTACTGTCACTGGTGGTTACTGTCACTGGTGGTTACTGTCACTGGTGGTTACTGTCACTGGTGGTTACTGTCTCTGGTAGTTACTGTCACTGGTGGTTACGTCATCTGGTGGTTACTGTCACTGGTGGTTACTGTCTCTGGTTGTTACTGTCACTGATGGTTACTGTTCACTGATGGTTACTGTCACTGGTGGTTACTCACACTGGTGGTTACTGTCACTGGTGGGTTACTGTCACTGGTGGTTACTGTCACTGGTGGTTACTCACACTGGTGGTTACTGTCACTGGTGGTTACTGTCACTGGTGGTTACTGTCACTGGTGGTTACTGTCACTGGTGGTTACTGTCACTGGTCGTTACTGTCACTGGTCGTTACTGTCACTGGTCGTTACTGTCACTAGTGGTTACTGTCACTGGTGGTTACTGTCACTGGTGGTACTGTCACTGGTGGTTACTGTCTCTGGTGGTTACTGTCACTGGTGGTTACTGTCGCTGGTGGTTACTGTCCACTGGTGGTTACTGTCACTGATGGGTTACTGTCATGGTGGTTACTCACACTGGTGGTTTACTGTCACTGGTGGTTACTGTCACTGGTGGTTACTGTCACTAGTAGTTACTGTCACTGGTGGTTACTGTCACTGGTGGTTACTGTCACTGGTCGTTACTGTCACTGGTCGTTACTGTCTCTGGTTGTTACTGTCACTGATGGTTACTGTCACTGATGGTTACTGTCACTGGTGGTTACTCACACTGGTGGTTACTGTCACTGGTGGTTACTGTCACTGGTGGTTACTGTCACTGGTGGTTACTGTCACTGGTGGTTACTGTCACTGGTGGTTACTGTCACTGGTGGTTACTGTCACTGGTCGTTACTGTCACTAGTGGTTACTGTCACTGGTGGTTACTGTCACTGGTGGTTACTGTCACTGGTGGTTACTGTCTCTGGTGGTTACTGTCACTGGTGGTTACTGTCGCTGGTGGTTAATGTCACTGGTGGTTACTGTCACTGATGGTTACTGTCACTGGTGGTTACTCACACTGGTGGTTACTGTCACTGGTGGTTACTGTCACTGGTGGTTACTGTCACTAGTGGTTACTGTCACTGGTGGTTACTGTCACTGGTGGTTACTGTCACTGGTGGTTACTGTCACTGATGGTTACTGTCACTGGTGGTTACTGTCACTGGTCGTTACTGTCACTGGTCGGTTACTGTCACTGGTCGTTACTGTCACTAGTGGTTACTGTCACTGGTGGTTACTGTCACTGGTGGTTACTGTCACTGGTGGTTACTGTCTCTGGTGGTTACTGTCACTGGTGGTTACTGTCGCTGGTGGTTACTGTCACTGGTGGTTACTGTCACTGATGGTTACTGTCACTGGTGGTTACTGTCACCTGGTGGTTACTGTCACTGGTGGTTACTGTCACTGAGTGGTTACTGTCACTAGTGGTTACTGTCACTGGTGGTTACTGTCACTGGTGGTTACTGTCACTGGTGGTTACTGTCACTGATGGTTACTGTCACTGGTGGTTACTGTCACTGGTGGTTACTGTCACTGGTGGTTACTGTCACTGGTCGTTACTGTCACTGGTGGTTACTGTCACTGGTGGTTACTGTCACTTGGTGGTTACGGTCACTGGTGGTTACTGTCACTGTGGTTACTGTCACTGGTGGTTTACTGTCACTGGTGGTTACTGTCACTGGTGGTTACTGTCACTGGTGGTTACTTGCACATTGTGTGACTGTGTCCTGATCGTGTTATGTCACTGGTGGTTACTGTTCACTGGATGGTTACTGTCACGGATGGTTACTGTCACTGGTGGTTATGTCACTGGATCGTTACTGTCACTGGTGGTTACTGTCCACTGGTGGTTACTGTCACTGGGGATGGTTACTCGTCACTGAGTAGGTTAACTGTCACTGTGTGTTAATGTCACTGGTGGTTACTGTCACTGGTTGTTTACTGTTCACTGGTGATGTTACTGTCACTGGTGGTTACTGTCACTGGATGGTTAACTGTCACCTACTTGGTGGTTACTCGTAACTGGTGGTTACTGTCACTGGGTGGTTACTGTCACTGGTGGTTAACTGTCACTGGTGGTAGCCCATCATCTGGTGGTTTACTGTCTGACTGGTGGTTACTGTCACTGGTGGTTACTGTCACTGGTGGTTACTGTCACTGGTGGTTACTGTCACACTGGTGGTTACTGTCACACTGGTGGTTACTGTCACTGGTGGTTACTGTCACTGGTGGTTACTGTCACTGGTGGTTACTGTCACTGGTGGGTTACTGTCACTGGTGGTTACTCACACTGGTGGTTACTGCACTGGTGGTTACTGTCACTGGTAGTTTACTGTCACTGGTGGTTACTGTCACTGGTGGTTACCTCACCTGGTGGTTACTGTCTCTGGTGGTTACTGTCACTGGTGGTTACTGTCACTGGTGGTTACTGTCACTGGTGGTTACTGTCACTGGTGGTTACTGTCACTGGTGGTTACTGTCACTGATGGTTACGGTCACTGGTGGTTACTGTCACTGGTGGTTACTGTCACTGGTGGTTACCTACACTGGTGGTTACTGTCACTGATGGTACTGTCACTGGTGGTTACAGTCACTGGTGGTTACTGTCACTGGTGGTTACTGTCACTGGTGGTTACTGTCACTGATGGTTACTGTCACTAGTGGTTACTGTCACTGGTGGTTACTGTCACTGATGGTTACGGTCACTGGTGGTTACTGTCACTGGTGGTTACTGTCACTGGTCGTTACTGTCACTTGGTGGTTACTGTCACTGTGGTTACTGTCACTGGTGGTTACTGTCAATGGTGGTTACTGTCACTGGATGGTTACTGTCACTGGTGGTTACTGTCACTGGTGGTTACTGTCACTGATGGTTACTGTCACTGGTGGTTACTGTCACTGATGGTTACTGTCACTGGTGGTTACTGTCACTGGTGGTTACTGTCACTGGTGGTTACTGTCACTGGTGGTTACCCACACTGGTGGTTACTGTCACTGATGGTTACTGTCACTGGTGGTTACTGTCACTGATGGTTACTGTCACTGATGGTTACTGTCACTGGTGGTTACTGTCACTGGTGGTTACTGTCACTGGTGGTTACTGTCACTGGTGGTTACTGTCTCTGGTGGTTACTGTCACTGGTGGTTACTGTCACTGGTGGTTACTGTCACTGGTGGTTACTGTCACTGGTGGTTACTCACACTGGTGGTTACTGTCACTGTGTGGTTACTGTCACTGGTGGTTACTGTCACTGGTGGTTACTGTCTCTGGTGGTTACTGTCACTGGTGGTTACTGTCACTGGTGGTTACTCACACTGGTGGTTACTGTCACTGATGGTACTGTCACTGGTGGTTACTGTCACTGGTGGTACTTCACTGGTGGTTACTGTCACTGGTGGTTACTGTCATCTGGTGGTTACTGTCACTGGTGGCTACCTGTCACTGTGGTTACTGTCACTGGTGGTTACTGTCACTGGTGGTTACTGTCACTGGTGGTTACTCACACTGGTGGTTACTGTCATCTGGGGGTTACTGTCACTGGTGGTTACTGTCACTGGTGGTTACTGTCTCTGGTGGTTACTGTCACTGGTGGTTACTGTCACTAGTGGTTTACTCACACTGATGGTTACTGTCACTGATGGTTACTGTCACTGGTGGTTACTGTCACTGGTGGTTACTGTCATGGTGGTTACTGTCACTGGTGGTTACTGTCACTGGTAGTTACTCACACTGGTGGTTACTGTCACTGGTGGTTACTGTCACTGGTGGGTTACTGCCACACTGGTGGTTACTGTCTCTGGTGGTTACTGTCACTGGTGGTTACTGTCACTGGTGGTACTGTCACTGGTGGTTACTGTCACTGGTGGTTACTGTCACTGGTGGTTACTGTCACATGGTGGTTACGGTCACTGGTGGTTACTGTCACTGGTGGTTACTGTCACTGGTGGGTTACTGTCACTGGTGGTTACTGTCACTGGTGGTTTACTGTCAACACTGGCTGGTTACTGTCACTGGCTGGTTACTGTCTACTGGGTTTTACTGTCACTGCGTGGTCTTACTGTATCCTGGTGGTTACTGTCACTGGTGTTACTGCTCACTGATGGTTTACTGTCACTAGGTTGGCTTACTGTCACACTGGTGGTTACTGTCACTGATGGTTCACTGTTCACTGGTTGGTTACTGTCACTGGTGGTTACTGTCACTGGTGGTTACTGTCACTGATGGTTACTGTCACCTGGTGGTTACTGTCACTGGTGGTTACTGTCACTGGTCGTTACTGTCACTGGTCGTTACTGTCACTGGTGGTTACTGTCACTGGTGGTTACTGTCACTGGTGGTGTACTGTCACTAGTGGTTACTGTTACTTGTGGTTACTGTCACTGGTGGTTACTGTCACTGGTGGTTACTGTTCACTGGTGGTTACTCACCACTGGTGGTTACTGTCCACTGGTGGTTACTGTCACTGGTGGTTACTGTCACTAGTGGTTACTCACACTGGTGGTTACTGTCACTGGTGGTTACTGTCACTGGTGGTTACTGTCACCTGGTGGTTACTGTCACTGGTGGTTACTGTCACAGGTGTTTACTGTCATCTGGTGGTACTGTCACTGAGTGGTTACCTGTATCTGGCTGGTTACTGTCATGGTGGTACTGTCACTGGGTGGTTACTGGTCACTGGTGGTTACTGTCACTGGGGTTACTGTCACTGGTGGTTACTGTCACTGGTGGTTACTGTACTGGTGGTTACTGTCACTGGTGGTTACTGTCACTGATGGTTACTGTCACTGGTGGTTACTCACTGGTGGTTACTGTCACTGGTGGTTACTGTCACTGGTGGTTGTCACTGGTGGTTACTGTCACTGGTGGTTACTGTCACTGATGGTTACTGTCACTGGTGGTTACTGTCACTGGTGGTTACTGTCACTGGTGTTACTGTCACTGGTGTTACTGTCACTGTGGTTACTGTCACTGGTGGTTACTGTCACTGTGGTTACTGTCACTAGTGGTTACTGTCACTGGTGGTTACTGTCACTGGTGGTTACTGTCACTGGTGGTTACTGTCACTGGTGGTTACTCACACTGGTGGTTACTGTCACTGGTGGTTACTGTCACTGGTGGTTACTGTCACTGGTGGTTACTGTCACACTGGTGGTTACTGTCACTGGTGGTTACTGTCACTGGTGGTTACTGTCACTGTGGTTACCACTGGTGGTTACTGTCACTGGTGGTTACTGTCACTGGTGGTTACTGTCACTGGTGGTTACCACACTGGTGGTTACTGTCACTGTGGTTACTGTCACTGGTGGTTACTGTCACTGGTGGTTACTGTCACTGGTGGTTACTGTCACTGGTGGTTACTCACACTGTGGTTACTGTCACTGGTGGTTACTGTCACTGGTGGTTACTGTCACTGGTGGTTACTGTCACTGGTGGTTACTGTCACTGGTGGTTACTCACACTGGTGGTTACTGTCACTGTGGTTACTGTCTGGTGGTTACTGTCACTGGTGGTTACTGTCACTGGTGGTTACTGTCACTGGTGGTTACTGTCTCTGGTGGTTACTGTCACTGGTGGTTACTGTCACTGGTGGTTACTGTCACTGGTGGTTACTGTCACTGGTGGTTACTGTCACTGGTGGTTACTGTCACTTGGTTACGTCACTGGTGGTTACTGTCACTGGTGGTTACTGTCACTGGTGGTTACTGTCACTGGTGGTACTGTCACTGGTATGGTTACCACACTGGTGGTTACTGTCACTGTGGTTACTGTCACTGGTGGTTACTGTCACTGGTGGTTACTGTCACTGGTGGTTACTGTCACTGGTGGTTACTGTCACTGGATGGTTACTGTCACTAGGGTTACTGTCACTGGTGGTACTTGTCACTGATGGGTACTGTCACTGGTGGTTACTGTCACTGGTGGTTTACTGTCACTGGTGGTTACTGTCACTGGTGGTTACTGTCACTGGTTGGTTACTGTCACTGATGGTTACTGTCACTGGTGGTTACTGTCACAGGTGGTTACTGTCCACTGATGGTTACTGTCACTGGTGGTTACTGTCACTGATGGTTACTGTCACTGGTGGTTACTGTCACTGGTGGTTTACTGTCACTGGATGGTTACTGTCACTGGTGGTTACCCACACTGGTGGTTACTGTCCACTGATGGTTACTGTCACTGGTGGTTACTGTCACTGATGGTTACTGTCACTGATGGTTACTGTCACTGGTGGTTACTGTCACTGGTGGTTACTTGTCACTGGTGGTACTGTCACTGGTGGTTACTGTCACTGGTGGTTACTGTCACTGGTGGTTTACTCACACTGGTGGTTACTGTCACTGGTGGTTACTGTCACTGGTGGTTACTGTCACTGGTGGTTACTGTCCTCTAGTGGTTTACTGTCACTGGTGGTTACTGTCACTGGTGGTTACTCACACTGGTGGTTACTGTCACTGATGGTTACTGTCACTGGTGGTTACTGTCACTGGGGTTACTGTCACTGGTGGTTACTGTCACTGGTGGTTACTGTCACTGGTGGTTACTGTCTCTGGTGGTTACTGTCACTGGTGGATACTGTCACTGGTGGTTACTGTCACTGGTGTTACTGTCACTGGTGGTTACTCACACTGGTGGTTACTGTCACTGGTGGTTACTGTCACTGGTGGTTACTGTCACTGGTGGTTACTGTCTCTGGTGGTTACTGTCACTGGTGGTTACTGTCACTGGTGGTTACTCACACTGATGGTTACTGTCACTGATGGTTACTGTCACTGGTGGTTACTGTCACTGGTGGTTACTGTCACTGGTGGTTACTGTCACTGGTAGTTACTCACACTGGTGGTTCCTGTCACTGGTGGTTACTGTCACTGGTGGTTACTCACACTGGTGGTTACTGTCACTGGGGGTTACTGTCACTGGTGGTTACTGTCACTGGTGGTTACTGTCTCTGGTGGTTACTGTCACTGGTGGTTACTGTCACTAGTGGTTACTCACACTGATGGTTACTGTCACTGATGGTTACTGTCACTGGTGGTTACTGTCACTGGTGGTTACTGTCACTGGTGGTTACTGTCACTGGTGGTTACTCACACTGGTGGTTACTGTCACTGGTGGTTACTGTCACTGGTGGTTACTGTCACTGGTGGTTACTGTCACTGGTCGTTACTGTCACTGGTCGTTACTGTCACTGGTGGTTACTGTCACTGGTGGTTACTGTCACTGGTGGTTACTGTCACTGGTGGTTACTGTTACTTGTGGTTACTGTCACTGGTGGTTACTGTCACTGGTGGTTACTGTCACTGGTGGTTACTGTCACTGGTGGTTACTCACACTGGTGGTTACTGTCACTGGTGGTTACTGTCACTGGTGGTTACTGTAACTGGTGGTTACTGTCACTGGTGGTTACCCACACTGGTGGTTACTGTCTCTGGTGGTTACTGTCACTGGTGGTTACTGTCACTGGTGGTTACTGTCACTGGTGGTTACTCACACTGGTGGTTACTGTCACTGGTGGTTACTGTCACTGGTGGTTACTGTCACTGGTGGTTACTGTCACTGGTGGTTACTGTCACTGGTGGTTACTGTCACTGGTGGTTACTCACACTGGTGGTTACTGTCACTGGTGGTTACTGTCACTGGTAGTTACTGTCACTGGTGGTTACTGTCACTGGTGGTTACCCACACTGGTGGTTACTGTCTCTGGTGGTTACTGTCACTGGTGGTTACTGTCACTGGTGGTTACTGTCACTGGTGGTTACTGTCACTGGTGGTTACTGTCACTGGTGGTTACTGTCACTGATGGTTACGGTCACTGGTGGTTACTGTCACTGGTGGTTACTGTCACTTGGTGGTTACCCACACTGGTGGTTACTGTCACTGATGGTTACTGGTCACTGGTGGTTACAGTCACTGGTGGTACTGTCACTGGTGGTTACTGTCACTGGTGGTTACTGTCACTGATGGTTACTGTCACTAGTGGTTACTGTCACTGGTGGTTACTGTCACTGATGGTTACGGTCACTGGTGGTTACTGTCACTGGTGGTTACTGTCACTGGTCGTTACTGTCACTGGTGGTTACTGTCACTGGTGGTTACTGTCACTGGTGGTTACTGTCAATGGTGGTTACTGTCACTGATGGTTACTGTCACTGGTGGTTACTGTCACTGGTGGTTACTGTCACTGATGGTTACTGTCACTGGTGGTTACTGTCACTGATGGTTACTGTCACTGGTGGTTACTGTCACTGGTGGTTACTGTCACTGGTGGTTACTGTCACTGGTGGTTACCCACACTGGTGGTTACTGTCACTGATGGTTACTGTCACTGGTGGTTACTGTCACTGATGGTAACTGTCACTGATGGTTACTGTCACTGGTGGTTACTGTCACTGGTGGTTACTGTCACTGGTGGTTACTGTCACTGGTGGTTACTGTCTCTGGTGGTTACTGTCACTGGTGGTTACTGTCACTGGTGGTTACTGTCACTGGTGGTTACTGTCACTGGTGGTTACTGTCACTGGTGGTTACTCACACTGGTGGTTACTGTCACTGGTGGTTACTGTCACTGGTGGTTACTGTCACTGGTGGTTACTGTCTCTGGTGGTTACTGTCACTGGTGGTTACTGTCACTGGTGGTTACTCACACTGGTGGTTACTGTCACTGATGGTTACTGTCACTGGTGGTTACTGTCACTGGTGGTTACTGTCACTGGTGGTTACTGTCACTGGTGGTTACTGTCTCTGGTGGTTACTGTCACTGGTGGATACTGTCACTGGTGGTTACTGTCACTGGTGGTTACTTACACTGGTGGTTACTGTCACTGGTGGTTACTGTCACTGGTGGTTACTGTCACTGGTGGTTACTGTCTCTGGTGGTTACTGTCACTGGTGGTTACTGTCTCTGGTGGTTACTGTCACTGGTGGTTACTGTCACTAGTGGTTACTCACACTGATGGTTACTGTCACTGATGGTTACTGTCACTGGTGGTTACTGTCACTGGTGGTTACTGTCACTGGTGGTTACTGTCACTGGTGGTTACTGTCACTGGTAGTTACTCACACTGGTGGTTACTGTCACTGGTGGTTACTGTCACTGGTGGTTACTGTCACTGGTGGTTACTGTCTCTGGTGGTTACTGTCACTGGTGGTTACTCACACTGGTGGTTACTGTCACTGGTGGTTACTGTCACTGGTGGTTACTGTCACTGGTGGTTACTGTCACAGGTGGTTACTGTCTCTGGTGGTTACTGTCACTGGTGGTTACTGTATCTGGTGGTTACTGTCACTGGTGGTTACTGTCACTGGTGGTTACTGTCACTGGTGGTTACTGTCACTGGTGGTTACTGTCTCTGGTGGTTACTGTCACTGGTGGTTACTGTATCTGGTGGTTACTGTCACTGGTGGTTACTGTCACTGATGGTTACTGTCACTGGTGGTTACTCACACTGGTGGTTACTGTCACTGGTGGTTACTGTCACTGGTGGTTACTGTCACTGGTGGTTACTGTCACTGGTGGTTACTGTCACTGGTGGTTACTGTCACTGGTGGTTACTGTCACTGGTGGTTACTGTCACTGGTGGTTACTGTCACTGTCGTTACTGTCACTGGTCGTTACTGTCACTGGTGGTTACTGTCACTGGTGGTTACTGTCACTGGTGGTTACTGTCACTAGTGGTTACTGTTACTTGTGGTTACTGTCACTGGTGGTTACTGTCACTGGTGGTTACTGTCACTGGTGGTTACTCACACTGGTGGTTACTGTCACTGGTGGTTACTGTCACTGGTGGTTACTGTCACTAGTGGTTACTCACACTGGTGGTTACTGTCACTGGTGGTTACTGTCACTGGTGGTTACTGTCACTGGTGGTTACTGTCACAGGTGGTTACTGTCTCTGGTGGTTACTGTCACTGGTGGTTACTGTATCTGGTGGTTACTGTCACTGGTGGTTACTGTCACTGGTGGTTACTGTCACTGGTGGTTACTGTCACTGGTGGTTACTGTCTCTGGTGGTTACTGTCACTGGTGGTTACTGTATCTGGTGGTTACTGTCACTGGTGGTTACTGTCACTGATGGTTACTGTCACTGGTGGTTACTCACACTGGTGGTTACTGTCACTGGTGGTTACTGTCACTGGTGGTTACTGTCACTGGTGGTTACTGTCACTGGTGGTTACTGTCACTGATGGTTACTGTCACTGGTGGTTACTGTCACTGGTGGTTACTGTCACTGGTCGTTACTGTCACTGGTCGTTACTGTCACTGGTGGTTACTGTCACTGGTGGTTACTGTCACTGGTGGTTACTGTCACTAGTGGTTACTGTTACTTGTGGTTACTGTCACTGGTGGTTACTGTCACTGGTGGTTACTGTCACTGGTGGTTACTCACACTGGTGGTTACTGTCACTGGTGGTTACTGTCACTGGTGGTTACTGTCACTAGTGGTTACTGTCACTGGTGGTTACTGTCACTGGTGGTTACTGTCACTGGTGGTTACTGTCACTGGTGGTTACCCACACTGGTGGTTACTGTCACTGGTGGTTACTGTCACTGGTGGTTACTGTCACTGGTGGTTACCCACACTGGTGGTTACTGTCTCTGGTGGTTACTGTCACTGGTGGTTACTGTCACTGGTGGTTACTGTCACTGGTGGTTACTGTCACTGGTGGTTACTCACACTGGTGGTTACTGTCACTGGTGGTTACTGTCACTGGTGGTTACTGTCACTGGTGGTTACTGTCACTGGTGGTTACTGTCACTGGTGGTTACTCACACTGGTGGTTACTGTCACTGGTGGTTACTGTCACTGGTGGTTACTGTCACTGGTGGTTACTGTCACTGGTGGTTACCACACTGGTGGTTACTGTCACTGGTGGTTACTGTCACTGGTGGTTACTGTCACTGGTGGTTACTGTCACTGGTGGTTACTGTCACTGGTGGTTACTGTCACTGGTGGTTACTGTCACTAATGGTTACGGTCACTGGTGGTTACTGTCACTGGGTTACTGTCACTGGTGGTTACTGTCACTGGTGGTTACTGTCACTGGTGGTTACTGTCAACACTGTGGTTACTGTCACTGATGGTTACTGTCACTGGTGGTTACTGTCACTGGTGGTTACTGTCACTGGTGGTTACTGTCACTGGTGTTACTGTCACTGATGGTTACTGTCACTGGTGGTTACTGTCACTGGTGGTTACTGTCACTGATGGTTACGGTCACTGGTGGTTACTGTCACTGGTGGTTACTGTCACTGGTGGGTTACTGTCACTGGTGTTACTGTCACTGGTGGTTACTGTCACTGGTGGTTACTGTCACTGATGGTTACTGTCACTGGTGGTTACTGTCACAGGTGGTTACTGTCACTGATGGTTACTGTCACTGGTGGTTACTGTCACTGATGGTTACTGTCACTGGTGGTTACTGTCACTGGTGGTTACTGTCACTGGTGGTTACTGTCACTGGTGGTTACCCACACTGGTGGTTACTGTCACTGATGGTTACTGTCACTGGTGGTTACTGTCACTGATGGTTACTGTCACTGATGGTTACTGTCACTGGTGGTTACTGTCACTGGTGGTTACTGTCACTGGTGGTTACTGTCACTGGTGGTTACTGTCACTGGTGGTTACTGTCACTGGTGGTTACTCACACTGGTGGTTACTGTCACTGGTGGTTACTGTCACTGGTGGTTACTGTCACTGGTGGTTACTGTCTCTAGTGGTTACTGTCACTGGTGGTTACTGTCACTGGTGGTTACTCACACTGGTGGTTACTGTCACTGATGGTTACTGTCACTGGTGGTTACTGTCACTGGTGGTTACTGTCACTGGTGGTTACTGTCACTGGTGGTTACTGTCACTGGTGGTTACTGTCTCTGGTGGTTACTGTCACTGGTTATACTGTCACTGGTGGTTACTGTCACTGGTGGTTACTGTCACTGGTGGTTACTCACTGGTGGTTACTGTCACTGGTGGTTACTGTCACTGGTGGTTACTGTCACTGGTGGTTACTGTCTCTGGTGGTTACTGTCACTGGTGGTTACTGTCACTGGTGGTTACTCACCTGATGGTTACTGTCACTGATGGTTACTGTCACTGGTGGTTACTGTCACTGGTGGTTACTGTCACTGGTGGTTACTGTCACTGGTGTTACTCACTGGTGGTTCTGTCACTGGTGGTTACTGTCACTGGTGGTTACTCACACTGGTGGTTACTGTCACTGGTGGTTACTGTCACTGGTGGTTACTGTCACTGGTGGTTACTGTCACTGGTGGTTACTGTCACTGGTGGTTACTGTCTCTAGTGGTTACTCACACTGATGGTTACTGTCACTGGTGGTTACTGTCACTGGTGGTTACTGTCACTGGTGGTTACTGTCACTGGTGGTTACTGTCACTGGTGGTTACTGTCACTGGTGGTTACTCACTGGTGGTTACTGTCACTGGTGGTTACTGTCACTGGTGGTTACTGTCACTGGTGGTTACTGTCACTGGTGGTTACTGTCACTGGTGGTTACTGTCACTGGTGGTTACTGTCACTGGTGGTTACTGTCACTGGTGGTTACTGTCACTGGTGGTTACTGTCACGGTGGTTACTGTCTCTGGTGGTTACTGTCACTGGTGGTTACTGTACTGGTGGTTACTGTCACTGGTGGTTACTGTCACTGGTGGTTACTGTCACTGGTGGTTACTGTCACTGTGGTTACTGTCTGGTGGTTACTGTCACTGGTGGTTACTGTATCTGGTGGTTACTGTCACTGGTGGTTACTGTCACTGTGGTTACTGTCACTGGTGGTTACTCACACTGGTGGTTACTGTCACTGGTGGTTACTGTCACTGGTGGTTACTGTCACTGGTGGTTACTGTCACTGGTGGTTACTGTCACTGATGGTTACTGTCACTGGTGGTTACTGTCACTGGTGGTTACTGTCACTGGTTTACTGTCACTGGTGTTACTGTCACTGGTGGTTACTGTCACTGGTGGTTACTGTCACTGGTGGTTACTGTCACTGTGGTTACTGTTACTGTGGTTACTGTCACTGGTGGTTACTGTCACTGGTGGTTACTGTCACTGGTGGTTACTCACACTGGTGGTTACTGTCACTGGTGGTTACTGTCACTGGTGGTTACTGTCACTAGTGGTTACTCACACTGGTGGTTACTGTCACTGGTGGTTACTGTCACTGGTGGTTACTGTCACTGGTGGTTACCCACACTGGTGGTTACTGTCTCTGGTGGTTACTGTCACTGGTGGTTACTGTCACTGGTGGTTACTGTCACTGGTGGTTACTGTCACTGGTGGTTACTCACACTGGTGGTTACTGTCACTGGTGGTTACTGTCACTGGTGGTTACTGTCACTGGTGGTTACTGTCACTGGTGGTTACTGTCACTGGTGGTTACTGTCACTGGTGGTTACTGTCACTGGTGGTTACTGTCACTGGTGGTTACTGTCACTGGTGGTTACCCACACTGGTGGTTACTGTCTCTGGTGGTTACTGTCACTGGTGGTTACTGTCACTGGTGGTTACTGTCACTGGTGGTTACTGTCACTGGTGGTTACTCACACTGGTGGTTACTGTCACTGGTGGTTACTGTCACTGGTGGTTACTGTCACTGGTGGTTACTGTCACTGGTGGTTACTGTCACTGGTGGTTACTCACACTGGTGGTTACTGTCACTGGTGGTTACTGTCACTGGTGGTTACTGTCACTGGTGGTTACTGTCACTGGTGGTTACCCACACTGGTGGTTACTGTCTCTGGTGGTTACTGTCACTGGTGGTTACTGTCACTGGTGGTTACTGTCACTGGTGGTTACTGTCACTGGTGGTTACTGTCACTGGTGGTTACTGTCACTAATGGTTACGGTCACTGGTGGTTACTGTCACTGGTGGTTACTGTCACTGGTGGTTACTGTCACTGGTGGTTACTGTCACTGGTGGTTACCAACACTGGTGGTTACTGTCACTGATGGTTACTGTCACTGGTGGTTACTGTCACTGGTGGTTACTGTCACTGGTGGTTACTGTCACTGGTGGTTACTGTCACTGATGGTTACTGTCACTAGTGGTTACTGTCACTGGTGGTTACTGTCACTGATGGTTACGGTCACTGGTGGTTACTGTCACTGGTGGTTACTGTCACTGGTGGTTACTGTCACTGGTGGTTACTGTCACTGGTGGTTACTGTCACTGGTGGTTACTGTCACTGATGGTTACTGTCACTGGTGGTTACTGTCACAGGTGGTTACTGTCACTGATGGTTACTGTCACTGGTGGTTACTGTCACTGATGGTTACTGTCACTGGTGGTTACTGTCACTGGTGGTTACTGTCACTGGTGGTTACTGTCACTGGTGGTTACCCACACTGGTGGTTACTGTCACTGGGTTACTGTCACTGGTGGTTACTGTCACTGGTGGTTACTGTCACTGATGGTTACTGTCACTGGTGGTTACTGTCACTGGTGGTTACTGTCACTGGTGGTTACTGTCACTGGTGGTTACTGTCACTGGTGGTTACTGTCACTGGTGGTTACTCACTGGTGGTTACTGTCACTGGTGGTTACTGTCACTGGTGGTTACTGTCACTGGTGGTTACTGTCTCTAGTGGTTACTGTCACTGGTGGTTACTGTCACTGGTGGTTACTCACACTGGTGGTTACTGTCACTGATGGTTACTGTCACTGGTGGTTACTGTCACTGGTGGTTACTGTCACTGTGGTTACTGTCACTGGTGGTTACTGTCACTGGTGGTTACTGTCTCTGGTGGTTACTGTCACTGGTGGATACTGTCACTGGTGGTTACTGTCACTGGTGGTTACTGTCACTGGTGGTTACTCACACTGGTGGTTACTGTCACTGGTGGTTACTGTCACTGGTGGTTACTGTCACTGGTGGTTACTGTCTCTGGTGGTTACTGTCACTGGTGGTTACTGTCACTGGTGGTTACTCACACTGATGGTTACTGTCACTGATGGTTACTGTCACTGGTGGTTAGTGTCACTGGTGGTTACTGTCACTGGTGGTTACTGTCACTGGTAGTTACTCACACTGGTGGTTCCTGTCACTGGTGGTTACTGTCACTGGTGGTTACTCACACTGGTGGTTACTGTCACTGGGGGTTACTGTCACTGGTGGTTACTGTCACTGGTGGTTACTGTCTCTGGTGGTTACTGTCACTGGTGGTTACTGTCACTGTGGTTACTCACACTGATGGTTACTGTCACTGATGGTTACTGTCACTGGTGGTTACAGTCACTGGTGGTTACTGTCACTCTGGTGGTTACTGTCACTGGTGGTTACTGTCACTGGTGTTACTCACTGGTGGTTACTGTCACTGGTGGTTACTGTCACTGGTGGTTACTGTCACTGGTGGTTACTGTCACTGGTGGTTACTCACACTGGTGGTTACTGTCACTGGTGGTTACTGTCACTGGTGGTTACTGTCACTGGTGGTTACTGTCACTGGTGGTTACTCACACTGGTGGTTACTGTCACTGGTGGTTACTGTCACTGGTGGTTACTGTCACTGGTGGTTACTGTCTCTGGTGGTTACTGTCACTGGTGGTTACTGTCACTGGTGGTTACTCACTGTGGTTACTGTCACTGTGGTTACTGTCACTGGTGGTTACTGTCACTGGTGGTTACTGTCACTGGTGGTTACTGTCACTGGTGGTTACTCACTGGTGGTTACTGTCACTGGTGGTTACTGTCACTGGTGGTTACTCACTGGTGGTTACTGTCACTGGTGGTTACTGTCACTGGTGGTTACTGTCACTGGTGGTTACTGTCACTGGTGGTTACTGTCACTGGTGGTTACTGTCACTATGGTTACTGTCACTGTGGTTACTGTCACTGTGGTTACTGTCACTGGTGGTTACTGTCACTGGTGGTTACTGTCACTGGTGGTTACTGTCACTGGTGGTTACTGTCACTGGTGGTTATTCACACTGGTGGTTACTGTCACTGGTGGTTACTGTCACTGGTGGTTACTGTCACTGGTGGTTACTGTCACTGGTGGTTACTGTCACTGGTGGTTACTGTCACTGGTGGTTACTGTCACTGGTGGTTACTGTCACTGGTGGTTACTGTCACTGGTGGTTACTGTCACTGGTGGTTACTGTCACTGGTGGTTACTGTCACTGGTGGTTACTGTCACTGGTGGTTACTGTCACTGGTGGTTACTGTCACTGGTGGTTACTGTCACTGGTGGTTACTGTCACTGGTGGTTACTGTCACTGGTGGTTACTGTCACTGGTGGTTACTGTCTGGTGGTTACTGTCACTGGTGGTTACTGTCACTGTGGTTACTGTCACTGGTGGTTACACACTGGTGGTTACTGTCACTGGTGGTTACTGTCACTGGTGGTTACTGTCACTGGTGGTTACTGTCACTGGTGGTTACTGTCACTGGTGGTTACTGTCACTGGTGGTTACTGTCACTGGTGGTTACTGTCACTGTGGTTACTGTCACTGGTGGTTACTGTCACTGGTGGTTACTGTCACTGGTGGTTACTGTCACTGGTGGTTACTGTCACTGGTGGTTACTGTCACTGGTGGTTACTGTCACTGGTGGTTACTGTCACTGGTGGTTACTGTCACTGGTGGTTACTCACTGGTGGTTACTGTCACTGGTGGTTACTGTCACTGGTGGTTACTGTCACTGGTGGTTACTCACTGGTGGTTACTGTCACTGGTGGTTACTGTCACTGGTGGTTACTGTCACTGGTGGTTACACACTGGTGGTTACTGTCACTGGTGGTTACTGTCACTGGTGGTTACTGTCACTGGTGGTTACTGTCACTGGTGGTTACTGTCACTGGTGGTTACACACTGGTGGTTACTGTCACTGGTGGTTACTGTCACTGGTGGTTACTGTCACTGGTGGTTACTGTCACTGGGTGGTTACTGTCACTGGTGGTTACTGTCACTGGTGGTTACTGTCACTGGTGGTTACTGTCACTGGTTACTGTCACTGGTGGTTACCACACTGGTGGTTACTGTCACTGGTGGTTACTGTCACTGGTGGTTACTGTCACTGGTGGTTACTGTCACTGGTGGTTACTGTCACTGGTGGTTACTCACTGGTGGTTACTGTCACTGGTGGTTACTGTCACTGGTGGTTACTGTCACTGGTGGTTACTGTCACTGGTGGTTACTGTCACTGGTGTTACTGTCACTGGTGGTTACTGTCACTGGTGGTTACTGTCACTGGTGGTTACTGTCACTGGTGGTTACTGTCACTGGTGGTTACCACTGGTGGTTACTGTCACTGGTGGTTACTGTCACTGGTGGTTACTGTCACTGGTGGTTACTGTCACTGGTGGTTACTGTCACTGGTGGTTACTGTCACTGGTGGTTACTGTCACTTGGTTACTGTCACTGGTGGTTACTGTCACTGGTGGTTACTGTCACTGGTGGTTACTGTCACTGGTGGTTACTGTCACTGGTGGTTACCACACTGGTGGTTACTGTCACTGGTGGTTACTGTCACTGGTGGTTACTGTCACTGGTGGTTACTGTCACTGGTGGTTACTGTCACTGGTGGTTACTGTCACTGTGGTTACTGTCACTGGTGGTTACTGTCACTGGTGGTTACTGTCACTGGTGGTTACTGTCACTGGTGGTTACTGTCACTGGTGGTTACTGTCACTGGTGGTTACTGTCACTGGTGGTTACTGTCACTGGTGGTTACTGTCACTGGTGGTTACTGTCACTGGTGGTTACTGTCACTGGTGGTTACTGTCACTGGTGGTTACTGTCACTGATGGTTACTGTCACTGGTGGTTACTGTCACTGGTGGTTACTGTCACTGGTGGTTACTGTCACTGGTGGTTACTGTCACTGGTGGTTACTGTCACTGTGGTTACTCACACTGGGTGGTTACTGTCACTGGTGGTTACTGTCACTGGTGGTTACTGTCACTGGTGGTTACTGTCACTGATGGTTACTGTCACTGGTGGTTACTGTCACTGGTGGTTACTGTCATCTGGTGGTTACTGTCACTGGTGGTTACTGGCACTGGTGGTTACTGTCACTGGTGGTTACGTCACTGGTGGTTACTGTCATCTGGGGTTACTGTCACTGTTGGTTACTGTCACTGGTGGTTACTGTCACTGGTGGTTACGTTCACTGGTGGTTACTGCACTGGTGGTTACTCACACTGGTGGTTACGTCACTGGCGGTTATGTCACATGGTGGTACTGTCACTGGTGGTTACTGTCACTGGTGGTTACTGTCACCTGGTGGTTACTGTCACTGGTGGTTACTGTCACTTGGTGGTTACTGTCACTGGTGGTTACTGTCACTGGTGGTTACTGTCACTGGTGGTTACTGTCACTGGTGGTTACTCACACTGGTGGTTACTGTCACTGGTGGTTACTGTCACTGGTGGTTACTGTCACTGGTGGTTACTGTCACTGGTGGTTACTGTCACTGGTGGTTACTGTCACTGGTGGTTACTCACTGGTGGTTACTGTCACTGGTGGTTACTGTCACTGGTGGTTACTGTCACTGGTGGTTACTGTCACTGGTGGTTACTGTCACTGGTGTTACTCACACTGGTGGTTACTGTCACTGGTGGTTACTGTCACTGGTGGTTACTGTCACACTGGTGGTTACTGTCACTGGTGGTTACTGTCACTGGTGGTTACTGTCACTGGTGGTTACTGTCACTGGTGGTTACTGTCACTGGTGGTTACTGTCACTGTGGTTACTCACACTGGTGGTTACTGTCACTGGTGGTTACTGTCACTGGTGGTTACTGTCACTGGTGGTTACTGTCACTGGTGGTTACTGTCACTGGTGGTTACTGTCACTGGTGGTTACTCACTGGTGGTTACTGTCACTGGTGGTTACTGTCACTGGTGGTTACTGTCACTGGTGGTTACTGTCACTGGTGGTTACTCACACTGGTGGTTACTGTCACTGGTGGTTACTGTCACTGGTGGTTACTGTCACTGGTGGTTACTGTCACTGGTGGTTACTCACACTGGTGGTTACTGTCACTGGTGGTTACTGTCACTGGTGGTTACTGTCACTGGTGGTTACTGTCACTGGTGGTTACTGTCACTGGTGGTTACTGTCACTGGTGGTTACTGTCACTGGTGGTTACTGTCACTGGTGGTTACTGTCACTGGTGGTTACTGTCACTGGTGGTTACTGTCACTGGTGGTTACTGTCACTGGTGGTTACTGTCACTGGTGGTTACTGTCACTGGTGGTTACTGTCACTGGTGGTTACTGTCACTGGGTTACTGTCACTGGTGGTTACTCACTGGTGGTTACTGTCACTGGTGGTTACTGTCACTTGTGGTTACTGTCACTGAGTGGTTACTGTCCACTGGTGGTTACTGTCACTGGTGGTACTGTCACTGGTGGTTACTGTCACTCCCCCCCCTGTTGGTTACGTCACTGGTGGTTACTGTCCATGGTGGTTACTGTCACTGGTGGTTACTGTCACTGGTGGTTACTCACTGGTGGTTACTGTCACTGGTGGTTACTGTCAATGGTGGTTACTGTCACTGTGGTTCCTGTCACTGGTGGTTACTGTCACTTGTGGTTACTGTCAACTGTTGGTCTACTCGTCACTGGTGGTTACTGTCACTGGTGGTTACGTGTCCACTGGTGGTTACTGTCACTGGTGGTTACTGTCACTGGTGGTTACTCACACTGGTTGGTTACTGTCACTGGTGGTTACTGTCACTGGTGGTTACTGTCACTGGTGGTTACTGTCACATGAGGGTTACTGTCACTGGTGGTACGTGTCACTGGTGGTTACTCACTCTGGTGGTTACTGTACACTGTGGTACATCATGGTGGTTACTGTTCACTGGTGGTTACTGTCCCTGGTGGTTACTGTCACTGGTGGTTACTGTCACTGGTGGTTACTCACCCTGGTGGTTACTGTCAATGGTGGTTACTGTCACTGGTGGTTACTGTCACTGGTGGTTACTGTCACTGGTGGTTACTCCACACTGGTGGTTACTGTCCACTGGTGGTTACTGTCACTGGTGGTTACTGTCACTGGTGGTTACTGTCACTGGTGGTACTGTCACTGGTGGTTACTCACACTGGTGGTTACTGTCACTGGTGGTTACTGTCACACTGGTGGTTACTGTCACTGGTGGTACTGTCACTGGGGTTACTGTCACTGGTGGTTACTGTCACTGGTGGTTACTGTACACTGGTGGTTACTGTCACTGGTGGTTACTGTCATAGTGTTACACACTGGTGGTTACTGTCACTGGTGGTTACTGCTCACTGGTGGTTACTTGTCACTGGTGGTTACTGTCACTGGTGGTTACTGTCACTGGTGGTTACTGTCACTGGTGGTTACTGTCACTGGTGGTTACTGTCACTGGTGGTACTGTCACTGGTGGTTACTGTCACTGGTGGTTACTTCACACTGGTGGTTACTGTCACTGGTGGTTACTGTCACTGGTGGTTACTGTCACTGGTGGTTACTGTCACTGGTGGTTACTCATCACTGGTGGTTACTGTCACTGGTGGTTACTGTCACTGGTGGTTACTGTCACTGGTGGTTACTGTCACTGGTGGTTACCACACTGGTGGTTTACTGTCACTGGTGGTTACTGTCACTGGTGGTTACTTCACACTGGTGGTTACTGTCACTGGTGGTTACTGTCACTGGTGGTTACTGTCACTGGTGGTTACTGTCACTGGTGGTTACTGTCACTGGTGGTTACTGTCTCTGGTGGTTACTGTCACTGGTGGTTACTGTCATCTGGTGGTTACTGTCACTGGTGGTTACTGTCACTGGATGGTTACTGTCACTGGTGGTTACTGTCACTGGTGGTTACTGTCTCTGATGGTTACTGTCACTGGATGGTTACTGTCACTGGTGGTTACTGTCACTGGTGGTTACTGTCACTGATGGTTACTGTCACTGGTGGTTACTGTCACTGGTGGTTACGGTCACTGGTGGTTACTGTCACTGATGGTTACTGTCACTGGTGGTTACTGTCACTGGTGGTTACTGTCACTGGATGGTTACTGTCACTGGTGGTTACTGTCACTGGTGGTATACTGTCACTGGTGTTACGTCACTGGTGGTTACTGTCACTGGTGGTTAATGTACACTGGTGTTACTGTCACTGGTGGTTACTGTCACTGGTGGTTACTCACACTGGTGGTTACTGTCACTGGTGGTTACTGTCACTGGTGGTTACTGTCACTGGTGGTTACTCAACTGGTGGTTACTCACACTGGTGGTTACTGTCACTGGTGGTTACTGTCACTGGTGGTTTACTGTCACTGGTGGTTACTGTCACTGATGGTTTACTGTCACTGGTGGTTACTGTCACTGGTGGGTTACTGTCACTGGTGGTTACTGTCACTGGTGGTTACTGTCACTGGTGGTTACTGTCACTGGTTGTTACTGTCCACTGGTGGTTACTGTCACTGGTGGTACTGTCACTGATGGTACTACTGTCACTGGTGGTTACTGTCACTGGTGGTTACTGTCACTGGTCGTTACTGTCACTGGTGGTTACTGTCACACTGGTGGTTTACTTGTCACTGGCGGTTACTGTCACTGGTGGTTACTGTCACTGGTGGTTACTGTCACTGGTGGTTACTGTCACTGGTGGTTACTCATCACTGGTGGTTACTGTCACTGGTGGTTACTGTCACTGGTGGTTACTGTCACTGGTGGTTACTGTCACTGGTGGTTACTGTCACTGGATGTTACTGTCACTGGTGGTTACTGTCACTGGTGGTTACTGTCACTGGTGGTTACTGTCACTGGTGGTTACTGTCACTGGTGGTTACTGTCACTGATTGTTACTGTCACTGGTGGTTAGCTGTCACTGGTGGTTACTGTCACTGATGGTTACTGTCACTGGTGGTTACTGTCACTGGTGGTTACTGTCACTGGTCGGTTACTGTCACTGGTCGGTTACTGTCACTGGTGGTTACTGTCACTGGTGGTTACTCACACTGGTGGTTACTGTCACTGGTGGTTACTGTCACTGGTGGTTACTGTCACTGGTGGTTACTGTCACTGGTGGTTACTGTCACTGGTGGTTACTTACACTGGTGGTACGTCAACTGGTGGTTACTGTCACTGGTGGTTACTGTCACTGGTGGTTACTGTCACCTGGTGGTTACTCACACTGGTGGTACTGTCCCCTGGTGGTTACTGTCCATGGTGGTACTGTCACTGGTGGTTACTGTCATGGTGGTTACTGTCACTGGTGGTTACTGTCACTGGTGGTTACTGTCACTGGTGGTTACTGTCACTGGTGGTTACTGTCACTGGTGGTTACTCGTCACTGGTGGTTACTGTCACTGGTGGTTACTTTCACTGGTGGTTACTTTCACTGATGGTTACTGTCACTGGTGGTACTGTCACTGGTGGTTACTGTCACTGTACGTCACTGTCGGTTTCTTTCACTGGTCATACTGTCACTGGTGTTACTGTCACTGGTGGTTACTGTCCACTGGTGGTTACTGCTCACTGGGGTTACTGTCCCTGGTGGTTACTGTCACTGGTGGTACTGTCACTGGTGGTTACTGTCACTGGTGGTTACTGTCACTGGTGGTTACTGTCACTGATGGTTACTGTCACTGGTGGTTACTGTCACTGGTGGTTACTGTCACTGGTGGTTACTGTCACTGGTGGTTACTGTCACTGGTGGTTACTGTCACTGGTGGTTACTGTCACTGGTGGTTACTGTCACTGGTGGTTACTGTCACTGGTTAACTGGTTACTGTCACTGGTGGTTACTGTCACTGGTGGTTACTGTCACTGGTGGTTACTGTCACTGGTGGTTACTGTCACTGGTGGTTACTGTCACTGGTGGTTACTGTCACTGGTGGTTACTGTCACTGGTGGTTACTGTCACTGGTGGTTACTGTCACTGGTGGTTACTGTCACTGGTGGTTACTGTCACTGGTGGTTACTTCACTGGTGGTTACTGTCACTGGTGGTTACTGTCACTGGTGGTTACTGTCACTGGTGGTTACTGTCACTGGTGGTTACTGTCACTGGTGGTTACTGTCACTGGTGGTTACTGTCACTGGTGGTTACTGTCACTGGTGGTTACTGTCACTGGTGGTTACTGTCACTGGTGGTTACTTCACTGGTGGTTACTGTCACTGGTGGTTACTGTCACCTGGTGGTTACTGTCACTGGTGGTTACTGTCACTGGTGGTTACTGTCACTGATGGTTACTGTCACTGGTGGTTACTGTCACTGGTGGTTACTGTCACTGGATGGTTACTGTCACTGGTGGTTACTGTCACTGGTGGTTACTGTCACTGGTGGTTACTGTCACTGGTGGTTACTGTCACTGGTGGTTACTGTCACTGGTGGTTACTGTCACTGTGGTTACTGTCACTGGTGGTTACTGTCACTGGTGGTTACTGTCACTGGTCGGTTACTGTCACTGGTGGTTACTGTCACTGTGGTTACTGTCACTGATGGTTACTGTCACTGGTGTTACTGTCACTGGTGGTTACTGTCACTGGTGGTTACTCGTCACTGGTGGTTACTGTCACTGATGGTTACTGTCACTGGTGGTTACTGTCACTGGATGGTTACTGTCACTGGTGGTTACTGTCACTGGTGGTTACCTGTCACTGGATGGTTACTGTCACTGGTGGTTACTGTCACTGGTTTTACTGTCACTGGTGGTTACTGTCACTGGTGGATTACTGTCACTGGTGGTTACTGTCACTGGTGGTTACTGTCACTGGTGGTTACTTCACACTGGTGGTTACTGTCACTTGGTGGTTACTGTCACTGGTGGTTACTGTCACTGGTGGTTACTGTCTCTGGTGGTTACTGTTACTGGTGGTTACTGTCACTGGTGGTTACTCACTCTGATGGTTACTGTCACTGATGGTTACAGTCACTGGTGGTTACTGTCACTGGTGGTTACTGTCACTGGTGGTTACTGTCACTGGTGGTTACTGTCACTGGTAGTTACTCACACTGGTGGTTACTGTCACTGGGTGGTTACTGTCACTGGTGGTTACTGTCACTGGTGGTTCCTGTCACTGTGGTTACTCACACTGGTGGTTACTGTCACTGGTGGTTACTGTCACTGGTGGTTACTGTCACTGGTGGTTACTGTCACTGGTGGTACCCACACTGGTGGTTACTGTCACTGGTGGTTACTGTCACTGGTGGTTACCCACACTGGTGGTTACTGTCACTGGTGGTTACTGTCACTGATGGTTACTGTCACTGGTGGTTACTGTCACTGGTGGTTACTGTCACTGGTGGTTACTCACACTGGTGGTTACTGTCACTGGTGGTTACTGTCACTGGTGGTTACTCACACTGGTGGTTACTGTCACTGGTGGTTACTGTCACTGGTGGTTACTGTCACTGGTGGTTACTGTCACTGGTGGTTACTGTCTCTGGTGGTTACTGTCACTGGTGGTTACTCACACTGGTGGTTACTGTCACTGATGGTTACTGTCACTGGTGGTTACTGTCACTGGTGGTTACTGTCACTGGTGGTTACTGTCACTGGTGGTTACTGTCACTGGTGGTTACTGTCTCTGGTGGTTACTGTCACTGGTGGATACTGTCACTTGTGGTTACTGTCACTGGTGGTTACTGTCACTGGTGGTTACTGTCACTGGTGGTTACTGTCTCTGGTGGTTACTGTCACTGGTGGTTACTGTCACTGGTGGTTACTCACACTGATGGTTACTGTCACTGATGGTTACTGTCACTGGTGGTTACTGTCACTGGTGGTTACTGTCACTGGTGGTTATTGTCACTGGTGGTTACTGTCACTGGTGGTTACTCACACTGGTGGTTACTGTCACTGGTGGTTACTGTCACTGGTGGTTACTGTCACTGGTGGTTACTGTCTCTGGTGGTTACTGTCACTGGTGGTTACTGTCACTGGTGGTTACTCACACTGGTGGTTACTGTCACTGATGGTTACTGTCACTGGTGGTTACTGTCACTGGTGGTTACTGTCACTGGTGGTTACTCACACTGGTGGTTACTGTCACTGGTGGTTACTGTCACTGGTGATTACTGTCACTGGTGGTTACTGTCACTGGTGGTTACTCACACTGGTGGTTACTGTCACTGGTGGTTACTGTCACTGGTGGTTACTGTCACTGGTGGTTACTGTCACTGGTGGTTACTCACACTGGTGGTTACTGTCACTGGTGGTTACTGTCACTGGTGGTTACTGTCACTGGTGGTTACTCACACTGGTGGTTACTGTCACTGGTGGTTACTGTCACTGGTGGTTACTGTCACTGATGGTTACTGTCACTGGTGGTTACTGTCACTGGTGGTTACTGTCACTGGTGGTTACTGTCACTGGTGGTTACTGTCACTGGTGGTTACTCACACTGGTGGTTACTGTCACTGATGGTTACTGTCACTGGTGGTTACTGTCACTGATGGTTACTGTCACTGGTGGTTACTGTCACTGGTGGTTACTGTCACTGGTGGTTACTGTCTCTGGTGGTTACTGTCACTGGTGGATACTGTCACTTGTGGTTACTGTCACTGGTGGTTACTGTCACTGGTGGTTACTGTCTCTGGTGGTTACTGTCACTGGTGGTTACTGTCACTGGTGGTTACTCACACTGATGGTTACTGTCACTGATGGTTACTGTCACTGGTGGTTACTGTCACTGGTGGTTACTGTCACTGGTGGTTATTGTCACTGGTGGTTACTGTCACTGGTGGTTACTCACACTGGTGGTTACTGTCACTGGTGGTTACTGTCACTGGTGGTTACTGTCACTGGTGGTTACTGTCTCTGGTGGTTACTGTCACTGGTGGTTACTGTCACTGGTGGTTACTCACACTGGTGGTTACTGTCACTGATGGTTACTGTCACTGGTGGTTACTGTCACTGGTGGTTACTGTCACTGGTGGTTACTCACACTGGTGGTTACTGTCACTGGTGGTTACTGTCACTGGTGATTACTGTCACTGGTGGTTACTGTCACTGGTGGTTACTCACACTGGTGGTTACTGTCACTGGTGGTTACTGTCACTGGTGGTTACTGTCACTGGTGGTTACTGTCACTGGTGGTTACTCACACTGGTGGTTACTGTCACTGGTGGTTACTGTCACTGGTGGTTACTGTCACTGGTGGTTACTCACACTGGTGGTTACTGTCACTGGTGGTTACTGTCACTGGTGGTTACTGTCACTGATGGTTACTGTCACTGGTGGTTACTGTCACTGGTGGTTACTGTCACTGGTTGTTATTGTCACTGGTGGTTACTGTCACTGGTGGTTACTGTCACTGGTGGTTACTGTCACTGGTGGTTACTCACACTGGTGGTTACTGTCACTGGTGGTTACTCACACTGGTGGTTACTGTCACTGGTGGTTACTGTCACTGGTGGTTACTGTCACTGATGGTTACTGTCACTGGTGGTTACCCACACTGGTGGTTACTGTCACTGGTGGTTACTGTCACTGGTGGTTACTGTCTCTGGTGGTTACTGTCACTGGTGGTTACTGTCACTGGTGGTTACTGTCACTGGTGGTTACCCACACTGGTGGTTACTGTCACTGGTGGTTACTGTCACTGGTGGTTACTGTCTCTGGTGGTTACTGTCACTGGTGGTTACTGTCTCTTGTGGTTACTGTCACTGGTGGTTACTGTCACTGGTGGTTACTGTCACTGGTGGTTACCCACATTGGTGGTTACTGTCTCTGGTGGTTACTGTCACTGGTGGTTACTGTCACTGGTGGTTACTGTCACTGGTGGTTACTGTCACTGGTGGTTACTGTCACTGGTGGTTACTCACACTGGTGGTTACTGTCACTGGTGATTACTGTCACTGGTGGTTACTGTCACTGTTGGTTACTGTCACTGGTGGTTACTGTCACTGGTGTTTACTCACACTGGTGGTTACTCACACTTGTGGTTACTGTTCCTGGTGGTTACTGTCACTGGTGGTTACTGTCACTGGCGGTTACTGTCACTGGTGGTTACTGTCACTGGTGGTTACTGTCACTGGTGGTTACTCACACTGGTGGTTACTCCCACTGGTGGTTACTCACACTGATGGTTACTGTCACTGGTGGTTACTGTCACTGATGGTTACTCACACTGGTGGTTACTGTCACTGGTGGTTACTGTCACTGGTGGTTACTGTCACTGGTGGTTACTGTCACTGGTGGTTACTGTCACTGGTGGTTACCCACACTGGTGGTTACTGTCACAGGTGGTTACTGTCACTGGTGGTTACTGTCACTGGTGGTTACTGTCACTGGTGGTTACTGTCACTGGTGGTTACTGTCACTGGTGGTTACTGTCACTGGTGGTTACTCACACTGGTGGCTACTGTCACTGATGGTTACTGTCACTGGTGGTTACTGTCACTGGTGGTTACTGTTACTGGTGGTTACTGTCACTGGTGGTTACTGTCACTGGTGGTTACTGTCACTGGTGGTTACTGTCACTGGTGGTTACTGTCACTGGTGGTTACTGTCACTGGTGGTTACTGTTACTGGTGGTTACTGTCACTGGTGGTTACTGTCACTGGTGGTTACCCACACTGGTGGTTACTGTCACTGGTGGTTACTGTCACTGGTGGTTACTGTCACTGGTGTTTACTCACACTGGTGGTTACTGTCACTGGTGGTTACTGTCACTGGTGGTTACTGTCACTGGTGGTTACTGTCACTGGTGGTTACTGTCACTGATGGTTACTGTCACTGGTGGTTGCTCACACTGGTGGTTACTCACACTGGTGGTTACTGTCACTGGTGGTTACTGTCACTGTTGGTTACTGTCACTGGTGGTTACTCACACTGGTGGTTACTCACACTGGTGGTTACTGTCACTGGTGGTTACTGTCACTGGTGGTTACTGTCACTGGTGGTTACTGTCACTGATGGTTACTGTCACTGGTGGTTTCTGTCACTGGTGGTTACTGTCACTGGTGGTTACTGTCACTGATGGTTACTGTCACTGGTGGTTACTGTCACTGGTGGTTACTGTCACTGGTGGTTACTGTCACTGGTGGTTACTGTCACTGGTGGTTACTGTCACTGGTGGTTACTGTCACTGGTGGTTACTCACACTGGTGGTTACTCACACTGGTGGTTACTGTCACTGGTGGTTACTGTCACTGGTGGTTACTGTCACTGGTGGTTACTGTCACTGGTGGTTACTGTCACTGGTGGTTACTGTCACTGGTGTTACCGTTTGTGTTACCACCGCTTGTGTTCACCCTGCTTGTGTTCACTCTGCTTGTGTTCATCCTGCTTGTGTTCACCCTGCTTGTGTTCACTCTGCTTGTGTTCACCCTGCTTGTGTTCACTCTGCTTGTGTTCATCCTGCTTGTGTTCACCCTGCTTGTGTTCACTCTGCTTGTGTTCACTCTGCTTGTGTTCACCCTGCTTGTGTTCACCCTGCTTGTGTTCACCCTGCTTGTGTTCACCCTGCTTGTGTTCACCCTGCTTGTGTTCACCCTGCTTGTGTTCACCCTGCTTGTGTTCACTCTGCTTGTGTTCACCCTGCTTGTGTTCACCCTGCTTGTGTTCACTCTGCTTGTGTTCACCCTGCTTGTGTTCACCCTGCTTGTGTTCACTCTGCTTGTGTTCACCCTGCTTGTGTTCACCCTGCTTGTGTTCACTCTGCTTGTGTTCACTCTGCTTGTGTTCACCCTGCTTGTGTTCACCCTGCTTGTGTTCACTCTGCTTGTGTTCACCCTGCTTGTGTTCACCCTGCTTGTGTTCACTCTGCTTGTGTTCACTCTGCTTGTGTTCACCCTGCTTGTGTTCACCCTGCTTGTGTTCACCCTGCTTGTGTTCACTCACCTTGTGTTCACCCTGCTTGTGTTCACTCTGCAAGTTTGCAGTCTTCTTGTTTTTGTAGTAAATTGTTAACTGCATCTTCTGAATGGTGTCTGTGGGGATAACGTTCCTATCAATAATATCTTACCCCTATTATCAAATAGGAGGTACAAGTGTTGTGTTAGTTGACTCTTCAGAGGTTGCATGGTGTGTCACCTTTCTTTTAATGACGTCTTCAACATGACCGTTAGAGAAGCCATTGTTGACTAGGCCCTGCCTTACTCTACAGAGTTCCTCGTCGACCTGCTTCCAACCAAAGCTGTGGCTGAGAGCCCGGTCGATGTAAGCATTGACAACACTCCTCTTGTACCTGTCTGGGCAGTCACTGTTGGCATTAAGGCACATTCCTATGTATGTTTCCTTAGTGTAGACTGCAGTGTGGAAGCCTCCGTTCCTTTCCGTGTCTGTTACATCTAGATAGGGCAGCCTTCCATCCTTCTCCATCTCGTAAGTGAAACGTAACACCGAATTCTGCTCGAATACCTCCTTCAACTGCTGCAGATGGCTGGCATCAGGTACCTGCATAAATATGTCGTCAGCATACCTGCAGTATATGGCGGGTTTCAAGTCCATGTCAACTAAGACCCTCTTCTCTATGGTGCCCTTGTAAAAATTCGCACACAGGACACCTGGGGGAGATCCCATAGCGTACATGTGTACAAGCCTGGATCCGCCATCTCGGCAGTGTGTAGAGGGTGGGTGTTGCCCTCTCATCTAAATAACATAATGAAGAAATGATAAAACTGTTAACTCGGCTGCGAGACTTCCACCTCCACCAACTTCAAAAAGTAGGAACATAAGGGCCTATACCCCCTATGACTGTCCCACACACCCATCAGTCACCCTGCACAGTTTTTGAGGCTAGCCCTTAGCATCTAACCTCCGGCCGTGGACAGCGACATCCTCTTATATATAAATAGCCTAATGACTAATTTATATTTAAAATACTTTATAAAATACAAACATTGCTTTAAATTGTCATATATCGGCAATCATCTTTCCTCAGTTCTCTTGTAAGTCACATGTGCGTTAGGATCTCTTGACCAGCAGAGCCAGATGTGGAGTCGTGTGTGTGGCAGCGAGGCGCACATTGTCTTGACCAGCAGAGCCAGATGTGGAGTCGTGTGTGTGGCAGCGAGGCGCACATTGTCTTGACCAGCAGAGCCAGATGTGGAGTCGTGTGTGTGGCAGCGAGGCGCACATTGTCTTGCCTAATTGGATCGTTGTTATAGTAAGGTTTATCCTTGTCTTGTCTTATCTTATCGTAGCCGCCTCGTTTAGTTGTTAGGGAGTGTGTAGCCGCGGTGGGGGCGGGGGGGGGGGGGGTGAGAGTATTGTACACCAGTGTGAGTGTCAGGGTGTGTGTAGTGGGGGGAGGAGGGGGGGGGTCTTGAAGTGGGTAGAGTGACGCTGGACCACCGCAGCAGCAGGACGGAGTGACACGGAGCACCGCAGCAGCAGGACGGAGTGACACTGCAACAGGAACGGAAGCAGCTAGAAGAACATAAGCTGGCAACATGTCACACTCTATGTTGATACATTTAATACCTTCTTAATAATAACATTGTAACGTCATTCACCCATTAGTCACCTAACCACCTCACCATAGGAGGATATAACCAGGTGCTTAAACGGTAGAATTTGTCTTTAAGAAGGTGAGGTGAGACCTTACCAAACACATTACTAGGCGTCAGACACAAATAAAATGTTAAAATGACCTTTGAGGAGTTAATTTTGCAGCTTCCTGCTTCAGTGAAGAAAAACATAAGGAATATCGAGAAGATTTGAGCCAGAATCATAAATCTAAAACTTTCTGTTGTTTTCAACGAAATATATTTAAAAGAAAGACTGCTACCAAAATATACTAATATATATATCTATATAAGTAAAAATGTAACTGTCTGTTTGTTCAAAATCACTAATCTCCGAACGTTCTTCCCCGATTGCTTTGAAATTTTGACACAACGTTGCATTCGAAAACGCACGTGTTTTTATATACCTACCATATAGATGCCACACTTGTGACAGATAAAAACATATTTTTTTTAACAGCATCATCTGTTGACGTAAAAGCAACACATGCTATAATAAATATGTTATGATTTCATTTCAATGTTTCGAATTGCATTCATAAATTTAATTTTTATAGATTTTGATTTATTTTCATTTTCATTTAATTATTTTGTGTGACATTGCATTGGAATTGAGTTGTGGTGCTTACTATACGTTAATTTCATGAGTATAGTTTATTTTTTGTATTTTTCATTATTTTTCATTTCATTTTTTTAATTGTTTTTCTTATATTTCAGTGATGGGAACATCAGATTATTTGATATTCCCAATTTTCTGATGGGAACATCAGACCATTTGGGAAGGCATCGGACGAGGGAGTGGGGATGGTGGGGAGGACGAGGGGATGGAAGTGAGAGGTGGTGGGGAGGACTAGGGGACGAGAGAGTTGGGGATGGTGGGGAGGACGAGGGGACGGGGGAGTTGGGGATGGTGGGGAGGACGAGGGGACGGGGGAGTTGGGATGGTGGGGAGGACGAAGGGACGGGAGAGTTGGGAATGGTGGGGAGGAGGAGGGGACGGGGGAGTGGGGAATGTTATGGAGGATGTCATGACCACCCATACACCAGTGTAAATATATAGTGTAAGTGTAGGTTACAGTCAAACTATATAGTCACATATTACTTGTTTAGCTTACTCTTGTATTAGTAATCTATTGTGAAATAGCAGAAGCTTGTGGTTGGTCATACACCTATATACTTGAGGTATGCGAATATACGGCACTTGAGGTATGCGAATATTGTATTAAAGTTAGTATTGTCAGATATACATACAAATGACACCCTTATGTGTTTAGCACATATTGTTACATATTCATATGTACCTTGAGGTTTTGTATATATTGTATTATATTTATTAGTTTGTGAGGATAACTGAGGCTGCTGGAAGCATGGCTGATGCTCCTCTGTCTGGCATGACGTCAGAGGCCTACTTGCCTGTCATTGGTTACATTTCAACTGACATAGAATTTGAGTATAACATATTATGTATATATCTAATTAGGTACAGTATGAACTACATGTAAATATTTATGTTTTGAGCTTGTGTTATGCGTAGGAGGAAGGTTGGCGTGAGTTGCTATGTTATCTTGAGATGATTTCGGGGCTTTAGTGTCCCCGCGGTCCGGTCCTCGACCAGGCCTCCACCCCCAGGAAGCAGCCCATGACAGCTGACTAACACACAGGTATCTAATTTACTGCTAGGTAACAGGGGCATAGGGTGAAAGAAACTCTGCCCATTGTTTCTCGCCGGCGCCTGGGATCGAACCCAGGACCACAGGATCACAAATCCCGCGTGATGTCCTGTCGGTCGACCGGCTCCCGTAACAGTCGTTCTGGGTTGGGAACAGTTGGGACCAGTCGTTCTGGGCCGACCTGGTCGGTGGCAGGTCAGAATAGGCGTCCAGTCCTTGGGCTCTTCCTCGCTGTATTGAAGCTCCTGGTTCTGATGAAAGTATAAGTTGTGTACATCAGTTGTTTATAGAGACTGTTAGTTCTGTGTGTTTTACGGTGACCTGTTTATGTCTCAGTAAACTGACGTTGTTTTAACCAGACTTTTAAACTTACCCCAAGACACTTATTGAAAATTGTTCCAGGCTTTGGTTAGCCAGCGATGGTATGGTTCATAAGGTCATGACTGCCTCGTATGGACCAATAGGAGCTGCCTCGTATGGACCAATAGGAGCTGACGGACGAGGGGACAGTGTAGTGGGGGATGGTGGGGAGGACAAAGGGACGTATATATATATATATATATATATATATATATATATATATATATATATATATATTATTAAATATGACGGAAAAAGTAAGATTAATAATTCTAACACGAATTTTTTCAATCTTTCGTACATTTCTTTTCACTGTTGTAAAAGGTAAATCAAAAATCAATTCTCCAAAATTCATTTTTATTTCTAGTCTGACGCGACACGAGCGCGTTTCGTAAAACTTATTACATTTTCAAAGACTTTAGTTTACAAATACACAACTGAATAGAACTTACGCATCTCCGTTTTTATATCTACATTTGAGAGAGGTGGATGGGGTGAGGTGGCATTAATAGGGTATTAATTTCATCAACACAAGACAGAACAAGAGGTGGTATTAATAGGGTATTAATTTCTTCAACACAAGACAGAACACGAAACAATGGGTATTGAATAGAAGTGATTGTAGAAAGCCTATTGGTCCATATTTCTTGATGCTTCTATATTGGAGCGGAGTCTTGAGGTGGGTAGAATATAGTTGTGCATTAATTGGCTGTTGATTGCTGGTGTTGACTTCTTAATGTGTAGTGCCTCGCAAACGTCAAGCCGTCTGCTATCGCTGTATCTATCGATGATTTCTGCGTTGTTTACTAGGATTTCTCTGGCGATGGTTTGGTTGTGGGAAGAGATTATATGTTCCTTAATGGAGCCCTGTTGCTTATGCATCGTTAAACGCCTAGAAAGAGATGTTGTTGTCTTGCCTATATACTGGGTTTTTTGGAGCTTACAGTCCCCAAGAGGGCATTTGAAGGCATGGACGACGTTAGTCTCTTTTAAAGCGTTCTGTTTTGTGTCTGGAGAGTTTCTCATGAGTAGGCTGGCCGTTTTTCTGGTTTTATAGTAAATTGTCAGTTGTATCTTCTGATTTTTGTCTGTAGGGATAACGTTTCTATTAACAATATCTTTCAGGACCCTTTCCTCCGTTTTATGAGCTGTGGAAAAGAAGTTCCTGTAAAATAGTCTAATAGGGGGTATAGGTGTTGTGTTAGTTGTCTCTTCAGAGGTTGCATGGCGTTTCACTTTCCTTCTTATGATGTCTTCCAAGAGGAGTGTTGTTAACGCATATGTCGACCGTGCTCTCAGCCACAGCTCAGAATGGAAGCAAGTCGACGAAGAACTCTGTAGGGTAAGGCAGGTCCTAGTCAACAACGGCTTCTCCAATGGTTTCGTGGAAGACATCATAAGAAGGAAAGTGAAACACCATGCAACCTCTGAAGAGACAACTAACACAACACCTATACCCCCTATTAGACTATTTTACAGGAACTTCTTTTCCACAGCTCATAAAACGGAGGAAAGGGTCCTGAAAGATATTGTTAATAGAAACGTTATCCCTACAGACAAAAATCAGAAGATACAACTGACAATTTACTATAAAACCAGAAAAACGGCCAGCCTACTCATGAGAAACTCTCCAGACACAAAACAGAACGCTTTAAAAGAGACTAACGTCGTCTATGCCTTCAAATGCCCTCTTGGGGACTGTAAGCTCCAAAAAACCCAGTATATAGGCAAGACAACAACATCTCTTTCTAGGCGTTTAACGATGCATAAGCAACAGGGCTCCATTAAAGAACATATAATCTCTTCCCACAACCAAACCATCGCCAGAGAAATCCTAGTAAACAACACAGAAATCATCGATAGATACAGCGATAGCAGGCGGCTTGACGTTTGCGAGGCACTGCACATCAAGAAGTCAACACCAGCAATCAACAGCCAATTAATGCACAACTATATTCTACCCACCTCAAGACTCCGCTCCAATATAGAAGCATCAAGAAATATGGACCAATAGGCTTTCTACAATCACTTCTATTCAATACCCATTGTTTCGTGTTCTGTCTTGTGTTGATGAAATTAATACCCTATTAATACCACCTCTTGTTCTGTCTTGTGTTGATGAAATTAATACCCTATTAATGCCACCTCACCCCATCCACCTCTCTCAAATGTAGATATAAAAACGGAGATGCGTAAGTTCTATTCAGTTGTGTATTTGTAAACTAAAGTCTTTGAAAATGTAATAAGTTTTACGAAACGCGCTCGTGTCGCGTCAGACTAGAAATAAAAATGAATTTTGGAGAATTGATTTTTGATTTACCTCCAACAGTGAAAAGAAATGTACGAAAGATTGAAAAAAAAAAATCGTGTTAGAATTATTAATCTTATTTTTTCCGTCATATTTAATAATATATGTCTACAGGAAAGACTGCTACCAAAATATACTAATATAAATATATATATATATATATATATATATATATATATATATATATATATATATATATATATATATATATATATATATATATATATATATATATATATATGCGAACAAGCCTGAATGGTCCCCAGGACATATGCAACTGAAAACTCACACCCCAGAAGTGACTCGAACCCATACTCCCAGAAGCAACGCATCTGGTATGTACAAGACGCCTTAATCCACTTGACCATCACGACCGGACAAAATGAGGTGATAGCCGAGGCTATTTGAACCACCCCACCGCCGGCACTCGGATAGTTATCTTGGGCATAGCATTTTACCAAATCACCTCATTCTTTGGGGCAACACGTGAGGAACACAAATGCGAACAAGCCTGAATGGTCCCCAGGACATATGCAACTGAAAACTCACACCCCAGAAGTGACTCGAACCCATACTCCCAGAAGCAACGCATCTGGTATGTACAAGACGCCTTAATCCACTTGACCATCACGACCGGACAAAATGAGGTGATAGCCGAGGCTATTTGAACCACCCCACCGCCGGCACTCGGATAGTTATCTTGGGCATAGCATTTTACCAAATCACCTCATTCTTTGGGGCAACACGTGAGGAACACAAATGCGAACAAGCCTGAATGGTCCCCAGGACATATGCAACTGAAAACTCACACCCCAGAAGTGACTCGAACCCATACTCCCAGAAGCAACGCATCTGGTATGTACAAGACGCCTTAATCCACTTGACCATCACGACCGGACAAAATGAGGTGATAGCCGAGGCTATTTGAACCACCCCACCGCCGGCACTCGGATAGTTATCTTGGGCATAGCATTTTACCAAATCACCTCATTCTTTGGGGCAACACGTGAGGAACACAAATGCGAACAAGCCTGAATGGTCCCCAGGACATATGCAACTGAAAACTCACACCCCAGAAGTGACTCGAACCCATACTCCCAGAAGCAACGCATCTGGTATGTACAAGACGCCTTAATCCACTTGACCATCACGACCGGACAAAATGAGGTGATAGCCGAGGCTATTTGAACCACCCCACCGCCGGCACTCGGATAGTTATCTTGGGCATAGCATTTTACCAAATCAGGCACTGAGTTTTCAGTTGCATATGTCCTGGGGACCATTCAGGCTTGTTCGCATTTGTGTTCCTCACGTGTTGCCCCAAAGAATGAGGTGATTTGGTAAAATGCTATGCCCAAGATAACTATCCGAGTGCCGGCGGTGGGGTGGTTCAAATAGCCTCGGCTATCACCTCATTTTGTCCGGTCGTGATGGTCAAGTGGATTAAGGCGTCTTGTACATACCAGATGCGTTGCTTCTGGGAGTATGGGTTCGAGTCACTTCTGGGGTGTGAGTTTTCAGTTGCATATGTCCTGGGGACCATTCAGGCTTGTTCGCATTTGTGTTCCTCACGTGTTGCCCCAAAGAATGAGGTGATTTGGTAAAATGCTATGCCCAAGATAACTATCCGAGTGCCGGCGGTGGGGTGGTTCAAATAGCCTCGGCTATCACCTCATTTTGTCCGGTCGTGATGGTCAAGTGGATTAAGGCGTCTTGTACATACCAGATGCGTTGCTTCTGGGAGTATGGGTTCGAGTCACTTCTGGGGTGTGAGTTTTCAGTTGCATATGTCCTGGGGACCATTCAGGCTTGTTCGCATTTGTGTTCCTCACGTGTTGCCCCAAAGAATGAGGTGATTTGGTAAAATGCTATGCCCAAGATAACTATCCGAGTGCCGGCGGTGGGGTGGTTCAAATAGCCTCGGCTATCACCTCATTTTGTCCGGTCGTGATGGTCAAGTGGATTAAGGCGTCTTGTACATACCAGATGCGTTGCTTCTGGGAGTATGGGTTCGAGTCACTTCTGGGGTGTGAGTTTTCAGTTGCATATGTCCTGGGGACCATTCAGGCTTGTTCGCATTTGTGTTCCTCACGTGTTGCCCCAAAGAATGAGGTGATTTGGTAAAATGCTATGCCCAAGATAACTATCCGAGTGCCGGCGGTGGGGTGGTTCAAATAGCCTCGGCTATCACCTCATTTTGTCCGGTCGTGATGGTCAAGTGGATTAAGGCGTCTTGTACATACCAGATGCGTTGCTTCTGGGAGTATGGGTTCGAGTCACTTCTGGGGTGTGAGTTTTCAGTTGCATATGTCCTGGGGACCATTCAGGCTTGTTCGCATTTGTGTTCCTCACGTGTTGCCCCAAAGAATGAGGTGATTTGGTAAAATGCTATGCCCAAGATAACTATCCGAGTGCCGGCGGTGGGGTGGTTCAAATAGCCTCGGCTATCACCTCATTTTGTCCGGTCGTGATGGTCAAGTGGATTAAGGCGTCTTGTACATACCAGATGCGTTGCTTCTGGGAGTATGGGTTCGAGTCACTTCTGGGGTGTGAGTTTTCAGTTGCATATGTCCTGGGGACCATTCAGGCTTGTTCGCATTTGTGTTCCTCACGTGTTGCCCCAAAGAATGAGGTGATTTGGTAAAATGCTATGCCCAAGATAACTATCCGAGTGCCGGCGGTGGGGTGGTTCAAATAGCCTCGGCTATCACCTCATTTTGTCCGGTCGTGATGGTCAAGTGGATTAAGGCGTCTTGTACATACCAGATGCGTTGCTTCTGGGAGTATGGGTTCGAGTCACTTCTGGGGTGTGAGTTTTCAGTTGCATATGTCCTGGGGACCATTCAGGCTTGTTCGCATTTGTGTTCCTCACGTGTTGCCCCAAAGAATGAGGTGATTTGGTAAAATGCTATGCCCAAGATAACTATCCGAGTGCCGGCGGTGGGGTGGTTCAAATAGCCTCGGCTATCACCTCATTTTGTCCGGTCGTGATGGTCAAGTGGATTAAGGCGTCTTGTACATACCAGATGCGTTGCTTCTGGGAGTATGGGTTCGAGTCACTTCTGGGGTGTGAGTTTTCAGTTGCATATGTCCTGGGGACCATTCAGGCTTGTTCGCATTTGTGTTCCTCACGTGTTGCCCCAAAGAATGAGGTGATTTGGTAAAATGCTATGCCCAAGATAACTATCCGAGTGCCGGCGGTGGGGTGGTTCAAATAGCCTCGGCTATCACCTCATTTTGTCCGGTCGTGATGGTCAAGTGGATTAAGGCGTCTTGTACATACCAGATGCGTTGCTTCTGGGAGTATGGGTTCGAGTCACTTCTGGGGTGTGAGTTTTCAGTTGCATATGTCCTGGGGACCATTCAGGCTTGTTCGCATTTGTGTTCCTCACGTGTTGCCCCAAAGAATGAGGTGATTTGGTAAAATGCTATGCCCAAGATAACTATCCGAGTGCCGGCGGTGGGGTGGTTCAAATAGCCTCGGCTATCACCTCATTTTGTCCGGTCGTGATGGTCAAGTGGATTAAGGCGTCTTGTACATACCAGATGCGTTGCTTCTGGGAGTATGGGTTCGAGTCACTTCTGGGGTGTGAGTTTTCAGTTATATATATATATATATATATATATATATATATATATATATGCGGAAAATCCAGAGAGAAATGGAAAAGAGAGATGAACGTTTCGGCCGATCTTCAGTCCGGTCAACACCAGGCTGAAAGAAATCACAAAGGAAGAGTGGAGGGAGACACTAGGACCTGACCACCATCCCCGGGGGGAAGAATTAACCAGAAAAAGGTATACATTAGCTTAGAGTGGTCAGAAGGATTTAAGTAGTAAGAATAAAAGATTAAAGAAAGAGCCTCATTGAACTCACATAAAATATATTGCCATTCCTAATGTTTGTTTGAAAAAAATTCCATAGACTTGTTAGCCTAGAACTTGTTAGCCTCTTTATCGCCTTCGCACACAGTTTTGAGAGTTTTGTTAAAATGTGCGATCACTTTTTCAGTAGGATCTCTGTTAAGCAGTAGGTAAATATCCCTGTCTTCCAAGAGTAACTCCAGTTTTCGCACACAGTCATCACCAATAATGTGTTGGAACTTATTAAATTATGTATAAAAGACAATTATTTCAGTTTCAATGGAAAAAAATTCAATTAAACATTTGGAATGGCGATGGGAATCCCCCTTTCCCCAGCTTAGGGAGCCGGTCGGCCGAGCGGACAGCACGCTGGACTTGTGATCCTGTGGTCCTGGGTTCGATCCCAGGCGCCGGCGAGAAACAATGGGCAGAGTTTCTTTCACCCTATGCCCCTGTTACCTAGCAGTAAAATAGGTACCTGGGTGTTAGTCAGCTGTCACGGGCTGCTTGCTTCCTGGGGGTGGAGGCCTGGTCGAGGACCGGGCCGCGGGGACACTAAAAAGCCCCGAAATCATCTCAAGATAACCTCAAGATAACCACAAGCTTGGAGCAATTTGTATACGGAATTCTTCGAAACAAAAATCTTATCCAGGATTATCCCTGATAATGTAGTTTGGTCTAGGAATGTTGATGATATTTTGTGCTCATGGCCGAGTGACCAAGACCAAACAGTTTTTCTTAATGAACTTCAATTAAATTCACATGTGAGAATGGTACTCTTCCGTTTTTGGACATTATGATTCATAGAGTCAATAGAAGGTTCAAATATAATGTGTATAGGTAATCAACCAACGTGGGGTCGTTTGTTCATTATTATTCGAATCATCATAGTAAGGTTAAACAGGCAGTATTTTCAGGAATGTTTCTTCAAGCTTAGATAGTTTTTTGATGAAGTGACTACTAAAATATATGAAATTGGGAAGAGTTTACAGTACCCTAAGATGTTTTTGGATTGTTCGTTTGGGAAAGCTAAACGTTCGTTTTATAATCATGTCTCCAAAGCGAAACCAGAAATTAGAAACTCATTAGTGGTACCTTATGCGATGGGGTTGGAGAAACTTTCCCCATTTTTTAAGAACTTTAATATCAATTTGATGTTCACTAATAATACGATCAAGTCTAATTTAATAAAAAAAATTCCTGGTACAACAGGTTGTGTGTATTCGATTCCCTGCAATGATTGTGAGTCTGTGTACCTCGGATAAACAGGAAAATCCTTGCAGTTACGTATGTCCCGACATGCTTATAGTATAAGAACTGCCCAAACGTCTAATGCTTTGTATCTACATACAAGTTTGTGTGATCACAATATTAATTGGGATGGGGCGAAAAGCATTGCCAATTACAATGGCTTTGTGGAACGGAATTTAATTGAGTCTGCGCTAATTAGTCAGTGTCCAAATCTTCTTAATGTTAGTACTGGTATGTTCAAACTTGACCAAGTTTTAAGTTACAATAGTGCACAACAGTTTAAGAAAAACTATGATAGTGAGAGTTACATTTTCTCCTAACAATATTATATTAATATATTTTATGTGGGTTCAATGAGGCTTTTTCTTTAATCTTTTATTCTTACTACTTAAATCCTTCTGACCACTCTAAGCTAATGTATACCTTTTTCTGGTTAATTCTTCCCCCCGGGGATGGTGGTCAGGTCCTAGTGTCTCCCTCCACTCTTCCTTTGGGATTTCTTTCAGTCCGGTGTTGACTGGACTGAAGATCGGCCCAAGCGTTCATCTCTCTTTTCCATTTCTCTCTGGATTTTCCGCATATATATATATATATATATATATATATATATATATATATATATATATATATATATATATATATATATATATATATATATATATATATATATATATATATATATATATATCTTAGCCATCTTAGAGCATCACTATAAATATAATGATACATCCGGCCTGCCAGCACTGATCATGTTGTCCACAAGCTCACCATGATCTTCGCGGCCACTAAGACAAGGTTCGTATCCCTGGCACCCTCCCATCTCTAGTCCTCAGCACATATACATAAGCCGCGCCTTTATTTATGTACTCCAGTGACGTCATATCTGTGGCAGGTAAATATGTAGACTCGTTTTATGGAGGCCTTCCCGTGGTGCTAGCCGGCGGCCTGCACTACCCGTGGTGCTAGCCGGCGGCCTGCACTACCCGTGGTGCTAGCCGGCGGCCTGCACTACCCGTGGTGCTAGCCGGCGGCCTGCACTACCCGTGGTGCTAGCCGGCGGTCTGCACTACCCGTGGTGCTAGCCAGCGGCCTGCACTACCCGTGGTGCTAGCCGGCGGCCTGCACTACCCGTGGTGCTAGCCGGCGGCCTGCACTACCCGTGGTGCTAGCCGGCGGTCTGCACTACCCGTGGTGCTAGCCAGCGGCCTGCACTACCCGTGGTGCTAGCCGGCGGCCTGCACTACCCGTGGTGCTAGTCGGCGGCCTGCACTTCCTGCGGTGCTAGCCGGCGGCCTGCACTACCCGTGGTGCTAGTCGGCGGCCTACACTACCCGTGGTGCTAGCCGGCGGCCTACACTACCCATGGTGCTAGTCGGCGGCCTGCACTACCCGTGGTGCTAGTCGGCGGCCTGCACTACCCGTGGTGCTAGCCGGCGGCCTGCACTACCCGTGGTGCTAGCAGGCGGCCTACACTACCCGTGGTGCTAGTCAGCGGCCTGCACTACCCGTGGTGCTAGCCGGCGGCCTGCACTACCCGTGGTGCTAGTCGGCGGCCTACACTACCCGTGGTGCTAGTCAGCGGCCTGCACTACCCGTGGTGCTAGCCGGCGGCCTGCACTACCCGTGGTGCTAGTCGGCGGCCTACACTACCCGTGGTGCTAGTCAGCGGCCTGCACTACCCGTGGTGCTAGTCGGCGGCCTGCACTACCCGTGGTGCTAGTCGGCGGCCTGCACTACCCGTGGTGCTAGTCGGCGGCCTGCACTACCCGTGGTGCTAGTCGGCGGCCTGCACTACCCGTGGTGCTAGTCGGCGGCCTGCACTACCCGTGGTGCTAGTCAGCGGCCTGCACTACCCGTGGTGCTAGTCGGCGGCCTGCACTTCCTGCGGTGCTAGCCGGCGGCCTGCAAGTCCCGTGGTGCTAGTCGGCGGCCTGCACTACCCGTGGTGCTAGTCGGCGGCCTACACTACCCGTGGTGCTAGTCGGCGGCCTGCACTACCCGTGGTGCTAGCCGGCGGCCTACACTACCCGTGGTGCTAGCCGGCGGCCTACACTACCCGTGGTGCTAGCCGGCGGCCTGCACTACCCGTGGTGCTAGTCGGCGGCCTGCACTACCCGTGGTGCTAGTCGGCGGCCTGCACTACCCGTGGTGCTAGTCGGCGGCCTGCACTACCCGTGGTGCTAGTCGGCGGCCTGCACTACCCGTGGTGCTAGTCGGCGGCCTGCACTACCCGTGGTGCTAGTCGGCGGCCTACACTACCCGTGGTGCTAGTCAGCGGCCTGCACTACCCGTGGTGCTAGCCGGCGGCCTGCACTACCCGTGGTGCTAGTCGGCGGCCTACACTACCCGTGGTGCTAGTCAGCGGCCTGCACTACCCGTGGTGCTAGCCGGCGGCCTGCACTACCCGTGGTGCTAGTCGGCGGCCTGCACTACCCGTGGTGCTAGTCGGCGGCCTACACTACCCGTGGTGCTAGTCGGCGGCCTGCACTACCCGTGGTGCTAGTCAGCGGCCTGCACTTCCTGCGGTGCTAGCCGGCGGCCTGCAAGTCCCGTGGTACTAGTCGGCGGCCTGCACTACCCGTGGTGCTAGCCGGCGGCCTGCACTACCCGTGGTGCTAGCCGGCGGCCTGCACTACCCGTGGTGCTAGTCGGCGGCCTGCACTACCCGTGGTGCTAGTCGGCGGCCTGCACTACCCGTGGTGCTAGCCGGCGGCCTGCACTACCCGTGGTGCTAGCCGGCGGCCTGCACTACCCGTGGTGCTAGTCGGCGGCCTACACTACCCGTGGTGCTAGCCGGCGGCCTACACTACCCGTGGTGCTAGTCGGCGGCCTGCACTACCCGTGGTGCTAGTCAGCGGCCTGCACTACCCGTGGTGCTAGTCGGCGGCCTGCACAGTAGTAGGGTGTACGACTCACAGGGGAATTTTTTTTTCTGGGAGAAAATTCCCCTCTGAGTCGTGGGGGTTTCAGGTGAATTTGGAAATTCCCCTGTGAGTCGTACGACTCACAGACGAATTTTTGTTTTCTTGGAAATTCATGTGTATCGCTTGGGGGTTTTCAGGTAAATTTGTCAGTCACTGATTTTTGAAGTTTGTTAAAGTTCTTACGAGAAAAATAATTTCCGAGACTTAGAAGTTTGTTAAGGCCTTATGGGACAAATTCAAGTAACGTATGTAGCTCTTTAGGGCTTCCAGGAGAACTCTACGGACATGTTTTACATGTTTTCAACTTACAAAATCCGTCTGTGTAAGCCATAGTTTTCATGTAAATTTAGAAAATTACCTGTGCGGGCCAGGGTTTTCAAGTCTCGTACCTCACACCCCCCTCCCTCCCCCCTTACCTCGCAATCTCTCGCGTCACCTTTATTTACTTTACGCCCGGACAGCCAGACCTCTTATCTTATCTTCTCCATAATAATATCTCAACCGTCCCTCCTCTCTCTCTCTCTCTCCTTTCATTCAGTTCAGTTCAACTATTTTCCAACATCGTATGTTTGCTCCTTTTCATTAAGCAAGTCAGTTTTACACAAATAAATCATGTTAGTAAGCATGTTCTAGCTCACGTTCCCCCACCTTACTCCCCTGTCGTATAATGAATACTATCATTCCAATCCCTCTAAAATTTAAAAATAATCATATTTCAAACGTAGTTCAATACAGTAATTTAGTTACCAAGCTCCAGCGCTTGTCCTCCGCCTTAGCTCTCTCTCGTATCTTCGTTAGTAACAGTCCAATTTCCCTGAAATTTTTACCCTCTGTATTTCAGGCTCCGTAAATAAGATCAAAACAGTTATCAAGCTCCAGCGCTTGTCCCCCACCTTATTTCGTTTTATACAAGATCGTTAGTAACAGTCCAATTCCCCTGAAATTTGTACCCTCTGTATTTCAGACACCGTAAATAAGATCAAGTCAGTTACTGAGCTCCAGCTCTCGTCTCCGCCTTAGTTCTCCTTCATATCTTTGTAAATAACCCATCAATTTCCCTAAAATTAAAAGCAGACATACTTCAAAGTTAGTAAATAAGATCAAGTCAGTTACTGAGCTCCAGCTCTCGTCCCTGCCTTAGTTCTCCTTCGTATCTTTGTAAATAACCCATCAATTTCCCTGAAATTTTTACCCTCTGTATTTCAGACATAGTAAATATGAAGTAAACAATTATAAAACTCTAGCTCTTGTCCTCTGTCCAAGTTCACTCCTGTAAATTCATTACTCTCAGTCCAAATCCCCCTGAGATTTAAACACCCAACTACATTTTCAGACATAGTAAATAAAAACCAGTTCAGTTATCAAGTTTCAACTCTTGTGCCCCAGCTTAGTTCATTTTGTACAAGTTCTTTATTTCCAACTATATCACATGAGATTTAAGATCACCTTATTTTCTAACGTAGTAAAATTAATCTAGACATTAGCAAAGCTCCATTTCCTCAGCCATAGATCATCAGACATAAATATATTCCATCAAGTCCCTCTCCAACCTATCTGTTTATCAGAGTAATTACTTTACCCTTCTCATCCCCAACGTATCAATCCCCAACGTATCAAAACCTTCAATAATCATACTGTATTTGCATATTTCTCTATATTCAGCTGTGTTCTTCACATTTTGTCCATGTTTTCTGTGTTCACTCCATGTTCTTCAAATGTTCACAGTCCCATTCAGTTCATATTTTCACAAGTATCTCCATTTTTTCTGTAATCTTTCTCTTAGTCTCATTACTTTCTCTACAAATTCTAGTCATATTTTCTATGTTTTCATGTTCATCACATGTTCTCTTTACAACTTTTATACTCAATATTCATGCTAACTTCCATATTTTGTGTTCTTTGTCAATATTCATGTTCCTCTACAAGTTCATGTTCCTCACAAGATCACTTCGTTTTTCACCTTCACTTACATGTTTTCTACATTCTTTTGTCATATTCTCCATGTTCTTCACAAGTCCATTGTTCATTCTTTGTAATCCCTATTCTCCTTATCATGTTTTCATGTTCTCTGTAAGTTCATATTCCCAGCATGTTCACTGTATTCATCAACTTTTCTTACATATGTTCTTTGCCATGTTCCCCATATGTTCTCTAGGTTTTTCCCCTTACATGTTATCTAACGTTCCTTAACTAAAAAATCTTTCACCAATCAACTAAAAACATAGTCACTTTCGTCATTTCTCAACTAAACTTATTATCCAGTCAACTAAAAATAGTCAGAAATAGCCTCGTTCAACACTGTTCTTAACTAAAACAACCTTTCTCTTAGCTAAAAATTGTCAAGGAAACTTTTTTCAGCACTTTCTTAACAGGCGCTATGTTTCATCAAGAAAAAAATTGTCAAAAGGAAACTTTCCAAAACTGTTCATAACTAGCTTTTATCCATCGTCAATCAACTAAAAATAATAACTTTCATCATTTCTTAACTAAACATATTCCCCATTCATCAGAAAATAACCGTGTTCATCATGTTTCATTGTCATTTCTTAACTAAAATTATCTGCCAATCATCAGAAAAAGTCATGTTCATCATGTTTTGGCTTTTGCTCAACTAAAAGTATTCATCGGTCAACTAAAAATAGTTACTTCATCATGTTTCCTTGCCATTTCTTAACTGAAATATCACTTCTCTCATCTGAAAATAGTCAGGATTAACCTCATTCAACACCGTTCTTAACTAAAACAGCCTTTCGCTTAGCTAAAAATTGTCAAAGGAATCTTTTCAGCACTGTTCATAACTAACTTTATCCATCGTCAAGTAAGAAAATATAGTCAAAGATATCTATCATCGTCGTTCTTAACTGACATTTATACTTTGTGGAGCACTAAAATAGTCAAATGTAACTTTTTCAGCACTTTCGTAAAAATTATATGTCGTCAAGTACGAAAAAAATAGTCAAAGGTGCTCTCCGTTACACCAAAGTTACTCTTCGAGAAATCAAAGACACTCTTCAATACATCAAGGACTTACTCAAAGACACCAAAGTTACACTCTAAGACATCCTTCGAGACATCAAAGACTTCCTTAAGACTTCAATGGGACTCTTCCATTCATCAAAGACATTCTCTAAGCCCTCAAAGTTATTCTCAGCACAATCAAAAGTTATTCCGAGACAACAAAAGTTATTCTCAGAACAATCAAAAGTTATTCCAAGACAACAAAAGTCATTCTCAGAGCTATCAAAATTATTCTCGGAGTCATCAAAAGGTATTCTCTAACTCACTTTGGTCATTAAAGTTAATTTCTATGTTATAAAAGTTTGTCTCAGAGACATCTAAAGTTAATCTTAGAGTTATCAAATGTAATCTCTAACTCTCTTTTGTTCATCAAAGTTGATCTCAGAGTTAGCAAAGGTAATCTCTAACTCACTCTCGTTCATCAAAGTTGTTTCAAAGACATCAAAGTTATTCAAAGAGCTAACAAAAGTTATTCTCAGAGTCACCTTCGTTCTTCAGAGAAACTTTCCAAAACATCTTTATTCATCAAAGTTATTCTCAGAGGCATAAAAGTCATTCTCAGAGCTATCAAACTTGTTCTCAAAGTCATCAAACTTATTCACAGAGTCATCAAAGTTAATCTAAGACATCATTTTTCATCAAAGATATTCTCTCTAAACCATCAATGTTCTTCTCTAAGACATAAAAGTTATTCTCAGAGTCACCTTCGTTCGTCAGAGAAACTTTCAAAACATCTTTGTTCATCAAACTTGTTTTCAAAGTCATCAAAAGTTAATCTAAGACATCTTCTTTCATCAAAGTTATTTTCAGAGACATCTAAAGTTATTCTCAGAGCTATCAAACTTGTTCTCAGAGTCATCAAATGTTATTCTCGAAGTCATCAAAGTTATTTTCAGAGACATCTAAAGTTAATTTCTATGTTATAAAGTTATTCTCAGAGACATCTAAAGTTAATCTTGGTCATCAAAGTTGTTCTCTAAACATCAATGTTGTTCTCCAAGACATCAAAGATGTTCTCAAAATCATAAAAGTTATTCCCAGAGCTATCAAAGTTAATCTCAGAGTTATCCAAAGATATTCTCATGTCCACAAAAGTTATTCCAAGAGACGTCAAAGTTGTTTCAAAGACATAAAAGTTAATCTCAGAGTTATCCAAAGACATTCTCAGAGACATCTAAAGTTATTCTCTAAGACATCAAAGTTGTTCTAAGAGTTATCTAAAGTTATTCTCAGTCATGATATGTTATTCTCTAACTCACTTCCATTCATCAAAGACATTCTCTAAGTCCTGAAAGTTATTCTCTAAGACAACAAAGTCTTTCTCAGAGCTACCAAAGATGTTCTCTAAATCATAAAAGTTAATCTTAACTCACCTTCGTTCATTAGAGAAACTTTCCAATCCATATTCGTTGACCAAAGTTATTCTCAGAGTCATCAAAGCGATCTCTAATTCACCTTCGTTCTCCCAAAGTTGTTCTCTAAGTCACCTTGGTTCATCAAAGAAACTCTCCTTCTTCCATCAAGTTATACTTTAAGACATCATTGTTGTTCTCTAAGACATCTTCAGGCATAAAATTTCACTCCAAATGTAACTAGTTCAGCTTTTCATATCAAACTTACACTTCTGTTAAATATATTTTCTTAGGCATTTTTACCTTTTAAACTGTTCTCTGAACTACACTGTTCAAACCTACGTAACCTATCCTCTCCACCCAATGTTACTTAGTTAACGTAACGTTCCTAAACCTAGCTTTACCTATCCTAACATAACTTACCTTACCTTACCTATCTTACCTAACTTTACCTATCCTAACATAACTTACCTTACCTTACCTATCTTACCTAACTTTACCTATCTTACCTAACTTAACCTGCATAACCTAACTTTACCTATGTTACCTTACCTTACCTATCTTACCTAACCTAACCTAACCTAACTTTACCTATGTTACCTTACCTTACCTACCTTTCCTAACTTATCCTGCTTAACCTATCTTACCTATCTTACCTAACTTTACCTATCTTACCTAACTTAACTTTCATAACCTAACTTTACCTATCCTAACATAACTTACCTTACCTTCCCTATCTTACCTAACTTTACCTATCCTATCCTAACCTAACTTGTCTTACCTAACTTAATCTTACTTTCCCAACTGATGTATCCTAACTTATCTAGTCCAACCAGACATGATCTAACTTAAGTATTCCTTCTTGTCTTTGTGTTTCGTCAATCATTGTCTCATATTCATTTACTCATTTCATTAGTTAATTTCTCAAATGGTCACTTATGCATTTCAAGTGCTATTTTGTTAGAGATTGGATATTTAAGCATTTCAAAGAATTATAATTTCTCAAATGGTCACTTATGCATTTCAAGTGCTATTTTGTTAGAGATTGGATATTTAAGCATTTCAAAGAATTATAATTTCTCAAATGGTCACTTATGCATTTCAAGTGCTATTTTGTTAGAGATTGGATATTTAAGCATTTCAAAGAATTATAATTTCTCAAATGGTCACTTATGCATTTCAAGTGCTATTTTGTTAGAGATTGGATATTTAAGCATTTCAAAGAATTATAATTTCTCAAATGGTCACTTATGCATTTCAAGTGCTATTTGTTAGAGATTGGATATTTAAGCATTTCAAAGAATTTTTGTTATATATGGGCATTTACTCATTTCAAGGGATAATTTCTCAAATGGACGTTTTTGCATTTCAAGGGTTATTTGTTTAAGATTGGGTATTTAACCATTTCAAAGGATTTTTGTTATATATGGGAACTTACTCGTTTCAAGGGCCAATTTCTCAAATGGTCATTTTTGCAGATCAAGGGTTATTTGTTAAAGTTCATCAAGTTGCTCATAAGTTGTATTTATTATGTTTGTTATCATTTATTCTTATTCCCCAACCCCTTAACCTAACCTCTTGTAATCTTAGTGTATTTAGTAGGTTCTATCTTATGTTCTTATTCCCCAACCCTTTAACCTAACCTTTCAGATGTAGTTTGTTGAATATATTATCCTTTTCCTAACCTTTCAGATGTAGTTTTGTTTCTCCTTTTTGTATATTTTTACCCAAACCATCTTTCCTTCTTTACTTTGATTCTCCTACTCCTTCTAACCCTCCTTTTCTATCTCTCTCCCATATTCTCTCTCTTCCTCCCCCTCTCTCTCCCTCATTTGCTCAAATGCTCTCTTGTTTCTCAAATTCAAGTCTTATTGCTCCCATTCTCACACCCTCATTCTCATTCACTTAGTTTTTCTTTTTCTCAATTCAAGTCTTAGTGCTCCCATGCCCACACTCTCTCTCATTCTCTCTTCTTTGGTCCCATTTTCTTCCGCCCCCTCTCTCTTACTCCTTGCTCTTCTTTCATGCTCTTACTCCCTTGAGCTCTTGTTTCTCAATTTCAAGTCTTAGTAGATCTGATTCTTTACTATTGTAATTTTTATTATTACTATGATAAAGAATGAACTTATATGTGAAAACAAAGTAAAGAAGGAAAGAAGGTTAAGTGGGATGGTGGGTTTGGCTGCCGGCGGCCTGCACTACCCGTGGTGCTAGTCGGCGGCCTGCACTACCCGTGGTGCTAGTCGGCGGCCTGCACTACCCGTGGTGCTAGTCAGCGGCCTGCACTTCCTGCGGTGCTAGTCAGCGGCCTGCACTACCCGTGGTGCTAGCCGGCGGCCTGCACTACCCGTGGTGCTAGTCGGCGGCCTACACTACCCGTGGTGCTAGTCAGCGGCCTGCACTACCCGTGGTGCTAGTCGGCGGCCTGCACTACCCGTGGTGCTAGTCGGCGGCCTGCACTACCCGTGGTGCTAGTCGGCGGCCTGCACTACCCGTGGTGCTAGTCGGCGGCCTGCACTACCCGTGGTGCTAGTCGGCGGCCTGCACTACCCGTGGTGCTAGTCAGCGGCCTGCACTACCCGTGGTGCTAGTCGGCGGCCTGCACTTCCTGCGGTGCTAGCCGGCGGCCTGCAAGTCCCGTGGTGCTAGTCGGCGGCCTGCACTACCCGTGGTGCTAGTCGGCGGCCTACACTACCCGTGGTGCTAGTCGGCGGCCTGCACTACCCGTGGTGCTAGCCGGCGGCCTACACTACCCGTGGTGCTAGCCGGCGGCCTACACTACCCGTGGTGCTAGCCGGCGGCCTGCACTACCCGTGGTGCTAGTCGGCGGCCTGCACTACCCGTGGTGCTAGTCGGCGGCCTGCACTACCCGTGGTGCTAGTCGGCGGCCTGCACTACCCGTGGTGCTAGTCGGCGGCCTGCACTACCCGTGGTGCTAGTCGGCGGCCTGCACTACCCGTGGTGCTAGTCGGCGGCCTACACTACCCGTGGTGCTAGTCAGCGGCCTGCACTACCCGTGGTGCTAGCCGGCGGCCTGCACTACCCGTGGTGCTAGTCGGCGGCCTACACTACCCGTGGTGCTAGTCAGCGGCCTGCACTACCCGTGGTGCTAGCCGGCGGCCTGCACTACCCGTGGTGCTAGTCGGCGGCCTGCACTACCCGTGGTGCTAGTCGGCGGCCTACACTACCCGTGGTGCTAGTCGGCGGCCTGCACTACCCGTGGTGCTAGTCAGCGGCCTGCACTTCCTGCGGTGCTAGCCGGCGGCCTGCAAGTCCCGTGGTGCTAGTCCGCGGCCTGCACTACCCGTGGTGCTAGTCGGCAGCCTACACTACCCGTGGTGCTAGTCGGCAGTCTGCACTACCCGTGGTGCTAGTCGGCGGCCTGCACTACCCGTGGTGCTAGTCGGCGGCCTACACTACCCGTGGTGCTAGTCGGCGGCCTGCACTACCCGTGGTGCTAGTCGGCGGCCTACACTACCCGTGGTGCTAGTCGGCGGCCTACACTACCCGTGGTGCTAGTCGGCGGCCTACACTACCCGTGGTGCTAGTCGGCGGCCTACACTACCCGTGGTGCTAGTCGGCGGCCTACACTACCCGTGGTGCTAGTCGGCGGTCTACACTACCCGTGGTGCTAGCCGGCGGCCTGCACTACCCGTGGTGCTAGTCGGCGGCCTGCACTACCCGTGGTGCTAGTCGGCGGCCTACACTACCCGTGGTGCTAGTCGGCGGCCTGCACTACCCGTGGTGCTAGTCGGCGGCCTACACTACCCGTGGTGCTAGTCGGCGGCCTACACTACCCGTGGTGCTAGTCGGCGGCCTACACTACCCGTGGTGCTAGTCGGCGGCCTACACTACCCGTGGTGCTAGTCGGCGGCCTGCACTACCCGTGGTGCTAGTCGGCGGCCTACACTACCCGCGGTGCTAGTCAGCGGCCTGCACTACCCGTGGTGCTAGCCGGCGGCCTGCACTACCCGTGGTGCTAGTCGGCGGCCTACACTACCCGTGGTGCTAGTCGGCGGCCTGCACTACCCGTGGTGCTAGTCGGCGGCCTGCACTACCCGTGGTGCTAGCAGGCGGCCTACACTACCCGTGGTGCTAGCCGGCGGCCTGCACTACCCGTGGTGCTAGCCGGCGGCCTACACTACCCGTGGTGCTAGTCAGCAGCCTGCACTACCCGTGGTGCTAGCCGGCGGCCTGCACTACCCGTGGTGCTAGTCGGCGGCCTACACTACCCGTGGTGCTAGCCGGCGGCCTGCACTACCCGTGGTGCTAGCCGGCGGCCTGCACTACCCGTGGTGCTAGCCGGCGGCCTACACTACCCGTGGTGCTAGTCGGCGGCCTACACTACCCGTGGTGCTAGCCGGCGGCCTACACTACCCGTGGTGCTAGCCGGCGGCCTACACTACCCGTGGTGCTAGTCAGCGGCCTGCACTACCCGTGGTGCTAGCCGGCGGCCTGCACTACCCGTGGTGCTAGCCGGCGGCCTACACTACCCGTGGTGCTAGTCAGCGGCCTGCACTACCCGTGGTGCTAGCCGGCGGCCTGCACTACCCGTGGTGCTAGCCGGCGGCCTGCACTACCCGTGGTGCTAGCCGGCGGCCTGCACTACCCGTGGTGTTAGTCGGCGGCCTGCACTACCCGTGGTGCTAGCCGGCAGCCTACACTACCCGTGGTGCTAGTCAGCGGCCTGCACTACCCGTGGTGCTAGCCGGCGGCCTGCACTACCCGTGGTGCTAGCCGGCGGCCTGCACTACCCGTGGTGCTAGTCAGCGGCCTGCACTACCCGTGGTGCTAGCCGGCGGCCTGCACTACCCGTGGTGCTAGCCGGCGGCCTGCACTACCCGTGGTGCTAGCCGGCGGCCTGCACTACCCGTGGTGCTAGTCGGCGGCCTGCACTACCCGTGGTGCTAGCCGGCGGCCTGCACTACCCGTGGTGCTAGCCGGCGGCCTACACTACCCGTGGTGCTAGTCAGCGGCCTGCACTACCCGTGGTGCTAGCCGGCGGCCTGCACTACCCGTGGTGCTAGTCGGCGGCCTACACTACCCGTGGTGCTAGCCGGCGGCCTGCACTACCCGTGGTGCTAGCCGGCGGCCTGCCATACCCGTGGTGCTAGCCGGCGGCCTGCACTACCCGTGGTGCTAGCCGGCGGCCTGCACTACCCGTGGTGCTAGTCGGCGGCCTGCACTACCCGTGGTGCTAGCCGGCGGCCTGCACTACCCGTGGTGCTAGCCGGCGGCCTACACTACCCGTGGTGCTAGTCAGCAGCCTGCACTACCCGTGGTGCTAGCCGGCGGCCTGCACTACCCGTGGTGCTAGTCGGCGGCCTACACTACCCGTGGTGCTAGCCGGCGGCCTGCACTACCCGTGGTGCTAGCCGGCGGCCTGCACTACCCGTGGTGCTAGCCGGCGGCCTACACTACCCGTGGTGCTAGTCGGCGGCCTACACTACCCGTGGTGCTAGCCGGCGGCCTACACTACCCGTGGTGCTAGCCGGCGGCCTACACTACCCGTGGTGCTAGTCAGCGGCCTGCACTACCCGTGGTGCTAGCCGGCGGCCTGCACTACCCGTGGTGCTAGTCGGCGGCCTACACTACCCGTGGTGCTAGTCGGCGGCCTACACTACCCGTGGTGCTAGTCGGCGGCCTACACTACCCGTGGTGCTAGTCGGCGGCTTACACTACCCGTGGTGCTAGCCGGCGGCCTACACTACCCGTGGTGCTAGTCGGCGGCCTACACTACCCGTGGTGCTAGTCGGCGGCCTACACTACCCGTGGTGCTAGTCGGCGGCTTACACTACCCGTGGTGCTAGCCGGCGGCCTGCACTACCCGTGGTGCTAGTCAGCGGCCTGCACTACCCGTGGTGCTAGCCGGCGGCCTGCACTACCCGTGGTGCTAGCCGGCGGCCTACACTACCCGTGGTGCTAGTCAGCGGCCTGCACTACCCGTGGTGCTAGCCGGCGGCCTGCACTACCCGTGGTGCTAGCCGGCGGCCTGCACTACCCGTGGTGCTAGCCGGCGGCCTGCACGGCTGTGTTAACAACAACAACTACTTAAAGCATAATTACCATAACAACTGCTTGTACAACCTGCAGAAATGAGTAGTGTTGGTTGTGGAGACTTACACCATAGAGAACACGCAGAACACACAACCCAATTAGGTTCTCTGGTAGCTTAAATTTGGTTAAACAAAATAGAATAATAATATGGTTACCTGAGCCAGTCGGCCGAGCGGACAGCACGCGGAACTTGCGATCCTGTGGTCCTGGGTTCGATCCCAGGCGCCGGCGAGAAACAATGGGCAGAGTTTCTATCACCCTAAGTGCCCCTGTTACCTAGCAGTAAAATAGGTACCTGGGTGTTAGTCAGCTGTCACGGGCTGCTTCCTGGGGGTGGAGGCCTGGTCGAGGACCGGGCCGCGGGGACACTAAAACCCCGAAATCATCTCAAGATTACCTCAAGATAACCTGCAGAAGGCCTGTCAGTCCCTGAAAGACAACTTGTATTTATATCCACCCAAACTCATTCCTTACGTCTAACCTACGCTTGAAACAATCAAGTACTTCCACGTATATTATATTACCTGATAATTCCATAAGTGAGCAACCCTCTTTAAATACCTGTATTACCCAGGTCTTTCCCGCCTATAAAATTATCCAATTTATAATTCAGTGTTACTTGGCATAATAAGGCACAGAACAAGTAGCTGGGATATGAGGACAAGGAGCTGGGATATGAGGACTAGGAACTGGGATATGAGGACAAGGAGCTGGGATATGAGGACAAGGAACTGGGATTTGGGGACTAGGAACTGGGATATGAGGACTAGGAGCTGGGATATGAGGACAAGGAGCTGGGATATGAGGACTAGGAGCTGGGATATGGGGGACTAGGAGCTGGGATATGGGAACTAGAAGCTAGGATATGGGGACTAGGAGCTGGGATATGAGGACTAGGAACTGGGATATGAGGACAAGGAGCTGGGATATGAGGACTAGGAGCTGGGATATGAGGACTAGGAACTGGGATATGAGGACTAGGAGCTGGGATATGGGGGACTAGGAGCTGGGATATGAGGACTAGGAGCTGGGATATGAGGACTAGGAGCTGGGATATGGGGGACTAGGAGCTGGGATATGGGGACTAGGAGCTGGGATATGAGGACTAGGAGCTGGGATATGAGGACTAGGAGCTGGGATATGGGGGACTAGGAGCTGGGATATGAGGACTAGGAGCTGGGATATGAGGACTAGGAGCTGGGATATGGGGACTAGGAGCTGGGATATGAGGACTAGGAGCTGGGATATGAGGACTAGGAGCTGGGATATGGGGGACTAGGAGCTGGGATATGAGGACTAGGAGCTGGGATATGGGGGACTAGGAGCTGGGATATGGGGGACTAGGAGCTGGGATATGAGGACTAGGAGCTGGGATATGGGGGACTAGGAGCTGGGATATGGGGACTAGGAGCTGGGATATGAGGACTAGGAGCTGGGATATGAGGACTAGGAGCTGGGATATGGGGGACTAGGAGCTGGGATATGAGGACTAGGAGCTGGGATATGGGGGACTAGGAGCTGGGATATGGGGGACTAGGAGCTGGGATATGAGGACTAGGAGCTGGGATATGAGGACTAGGAGCTGGGATATGGGGGACTAGGAGCTGGGATATGGGGACTAGGAGCTGGGATATGAGGACTAGGAGCTGGGATATGAGGACTAGGAGCTGGGATATGGGGGACTAGGAGCTGGGATATGAGGACTAGGAGCTGGGATATGAGGACTAGGAGCTGGGATATGAGGACTAGGAGCTGGGATATGGGGGACTAGGAGCTGGGATATGGGGACTAGGAGCTGGGATATGAGGACTAGGAGCTGGGATATGAAGACTAGGAGCTGGGATATGGGGACTAGGAGCTGAGATATGAGGACAAGGAGCTGGGATATGAGGACAAGGAGCTGGGATATGAAGACAAGGAGCTGGGATATAGGGACTAGGAGCTGGGATATGAGGACAAGGAGCTGGGATATGAGGACAAGGAGCTGGGATATAGGGACTAGGAGCTGGGATATGAGGACAAGGAGCTGGGATATGAGGACAAGGAGCTGGGATATGGGGACTAGGAGCTGGGATATGGGGACTAGGAGCTGGGATATGGGGACTAGGAGCTGGGATATGGGGACTAGGAGCTGGGATATGGGGACTAGGAGCTGGGATATGGGGACTAGGAGCTGGGATATGGGGACTAGGAGCTGGGATATGGGGACTAGGAGCTGGGATATGGGGACTAGGAGCTGGGATATGAGGACAAGGAGCTGGGATATGAGGACAAGGAGCTGGGATATGAGGACAAGGAGCTGGGATATGAGGACAAGGAGCTGGGATATAGGGACTAGGAGCTGGGATATGAGGACTAGGAGCTGAGATATGAGGACAAGGAGCTGGGATATGAGGACAAGGAGCTGGGATATGAGGACAAGGAGCTGGGATATGAGGACAAGGAGCTGGGATATAGGGACTAGGAGCTGGGATATGAGGACAAGGAGCTGGGATATGAGGACAAGGAGCTGGGATATGAGGACTAGGAGCTGGGATATGAGGACAAGGAGCTGGGATATGAGGACTAGGAGCTGGGATATGGGGGACTAGGAGCTGGGATATGAGGACTAGGAGCTGGGATATGGGGGACTAGGAGCTGGGATATGGGGGACTAGGAGCTGGGATATGAGGACTAGGAGCTGGGATATGAGGACTAGGAGCTGGGATATGGGGGACTAGGAGCTGGGATATGGGGACTAGGAGCTGGGATATGAGGACTAGGAGCTGGGATATGAGGACTAGGAGCTGGGATATGGGGGACTAGGAGCTGGGATATGAGGACTAGGAGCTGGGATATGAGGACTAGGAGCTGGGATATGAGGACTAGGAGCTGGGATATGGGGGACTAGGAGCTGGGATATGGGGACTAGGAGCTGGGATATGAGGACTAGGAGCTGGGATATGAAGACTAGGAGCTGGGATATGGGGACTAGGAGCTGAGATATGAGGACAAGGAGCTGGGATATGAGGACAAGGAGCTGGGATATGAGGACAAGGAGCTGGGATATAGGGACTAGGAGCTGGGATATGAGGACAAGGAGCTGGGATATGAGGACAAGGAGCTGGGATATAGGGACTAGGAGCTGGGATATGAGGACAAGGAGCTGGGATATGAGGACAAGGAGCTGGGATATGGGGACTAGGAGCTGGGATATGGGGACTAGGAGCTGGGATATGGGGACTAGGAGCTGGGATATGGGGACTAGGAGCTGGGATATGAGGACAAGGAGCTGGGATATGAGGACAAGGAGCTGGGATATGAGGACAAGGAGCTGGGATATAGGGACTAGGAGCTGGGATATGAGGACTAGGAGCTGAGATATGAGGACAAGGAGCTGGGATATGAGGACAAGGAGCTGGGATATGAGGACAAGGAGCTGGGATATGAGGACAAGGAGCTGGGATATAGGGACTAGGAGCTGGGATATGAGGACAAGGAGCTGGGATATAGGGACTAGGAGCTGGGATATGAGGACAAGGAGCTGGGATATGAGGACAAGGAGCTGGGATATGAGGACTAGGAGCTGGGATATGAGGACAAGGAGCTGGGATATGAGGACTAGGAGCTGGGATATGGGGGACTAGGAGCTGGGATATGAGGACTAGGAGCTGGGATATGAGGACTAGGAGCTGGGATATGAGGACAAGGAGCTGGGATATGAGGACAAGGAGCTGGAATAAGAGGACAAGGAGCTGGGATATGTTGACATTTGGGATGGGACGGGATGGAAGGAATGGTGCCCAACCACTTGGAAGGTCGGGGATTGAACGCCGACCTAAAGGTGTATATATCATAAAGGGTGTACACTGTAAAGTGGGGCACATCTGTCAGTGTACACACCTGTGTGAGGGGAGGAGTGGCAGTGTACACACCTGTGTGAGGGGAGGAATGGCAATGTACACACCTGAGTGAGGGGAGGAGTGGCAGTGTACACACCTGTGTGAGGGGAGGAATGGCAGTGTACACACCTGAGTGAGGGGAGGAGTGGCAGTGTACACACCTGAGTGAGGGGTGGAGTGGCAATGTACACACCTGAGTGAGGGGAGGAGTGGCAGTGTACACACCTGTGTGAGGGGAGGAATGGCAGTGTACACACCTGAGTGAGGGGAGGAGTGGCAATGTACACACCTGTGTGAGGTGAGGAGTGTCAGTGTACACACCTGAGTGAGGGGAGGAGTGGCAATGTACACACCTGTGTGAGGGGAGGAGTGGCAATGTACACACCTGAGTGAGGGGAGGAGTGGCAATGTACACACCTGAGTGAGGTGAGGAGTGGCAGTGTACACACCTGAGTGAGGGGTGGAGTGGCAATGTACACACCTGAGTGAGGGGAGGAGTGGCAATGTACACACCTGAGTGAGGGGAGGAGTGGCAATGTACACACCTGAGTGAGGGGAGGAGTGTCAGTGTACACACCTGTGTGAGGGGAGGAGTGTCAGTGTACACACCTGTGTGAGGGGAGGAGTGTCAGTGTACACACCTGTGTGAGGGGAGGAGTGGCAGTGTACACACCTGTGTGAGGGGAGGAGTGTCAGTGTACACACCTGTGTGAGGGGAGGAGTGGCAGTGTACACACCTGTGTGAGGGGAGGAGTGTCAGTGTACACACCTGTGTGAGGGGAGGAGTGTCAGTGTACACACCTGTGTGAGGGGAGGAGTGTCAGTGTACACACCTGTGTGAGGGGAGGAGTGTCAGTGTACACACCTGTGTGAGGGGAGGAGTGTCAGTGTACACACCTGTGTGAGGGGAGGAATGTCTGTGTACACATCTGTGTGAGGGGAGGAATGTCAGTGTACACACCTGTGTGAGGGGAGGAATGTCAGTGTACACACCTGTGTGAGGGGAGGAGTGGCAGTGTACACACCTGTGTGAGGGGAGGAGTGGCAGTGTACACACCTGTGTGAGGGGAGGAGTGGCAGTGTACACACCTGTGTGAGGGGAGGAGTGTCAGTGTACACACCTGTGTGAGGGGAGGAGTGGCAGTGTACACACCTGTGTGAGGGGAGGAGTGTCAGTGTACACATCTGTGTGAGGGGAGGAATGTCAGTGTACACACCTGTCTGAGGGGAGGAATGTCAGTGTACACACCTGTCTGAGGGGAGGAATGTCAGTGTACACACCTGTGTGAGGGGAGGAGTGGCAGTGTACACACCTGTGTGAGGGGAGGAGTGGCAGTGTACACACCTGTGTGAGGGGAGGAGTGGCAGTGTACACACCTGTGTGAGGGGAGGAGTGGCAGTGTACACACCTGTGTGAGGGGAGGAGTGGCAGTGTACACACCTGTGTGAGGGGAGGAGTGGCAGTGTACACACCTGTGTGAGGGGAGGAGTGGCAGTGTACACACCTGTGTGAGGGGAGGAGTGGCAGTGTACACACCTGTGTGAGGGGAGGAGTGGCAGTGTACACACCTGTGTGAGGGGAGGAGTGGCAGTGTACACACCTGTGTGAGGGGAGGAGTGGCAGTGTACACACCTGTGTGAGGGGAGGAGTGGCAGTGTACACACCTGTGTGAGGGGAGGAGTGTCAGTGTACACACCTGTGTGAGGGGAGGAGTGGCAGTGTACACACCTGTGTGAGGGGAGGAGTGGCAGTGTACACACCTGTGTGAGGGGAGGAGTGGCAGTGTACACACCTGTGTGAGGGGAGGAGTGGCAGTGTACACACCTGTGTGAGGGGAGGAGTGTCAGTGTACACACCTGTGTGAGGGGAGGAGTGGCAGTGTACACACCTGTGTGAGGGGAGGAGTGGCAGTGTACACACCTGTGTGAGGGGAGGAGTGTCAGTGTACACACCTGTGTGAGGGGAGGAGTGGCAGTGTACACACCTGTGTGAGGGGAGGAGTGTCAGTGTACACACCTGTGTGAGGGGAGGAGTGGCAGTGTACACACCTGTGTGAGGGGAGGAGTGGCAGTGTACACACCTGTGTGAGGGGAGGAATGTCAGTGTACACACCTGTGTGAGGGGAGGAGTGTCAGTGTACACACCTGTGTGAGGGGAGGAGTGTCAGTGTACACACCTGTGTGAGGGGAGGAGTGTCAGTGTACACACCTGTGTGAGGGGAGGAGTGTCAGTGTACACACCTGTGTGAGGGGAGGAGTGTCAGTGTACACACCTGTGTGAGGGGAGGAGTGGCAGTGTACACACCTGTGTGAGGGGAGGAGTGTCAGTGTACACACCTGTGTGAGGGGAGGAGTGTCAGTGTACACACCTGTGTGAGGGGAGGAGTGGCAGTGTACACACCTTTGTGAGGGGAGGAGTGGCAGTGTACACACCTGTGTGAGGGGAGGAGTGTCAGTGTACACACCTGTGTGAGGGGAGGAGTGTCAGTGTACACACCTGTGTGAGGGGAGGAGTGGCAGTGTACACACCTGTGTGAGGGGAGGAGTGTCAGTGTACACACCTGTGTGAGGGGAGGAGTGGCAGTGTACACACCTGTGTGAGGGGAGGAGTGGCAGTGTACACACCTGTGTGAGGGGAGGAGTGGCAGTGTACACACCTGTGTGAGGGGAGGAGTGTCAGTGTACACACCTGTGTGAGGGGAGGAGTGTCAGTGTACACACCTGTGTGAGGGGAGGAGTGGCAGTGTACACACCTGTGTGAGGGGAGGAGTGGCAGTGTACACACCTGTGTGAGGGGAGGAGTGGCAGTGTACACACCTGTGTGAGGGGAGGAGTGGCAGTGTACACACCTGTGTGAGGGGAGGAGTGTCAGTGTACACACCTGTGTGAGGGGAGGAGTGGCAGTGTACACACCTGTGTGAGGGGAGGAGTGGCAGTGTACACACCTGTGTGAGGGGAGGAGTGGCAGTGTACACACCTGTGTGAGGGGAGGAGTGTCAGTGTACACACTTGTGTGAGGGGAGGAGTGACAGTGTACACACCTGTGTGAGGGGAGGAGTGGCAGTGTACACACCTGTGTGAGGGGAGGAGTGTCAGTGTACACACCTGTGTGAGGGGAGGAGTGGCAGTGTACACACCTGTGTGAGGGGAGGAGTGTCAGTGTACACACCTGTGTGAGGGGAGGAGTGGCAGTGTACACACCTGTGTGAGGGGAGGAGTGGCAGTGTACACACCTGTGTGAGGGGAGGAGTGTCAGTGTACACACCTGTGTGAGGGGAGGAGTGGCAGTGTACACACCTGTGTGAGGGGAGGAGTGGCAGTGTACACACCTGTGTGAGGGGAGGAGTGGCAGTGTACACACCTGTGTGAGGGGAGGAGTGTCAGTGTACACACCTGTGTGAGGGGAGGAGTGGCAGTGTACACACCTGTGTGAGGGGAGGAGTGGCAGTGTACACACCTGTGTGAGGGGAGGAGTGTCAGTGTACACACCTGTGTGAGGGGAGGAGTGGCAGTGTACACACCTGTGTGAGGGGAGGAGTGTCAGTGTACACACCTGTGTGAGGGGAGGAGTGGCAGTGTACACACCTGTGTGAGGGGAGGAGTGTCAGTGTACACACCTGTGTGAGGGGAGGAGTGTCAGTGTACACACCTGTGTGAGGGAGGAGTGGCAGTGTACACACCTGTGTGAGGGGAGGGTGTCAGTGTACACACCTGTGTGAGGGGAGGAGTGGCAGTGTACACACCTGTGTGAGGGGAATGGCAGTGTACACACCTGTGTGAGGGGAGGAGTGCAGTGTACACCTGTGTGAGGGGAGGATTGCAGTGTACAACACCTGTGTGAGGGGGAGGAGTGGCAGTGTACACACCTGTGTGAGGGGAGGAGTGTCAGTGTACACACCTGTGTGAGGGGAGGAGTGCAGTGTACACACCTGTGTGAGGGGAGGAGTGGCAGTGTACACACCTGTGTGAGGGGAGGAGTGTCAGTGTACACACATGTGTGAGGGAGGAGTGGCAGTGTACACACCTGTGTGAGGGGGAGAGTGTCCACAGTGTACACACCTGTGTGAGGGGAGGAGTTTGTTGGTGTTCCATCCAACTAAATAAATGGATAATAACAGAACATTTAGTCAATATTGAACAGGTGTTCAAAATATCAATCTATATAAATGTAAATGTTCGTTTGTTCAAAATCGTTTCTCTCCGAAAGTTCTTCACCGATTGCTTTGAAATTTTGACATAACGTTCCAGTCGAATACCCGCGAGTTTTTATATACCTACTATATAGATACCGCACCTGTGACAGATAAAAACATGTTTTTTTTTAAACAGCGCCATCTGTTGCACGTAATAACAACACACGCTATACTAAATATGTTATGATTCCATTTCAATGTTTCCGATTGCATTGACAAATTATATATTCATAGATTTCTATTTTTTTAATTTTAATTTAATTATTTTGTGTGACATTGCGTTGGAGTTGAGCTGTGTTGTTTACCATACAATACGTCATTTTGTAAGTATATATATTTTTTTTATTTTGCTTTTTTTACCTATTTTTCTTATATATCAGCGATGGGAACATCAGATCATTTGGGAAGGCATCGGACGAGGGAGGGGGGATGGTGGGGAGGACGAGGGGACGAGGGAGTCGGAAATGGTAGGGAGGACGAGGGGACGAGGGAGTGGGGAATGGTAGAGGGGACGAGGGAGGGGGGAATGGTAGGGAGGACGAGGGGACGAGGGAGTGGGGAATGGTAGGGAGGACGAGGGGACGAGGGAGTGGGGAATGGTAGGGAGGACGAGGGGACGAGGGAGTGGGGAATGGTAGAGGGGACGAGGGAGGGGGGAATGGTAGGGAGGACGAGGGGACGAGGGAGTGGGGAATGGTAGGGAGGACGAGGGGACGAGGGAGTGGGGAATGGTAGGGAGGACGAGGGGACGAGGGAGTGGGGAATGGTAGGGAGGACGAGGGGACGAGGGAGTGGGGAATGGTAGGGAGGACGAGGGGACGAGGGAGTGGGGAATGGTAGAGGGGACGAGGGAGGGGGGAATGGTAGGGAGGACGAGGGGACGAGGGAGTGGGGAATGGTAGGGAGGACGAGGGGACGAGGGAGTGGGGAATGGTAGGGAGGACGAGGGGACGAGGGAATGGTGGGGAGGACGAGGAGACGAGGGAGGGGGGAATGGTGGGGAGGACGAGGGGACGAGGGAGGGGGGAATGGTAGGGAGGACGAGGGGACGAGGGAGGGGGGAATGGTGGGGAGGACGAGGGGACGAGGGAGGGGGGAATGGTGGGGAGGACGAGGGGACGAGGGAGGGGGGAATGGTGGGGAGGACGAGGGGACGAGGGAGTGGGGAATGGTGGGGAGGACGAGGGGACGAGGGAGGGGGGAATGGTGGGGAGGACGAGGGGACGAGGGAGGGGGGAATGGTGGGGAGGACGAGGGGACGAGGGAGTGGGGAATGGTGGGGAGGACGAGGGGACGAGGGAGTGGGGAATGGTAGGGAGGACGAGGGGACGAGGGAGTGGGGAATGGTGGGTGTTACGGCCCTCTCAGGACGCAACGGGGTCCTTACTCTGATGTTGTTAGAGGAAGATATATGTATCCGTTCCCAAGCCAGTATTGGCTATCAAGGGATGAGATCCGTGACACAAGTAACTTAAAAGGGAGAGGGAAAGAAAGTTAAGAACTTAAGATTATACTTGTCACCATCACCAATTAAATATATAAAATCAAAAAGTGCACAGGGGGAGGGGTATTAACACTATACAAGGGGATTATACACAATATAGTCTTCTGCTGAAGACTCTGGTGCCACAACTCTCGGTGCCGAGTCCTTGGTGCTTCTTCGTGGCCACACAACGAAATATCCACAGAAGTTGAGCCTACCCTGGCCACAGGTCAGCCAAAACACAGGTCCACTGGGGGCACCGTCGTGGAGGCCGTCAACCACACGTCCAGCTGGTCTGCTGGCAGGTACTGAGCCACCAAGGCTGGTACGGCCACTCCACGAACGATATAAGGGGTACGCCCTAGACAGGAGTCTCGTGTGATATCACAAATCACCCTCCTGTCCTCAATACCCCAGTGGATGATCGTCTCCAACAGTCGGTCCCGGGTAAATCCTCTTACTGCCACTCCACTGGCAGGCTAACACACCACAGTGTTCTTCCGGGGGGACGACTTCACAACAGCTGCAGCAACGTTCAAGGTATGGAGACTGGCTGCCTCGGGTAGACTGACTCAACCTTCAACACAGCGGTCCCAGGTCGACTCTGTAAACAGACACGTCATCAATGACTGGGACACACTAAAACACCTTACTTACGGGCTCGGGCACAAACACCTGACGTATCCAGTCCATAGATGGCGCTGTGGTCGGAGCACCACCTTACCAGAGGTCAGTGGCGGCGGTGTAGAGTGCTGAACGGGACTGGAAACTGGCCCTCGTAGCTGATACACGGCATCCTCACCAGGTGTCGTCGGCGTTTGGCGGGGGGGTTTCGGGAGCTGACCCACAGATGGCGCGGTCGTTTACTACTCCGTGCTCGGATGCTGGATCCGGGTTCGTAACACCTCCCCACCAAAAGGAATTTGGTTTGGGGTTCTATAAGGGAAGACAAACCAAATTAGTATGAGGATTTAGATGCGAGATAATGCATCAGCTACCACGTTGTCCACCCCTTTGATGTGTTTAATCTGGAGGGGGTATTGCTGCAGATGGAGACTCCATCTGGTGAGCCTGAGGTTCTTTTGCCTAAACTGAGCCAGGAACTTTAGAGGATTATGGTCGGTCCGTACTAATATAGGATGACCATTGCTTGTTAGATACACCTCAAAGTGCTGGACGGAATTAATCAAGGCCAACGTTTCCTTCTCTATGACCGAGTAATTCAGCTGGCTGGGGGTGAACTTCTTAGAATGGTAGGCCACCGGATGTTCCACCCCCTTCTCGTCCGTCTGGGATAAAACGGAGCCCAGGCCATAGTCAGAGGCGTCGACCGTCAGGATGAATCTATCCTCAAAGCTCGGGGACCTGAGGATTGGAGCAGAGATCAGAATTGCTTTGAGACTCTCGAATGCCTTCTGGCAATTCTCATTCCATATTAACTTTACCCCCTTCTTCAACAGATTGGTCAGGGGGGCGGCGATGGAGGAAAAATTAGGGACAAACTTACGATAAAACCCAGCCATACCAAGGAAACGCAAGATGTCCTTCCTGGTAGCTGGCGTAGGATACTGGACTATTGCCTCGATCTTGCTGGCCTTCGGCGCAATCCATCCTCCTCCAACCTTATGACCTAGGAAGATGACAGAGGTTCTGGCAAACTCCGATTTATGCAAGTTGACCACCAATCCTGACTGGAGCATGGCCTTGAAGAAATCCTCTATGTGACGCAGATGATCCTGCCAATCTACATCATATATTAATACATCATCGATGTAGACTAAGGTGTTTTCCACGTCACGCAACACAGTACCCATCAGTCTCTGGAAAGTGGAGGCTGCGTTTTTCATCCCGAATGGCATCACCTGACATTCAAACAGCCCGTCGGGAGTCACAAATGCTGATATGAGTTTGGCTTTTTCCGTGAGGGGAACTTGCCAATAGCCTTTGAACAGGTCAAATTTTGTCAGGTACCGGGCTCTACCTATGGCATCCAGACATTCCTCTACTCTGGGGAGCGGGTAAGTATCTGCTACAGTGACCTTATTCACCTGGCGATAATCAATACAAAGACGGTATTTCTTACCAGGTTTGGGCACTAGTAGTATCGGGGATGACCATGGGCTCGAGCTCGGGGCTATCAGATGGTGTTTCAGCATGTAATCTACCTCCTCTTTCACCACCCGTTTCTTCAGTGGGTTGAGACGGTACGGGTGTTGCTTTATAGGTCGGACGCCTTCCTCCAGCTCGACATCATGCCTCAAGACAGATGTTAATCCTGGAACATCGTCGAAGATAGGCTTGTATTGCCGGATCATCTGCAGCAATGATGATTGATGTCCTTCGGCCACGTGTGTCAACTTTGCCTGCAAGTTTAACAGAATGTCTGAGTTAGTCAACACCTCCTCTTCCTCCTCAATGTCGTCATTAGTGGTCACTAAGTTTACGGGGAGTGTATCCCGCCCCTCGTATCTCTTGATCATATTAACATGAACCAGAGTTTCTTTCTTACGACGGTCTGGAGTACTCAGAAGGTAATTGAGGTTAGTAACCTTCTTTACAACCGGGTAGGGACCTACGAATCTGGCGCTCAAACTTCCAGTTATTGTAGGAGTACATACCAAAACCAGATCTCCTACTTGGAACTCCCTTTGCTTGGTCCTCCTATCATACCTGCTCTTGATAGTTCTTTGTGTACTTTCTAAGGTCCTAGTAGCCATCTCCCAGGCTGAGAACAGCCGTCCTTTATTTGTAGACAACCAGTCCACAATATCCTCGTTGGTTTCTGCGTCCAGCCAATGGTCTCGTGCCACCTCTAAGGGACCTCTTACTGAGTGACCAAAGATCATCTCGAATGGGGAGATTCCTATGGATTCATTGGGTACTGATCTTACCGCAAATAGGAGGTAGGGCAGTTCTTCAACCCACTTACTCTGCCTGTCGTAGCAAAACTTCCGAAGCATGCCCTTCAACGTCTGGTGAAATCGTTCCAAAGCTCCCTGAGACTCGGGATGGTAGGCACTAGAGGTTACCTGTCGGATTCCCAGGTCGGCGATCTGTTGGCGAAACAAATGGGACATGAAATTAGATCCCTGGTCCGTCTGAATGGTCTTGGGAAGACCGTATCGTGAGATGAACCAGAGCAGTTGTTTCACCAAAACCCTAACTGTGATGGTCTTAAGGGGGATCGCTTCTGGGTACCTACTAACCCGATCTAGTATTGTTAGCAAATACTGTACCCCTGAGGTAGCAGGTGGAAGAGGGCCTACTATATCCAAGATGAGGTGTTCGAAGGGCTCACCTATTGATGGAATGGGGTATAAAGGGGCTTTGGGGACAGGCTGGTTTGCTTTCCCGGCCACCTGGCAGGCGTGGCAGGTCTTGCAGAAACGACGTACGTCCTCCTTCATATGCGGCCAGTAGAAGCCCTTGGCTAGGCGTTGGAAAGTCTTAGAGATCCCACCATGTCCAGCAAATCTATTAGCATGGGCTGTTTCTAACAGCTTAGATCTGAACACGGCTGGGACGACTATCTGATCACCTACCGCACTTGACTGGGGGTATTTCGGAGGATGCCGGCGACACAGTACACCACTTGACCACACATATAGATCCCCTCCTTTCGCAGGAGAGTCTACGGTGTCGGCCAACTTCCGTACCTGAGGGTCCTTCTTCTGTTCCTCTATCAGATGGGCTCGAGTCCAGCGTTCAGGAACCGGCATCTGGATGGGCGGGACTGGTGTATGGCTACTTGTATCCTGTGGGATAGGAGGAGAGTCAAACAAAGTGTTTAGATCTAGTGGTGCATGGAGGAGCGCCTGAGACCTGGTTTGCACTGCTGCGATGGGACTGGTCTCTTCACGTCCTGGATTATCCATTACCAGGGGACAGTTGGGTAATAATCCTAGGGCTAAATCATTGGCTAATATTACGTCAATCCCCTCTATGGGAAGACTATCCACCACAGCCAACCGACACTCACCTTTGAAGTGCTGAGAATCTAGATGCACTTGTACCAATGGGGCAACGTACAAGGTGGAAGGGAATCCACCCAGGATTACCTTCTGCATCTCATCAGCTGATATACCTTCGGGTAATGATGTTGCCAGAATCAGAGACTGGGCCGCTCCACTGTCTCTAAGTATTACCACAGGCGTACTTGAAAGGCCACTGGCTACATATCCTTGGGAGGTATATGGGGCGAACAATCCTTTCCTCTTCTCTAGGGTGGATGTCGGTGGTACTATACTGTTCATCAGCATGACTTCCCTACGGGGATTAGTACCTGTACTGCTACGACACCTTGCAGCAATATGTCCTCTCTTACCGCAGGTCCAACACAATACGCCCCTTTTCGGACTAATTCTCCGAGGACTATCTGAGGTAGTCTTGGCGGCACTTCGAGGGGCGGTTTTATCCTCCGGTTTATGTTTGGCTGGATATCTTGAATAGGTCTTCGGGACGTACCTAGCAGATGGCCTATGAGTCAGGATATACTCTTCAGCCATGGTGGCTGCCGCACTCAAGGTCTCTACCTGCTGTTCCTCGAGGTACGTCTTCAGGTCTCCAGACAAACAATCCTTGAAGTCCTCGAGCAGAATCAGCTGCTCGAGGTCTTCCTTGGTCTCCACCTTCCGAGAGGCACACCATTCTTGAAAAAGTCGCTCCTTGATGGTGGCGAATTCGGTGAAAGTGTGCTCTGAGGTCTTCTTCAGGTTTCTGAACTTTTGCCTATATGCCTCAGGTACCAATTGGTACGCCATGAGCACCACTTTCTTCACCATATCGTAATCGCCGGAGTCGTCAAGGGATAACGTAGAGTAGGCAATTTGGGCCTTCCCAGTCAAGACTGACTGTATCATGATGGCCCAATTCTCCCTTGGCCACTCCAAAGAGGCAGCGACTTTCTCGAAGGCTGCGAAGAACTTCGAAACTTCTCTCTCGTTGAATTTGGGGACCATTTTTATATTCCTTACCGGATCGAAACCGCTTACTCCAGTTTGTCTCTGTTCAGCGCCTAGTCGTAATACTTCTAGTTCATGTTGTCTCTGTCTTTCCTTTTCTTCTCTTTCTCGTTCTTCTCTTCTTTCTTCTCTTTCTCTCTCTTCTCTCTCTCGGTTCTCTTCTCTTTCTCGTTCTTCTCTTTCTCGTTTCTCTTCTCTTTCTCGTTCTTCTTTCCTTTCTTCTAATTCTAAACGCCTCATCGCCAATTCTTTATCTTTTAACTCTCGTTCTAATTCTAACTTCTTCCATTCAATTTCTCGATTGATTTCCAAGGCACGCATCTTGACAGTTAGGAAGCTGATATTAAGCTCACCTGCATCACTGTCAACGTCGCTGCCCTTATCTTCCTTTTCCATGGAAGCTATCTCCTCACCTTCCCTTGTACTAGGAGTCTCGCCTTCCTGTTTCTCTTCTGCCTTCAGGTGCCGGTGAACCTTGGACAAGATCTCCACACGGGAATCACTGGCACGGATCTTGATCTCCAGGTAGGCGCTCACTAGTACAAGCTCTGGTTTGCTCAGATACTTTAATCTGGCAAGACAGTCCACTCTATTCAGAAAAGCCTGAACATCGTCCAGATCATCGATGGTAGCTTTGTCTGCCATTGTCACAGATGGAACACTTAACGAGCACTTAACACACCGTTTACACGTTAGCACTTAACGCACCGAGCACTGTTCTACGTCAATATTGCACTTTATCGCACCAAACTCTGCACTTGCCAATATTGCACATAATCACTCCGGGCACCGCACTACCCAATATTGCACCGAGTCCAAGCGAACACTTCGCTCTACAATATTGCACTGAATCACTGAGCACCGCACTAGTCAATATTGCACTTAATCGCTTAATCACAGCGAGCACCGCACTGCACAATATCGCACTTAGTCACTCTGAGCACCGCACAGGACGTATAACGTCACAATCGTCACACACAGGGGGAATTATTTACAGGGATTACGCCACTTCACCACCCCTGTCAAACATACTTAACAAGGGGACGGATCCCGCTGGGGATGCCAATTATGTTACGGCCCTCTCGGGACGCAACGGGGTCCTTACTCTGATGTTGTTAGAGGAAGATATATGTATCCGTTCCCAAGCCAGTATTGGCTATCAAGGGATGAGATCCGTGACGCAAGTAACTTAAAAGTAACGTTGTGGGGGGCGTGTGGGTGTTGTGGAGGGAAAGAAAGCTAAGAACTTAAGATTATACTTGTCACCATCACCAATTAAATATATAAAATCAAAAAGTGCACAGGGGGAGGGGTATTAACACTATACAAGGGGATTATACACAATATAGTCTTCTGCTGAAGACTCTGGTGCCACAACTCTCGATGCCGAGTCCTTGGTGCTTCTTCGTGGCCACACAACAAAATATCCACAGAAGTTGAGCCTACCCTGGCCACAGGTCAGCCAAAACACAGGTCCACTGGGGGCACCGTCGTGGAGGCCGTCAACCACACGTCCAGCTGGTCTGCTGGCAGGTACTGAGCCACCAAGGCTGGTACGGCCACTCCACGAACGATATAAGGGGTACGCCCTAGACAGGAGTCTCGTGTGATATCACAAATCACCCTCCTGTCCTCAATACCCCAGTGGATGATCGTCTCCAACAGTCGGTCCCGGGTAAATCCTCTTACTGCCACTCCACTGGCAGGCTAACACACCACAGTGTTCTTCCGGGGGGACGACTTCACAACAGCTGCAGCAACGTTCAAGGTATGGAGACTGGCTGCCTCGGGTAGACTGACTCAACCTTCAACACAGCGGTCCCAGGTCGACTCTGTAAACAGACACGTCATCAATGACTGGGACACACTAAAACACCTTACTTACGGGCTCGGGCACAAACACCTGACGTATCCAGTCCATAGATGGCGCTGTCGTCGGAGCACCACCTTACCAGAGGTCAGTGGCGGCGGTGTAGAGTGCTGAACGGGACTGGAAACTGGCCCTCGTAGCTGATACACGGCATCCTCACCAGGTGTCGTCGGCGTTTGGCGGGGGGTTTCGGGAGCTGACCCACAGATGGCGCGGTCGTTTACTACTCCGTGCTCGGATGCTGGATCCGGGTTCGTAACAGTGGGGAAAACGAGGGGACGAGGGAGGGGGGAATGGTGGGGAGGACGAGGGGACGAGGGAGGGGGGAATGGTAGGGAGGACGAGGGGACGAGGGAGGGGGGAATGGTGGGGAGGACGAGGGGACGAGGGAGGGGGGAATGGTGGGGAGGACGAGGGGACGAGGGAGGGGGGAATGGTGGGGAGGACGAGGGGACGAGGGAGGGGGGAATGGTAGGGAGGACGACGGGACGAGGGAGGGAGGAATGGTGGGGAGGACAGGGGAACAGGGGGAAGGTTACTGTGGCGGGGCCCAGCAAAGCGTGGCCGGGTGCGGCTAGTATATAATATAAAGCGATAATATTTCTTCACTAAATGGATGTTAGTGGCGGCCATAATGCTTTGATGTTCACTACTAATTTATTGTTCACTGAGTGAACACACAAGGAAGCACTTTACCTCCGCTTAGTATAACAAATAATATTATAATTATCACTTGCCAAGATCTCCTTGTGGAACAGCGCCCGCGGTGACGCTAAACTGTTGTAATGACTGTGGTGGGCGTTGTGGAGGGCGTTGTGCAGGGCGTGTGGGCGTTGTGGTAGGCGTGTGGGCGTCGTGGAGGGCGTTGTGGGCGTTGTGGAGGGCGTTGTGGGCGTTGTGCAGGGCGTGTGGGCGTTGTGGTAGGCGTGTGGGCGTTGTGGAAGGCGTTGTGGGTGCTGTGGAGGGCGTGTGGTCGTTGTGGAGGGCGTTGTGGGCGTTGTGGAGGGCGTTGTGGGCGTTGTGGAGGGCGTTGTGGGCGTTGTGGAGGGCGTTGTGGGCGTTGTTGTGGGCGTTGTGGAGGGCGTTGTGGGCGTTGTGCAGGGTGTTGTGGGCGTTGTGGAGGGCGTTGTGGGCGTTGTGAAGGGCGTGTGGGCGTTGGGAAGGGCGTGTGGGTGCTGTGGAGGGCGTTGTGGGCGTTGTGGAGGGCGTTGTGGGCGTTGTGGAGGGCGTTGTGGGCGTTGTGGAGGGCGTTGTGGGCGTTGTGGAGGGCGTTGTGGGCGTTGTGGAGGGCGTTGTGGGCGTTGTGGAGGGCGTTGTGGGCGTTGTGAAGGGCGTGTGGGCGTTGTGAAGGGCGTATGGGTGCTGTGGAGGGCGTTGTGGGCGTTGTGGAGGGCGTTGTGGGCGTTGTGGAGGGCGTTGTGGGCGTTGTGGAGGGCGTTGTGGGCGTTGTGGAGGGCGTTGTGGGCGTTGTGGAGGGCGTTGTGGGCGTTGTGGAGGGCGTTGTGGGCGTTGTGGAGGGCGTTGTGGGCGTTGTGGAGGGCGTTGTGGGCGTTGTGGAGGGCGTTGTGGGCGTTGTGGTAGGCGTGTGGGCGTTGTGGAGGGCGTGTGGGTGCTGTGGAGGGCGTGTGGTCGTTGTGGAGGGCGTTGTGGGCATTGTGGAGGGCGTTGTGGGCGTTGTGGAGGGCGTTGTGGGCGTTGTGGAGGGCGTTGTGGAGGGCGTTGTGGGCGTTGTGGAGGGCGTTGTGGGCGTTGTGGAGGGCGTTGTGGAGGGCGTTGTGGGCGTTGTGGAGGGCGTTGTGGGCGTTGTGAAGGGCGTGTGGGCGTTGTGAAGGGCGTGTGGGTGCTGTGGAGGGCGTTGTGGGCGTTGTGGAGGGCGTTGTGGGCGTTGTGGAGGGCGTTGTGGGCGTTGTGGAGGGCGTTGTGGAGGGCGTTGTGGGCGTTGTGCAGGGCGTTGTGGGCGTTGTGGAGGGCGTTGTGGGCGTTGTGGAGGGCGTTGTGGAGGGCGTTGTGGGCGTTGTGGAGGGCGTTGTGGGCGTTGTGGTAGGCGTGTGGGCGTTGTGGAGGGCGTGTGGGTGCTGTGGAGGGCGTGTGGTCGTTGTGGAGGGCGTTGTGGGCATTGTGGAGGGCGTTGTGGGCGTTGTGGAGGGCGTTGTGGGCGTTGTGGAGGGCGTTGTGGGCGTTGTGGAGGGCGTTGTGGGCGTTGTGGAGGGCGTTGTGGGCGTTGTGGAGGGCGTTGTGGGCGTTGTGGAGGGCATTGTGGGCGTTGTGGAGGGCGTTGTGGGCGTTGTGGAGGGCGTTGTGGGCGTTGTGGTAGGCGTGTGGGCGTTGTGAAGGGCGTGTGGGTGCTGTGGAGGGCGTGTGGGCGTCGTGGAGGGCGTGTGGGTGTTGTGGAGGGCGTGGGGGCGTTGTGCAGGGCGTGTGGGCGTTGAGGAGGGCGTGTGGGCGTTGTAGAGGGCGTGTGGGCGTTGTGGGGGGAAGGTGGGCGTTGTGGAGGGGGGCCGTTGTGGAGGGCCTGTGGGTGTAGTGGAGGGCGTGTGGGCGTTGTGGAGGGCGTGTGGGCGTTGTGGAGAGCGTGTGGGCGTTGTGGAGGGGGGCCGTTGTGGAGGGACTGTGGGTGTAGTGGAGGGCGTGTGGGCGTTGTGGAGGGCGTGTGGGCGTTGTGGAGGGCGTGTGGGCGTTGTGGAGAGCGTGTGGGCGTTGTGGAGGGCGTGTGGGCGTTGTGGAGGGCGTGTGGGCGTTGTGGAGGGCGTGTGGGCGTTGTGGGGGGAAGGTGGGCGTTGTGGAGGGCGTGTGGGCATTGTGGAGGGCGTGTGGGTGTTGTGGAGCGCGTGTGGGCGTTGTTGGGGGGGCGGTGTGGAGGGCGTGTGGGCGTTGTGGAGGGCGTGTGGGTGTTGTGGTGGGCGTGTGGGTGTTGTGGAGGGCGTGTGGGTGTTTTGGAGGGCGTGTGGGTGTTGTGGAGGGCGTGTGGGCGTTGTGGAGGGCGTGTGGGCGTTGTGGAGGGCGTGTGGGTGTTGTGGTGGGCGTGTGGGCGTTGTGGATGGCATGTGGGTGTTGTGGAGGGCGTGTGGGTGTTGGGAGGGCGTGTGGGTATTGTGGAGGGCGTGTGGGTGTTGGGAGGGCGTGTGGGTGTTGTGGAGGGCGTGTGGGTGTTGTGGAGGGCGTGTGGGTATTGGGAGGGCGTGTGGGTGTTGTGGAGGGCGTGTGGGTGTTGTGGAGGGCGTGTGGGCGTTGTGGAGGGCGTGTGGGTGCTGTGGAGGGCATGTGGTCGTTGTGGAGGGCGTTGTGGGCATTGTGGAGGGCGTTGTGGGCGTTGTGGAGGGCGTTGTGGGCGTTGTGGAGGGCGTTGTGGAGGGCGTTGTGGGCGTTGTGGAGGGCGTTGTGGGCGTTGTGGAGGGCGTTGTGGAGGGCGTTGTGGGCGTTGTGGAGGGCGTTGTGGGCGTTGTGAAGGGCGTGTGGGCGTTGTGAAGGGCGTGTAGGTGCTGTGGAGGGCGTTGTGGGCGTTGTGGAGGGCGTTGTGGGCGTTGTGGAGGGCGTTGTGGGCGTTGTGGAGGGCGTTGTGGAGGGCGTTGTGGGCGTTGTGCAGGGCGTTGTGGGCGTTGTGGAGGGCGTTGTGGGCGTTGTGGAGGGCGTTGTGGAGGGCGTTGTGGGCGTTGTGGAGGGCGTTGTGGTAGGCGTGTGGGCGTTGTGGAGGGCGTGTGGGTGCTGTGGAGGGCGTGTGGTCGTTGTGGAGGGCGTTGTGGGCATTGTGGAGGGCGTTGTGGGCGTTGTGGAGGGCGTTGTGGGCGTTGTGGAGGGCGTTGTGGGCGTTGTGGAGGGCGTTGTGGGCGTTGTGGAGGGCGTTGTGGGCGTTGTGGAGGGCGTTGTGGGCGTTGTGGAGGGCATTGTGGGCGTTGTGGAGGGCGTTGTGGGCGTTGTGGAGGGCGTTGTGGAGGGCGTTGTGGGCGTTGTGGTAGGCGTGTGGGCGTTGTGAAGGGCGTGTGGGTGCTGTGGAGGGCGTGTGGGCGTCGTGGAGGGCGTGTGGGTGTTGTGGAGGGCGTGGGGGCGTTGTGCAGGGCGTGTGGGCGTTGAGGAGGGCGTGTGGGCGTTGTAGAGGGCGTGTGGGCGTTGTGGGGGGCGTGTGGGCGTTGTGGAGAGCGTGTGGGCGTTGTGGAGGGGGGCCGTTGTGGAGGGCCTGTGGGTGTAGTGGAGGGCGTGTGGGCGTTGTGGAGGGCGTGTGGGCGTTGTGGAGAGCGTGTGGGCGTTGTGGAGGGGGGCCGTTGTGGAGGGACTGTGGGTGTAGTGGAGGGCGTGTGGGCGTTGTGGAGGGCGTGTGGGCGTTGTGGAGGGCGTGTGGGCGTTGTGGAGGGCGTGTGGGCGTTGTGGAGGGTGTGTGGGCGTTGTGGAGGGCGTGTGGGCGTTGTGGGGGGAAGGTGGGCGTTGTGGAGGGCGTGTGGGCATTGTGGAGGGCGTGTGGGTGTTGTGGAGCGCGTGTGGGCGTTGTTGGGGGGGCGGTGTGGAGGGCGTGTGGGCGTTGTGGAGGGCGTGTGGGTGTTGTGGTGGGCGTGTGGGTGTTGTGGAGGGCGTGTGGGTGTTTTGGAGGGCGTGTGGGTGTTGTGGAGGGCGTGTGGGCGTTGTGGAGGGCGTGTGGGCGTTGTGGAGGGCGTGTGGGTGTTGTGGTGGGCGTGTGGGCGTTGTGGATGGCATGTGGGTGTTGTGGAGGGCGTGTGGGTGTTGGGAGGGCGTGTGGGTGTTGTGGAGGGCGTGTGGGTGTTGGGAGGGCGTGTGGGTGTTGTGGAGGGCGTGTGGGTGTTGTGGAGGGCGTGTGGGTATTGGGAGGGCGTGTGGGTGTTGTGGAGGGCGTGTGGGTGTTGTGGAGGGCGTGTGGGTGTTCTGGAGGGCGTGTGGGTGTTGTGGAGGGCGTGTGGGTGTTGTGGAGGGCGTGTGGGTGTTGTGGAGAGCGTGTGGGCGTTGTGGAGGACGTGTGGGCGTTGTGGAGGGCGTGTGGGTGTTGTGGAGGGCGTGTGGGCGTTGTGGTGGGCGTGTGGGCGTTGTGGAGGGCGTGTGGGCGTTGTGGAGGGCGTGTGGGTGTTGTGGAGGGCGTGTGGGTGTTGTGGAGGGCGTGTGGGTGTTGTGGTGGGTGTGTGGGCGTTTTGGAGGGCGTGTGGGTGTTGTGGAGGGTGTGTGGGCGTTGTGGTGGGCGTGTGGGCGTTGTGGAGGGCGTGTGGGCGTTGTGGAGGGCGTGTGGGCGTTGTGGAGGGCGTGTGGGTGTTGTGGTGGGTGTGTGGGCGTTGTGGAGGGCGTGTGGGTGTTGTGGTGGGTGTGTGGGCGTTTTGGAGGGCGTGTGGGTGTTGTGGAGGGCGTGTGGGCGTTGTGGAGGGCGTGTGGGTGTTGTGGTGGGTGTGTGGGCGTTTTGGAGGGCGTGTGGGTGTTGTGGAGGGTGTGTGGGCGTTGTGGTGGGCGTGTGAGCGTTGTTAAGGCGTTGTGGAGGGCGTTGTCGAGGGCGTGTGGGCGTTATGGAGGGCGTGTGGGCGTTGTGGAGGGCGTGTGGGCGTTGTTGTAGGCGTGTGGGCGTTGTGAAGGGCGTGTGGACGTTGAGGAGGACGTGTGGGTGTTGTAGTGGGCGTTGTGGGCGTTGTGGTGGGCGTGTGGATGTTGTGGAGGGCGTGTGGGTGTTGTGGTGGGCGTTGTGGTGGGCGTGTGGTCGATGTGGAGGGCGTGTGGGTGTTGTGGTGGGCGTTGTAAGCGTTGTGGTGGGCGTGTGGGTGTTGTGGAGGGCGTATGGGTGTTGTGGAGGGCGTGTGGTCGTTGTGGAGGGCGTGTGGGCGTCGTGGAGGGCGTGTGGCTGTTGTGGAGGGCGTGTGGGCGTTGTGCAGGGCATGTGGGCGTTGAGGAGGGCGTGTGGGCGTTGTAGAGGGCATGTTGGGGGCGTGTGGGTGTAGTAGACGGCGTGTGGGCATTGTGGAGGGCGTGTGGGCGTTGTGGGGGGAGGGTGGGCGTTGTGGAGGGCGTGTGGGCGTTGTGGAGGGCGTGTGGGCGAGGTGGAGGGCGTTTGGGCGTTGTGGAGGGCGTGTGGGCGTTCTGGAGGGCGTGCGGTCGTTGAGGAGGGCGTGTGGGCGTTGTAGAGGGCGTGTGGGTGTTGTGGAGGGCGTGTGGGCGTTGTGGGGGGAGGGTGGGCGTTGTGGAGGGCGTGTTTGCGTTGTGGAGGGCGTGTGGGCGTTGTGGAGGGCGTTTGGGCGTTGTGGAGGGCGTGTGGGCGTTGTGGAGGGCGTGTGGTCGTTGAGGAGGGCGTGTGGGCGTTGTAGAGGGCGTGTGGGTGTTGTGGAGGGCGTGTGGGCGTTGTGGGGGGAGGGTGGGCGTTGTGGAGGGCGTGTTTGCGTTGTGGAGGGCGTGTGGGCGTTGTGGAGTTCGTTTGGGCGTTGTGGAGGGCGTGTGGGCGTTGTGGAGGGCGTGTGGGCGTTATGGAGGGCCTGTGGGCGTTGTGGAGGGCGTGTGGGCGTTGTGGAGGGCGTTTGGGCGTTGTGGAGGGCGTGTGGGCGTTTTGGAGGGCGTTTGGGCGTTGTGGAGGGCGTGTGGGCGTTGTGGAGGGCGTGTGGGCGTTTTGGAGGGCGTTTAGGCGTTGTGGAGGGCGTGTGGGCGTTGTAGAAAGCGTGTGGGCGTTGTGGAGGGCGTGTACGCGATGTGGAGGGCGTGTGGGTGTTGTGGAGGGCGTGTACGTGTTGTGGAGGGCGTGTGGGCGTTGTGGAGGACGTGTGGGCGATGTGGAGGGCGTGTGGTCGTTGTGGAGGGCGTGTGGTCGTTGTGGAGAGCGCGTGGGCGTTGTGGAGGACGTGTGGGCGTTGTGGAGGGCGTGTGGGCGTTGTGGAGGGCGTGTGGTCGTTGTGGAGAGCGTGTGGGCGTTGTGGAGGGCGTTTGGGGGTTGTTGTGGGCGTTGTGGAGGGTGTGTGGGCGTTGTGGAGGGCGTTTGGGTATTGTGGAGAGCGTGTGGGCGTTGTGGAGGGCGTTTGGGCGTTGTGGAGGGCGTGTGGGCGTTGCGGAGGGCGTGTGGGCGTTGCGGAGTGCGTGTGGGCGTTGTGGAGGGCGTGTGGGCGTTGTGGAGGGCGTGTTGGCGTTGTGGAGGGCGTGTGGACGTTGTGGAGGGCGTGTGGGCGTTATGGAAGGCCTGTAGGCGTTGTGTAGGGCGTGGGGGCGTTGTGGAGGGCGTTTGGGCGTTGCGGAGGGCGTGTGGGCGTTTTGGAGGGCGTTTGCTCGTTGTGGAGGGCGTGTGGGCGTTGTGGAGGGCGTGTGGGCGTTTTGGAGGGCGTTTGGGCGTTGTGGAGGGCGTTTGGGCGTTGCGGAGGGCGTGTGGGCGTTGTGGAGGGCGCGTGGGCGTTGTGGTGGGCGTGTGGTTGTTGTGGAGGGCGTGTGAGCGTTGTGGAGGGCGTGTGGGTGTTGTGGAGGGCGTGTGAGTGTTGTGGAGGGCGTGTGGGCGTTGTGGAGGGCGTCTGAACGTTGTGGGGGGCGTGTGGGTGTTGTGGAGGGCGTGTGGGCGTTGTGGAGGGCGTCTGAACGTTGTGGGGGGCGTGTGGGTGTTGTGCAGGGCGTGTGGGCGTTGTGGAGGGCGTGTGGGCGTTGTGGAGGGCGTGTGGGTGTTGTGGAGGGCGTGTGGGCGTTGCGGAGGGCATGTGGGCGTTGTGGAGGGCGTCTGAACGTTGTGGGGGGCGTGTGGGTGTTGTGGAGGGCGTGTGGGCGTTGTGGAGAGCATGTGGGCGGTGTGGAGGGCGTGTGGGCGTTGTGGAGGGCGTGGGGGTGTTGTGGTGGGCGTGTGGGCGTTGTGGAGGGCGTGTGGGTGTTGTGGAGGGCGTGTGGGCGTTGTGGAGGGCGTGTGGGTGTTGTGGAGGGCGTGTGGGTGTTGTGGAGGGCGTGTTGGTGTTGTGGAGGGCGTGTGGTCGTTGTGGAGGGCGTGTGGGCGTTGTGGAGGGTGTGTGGGCGTTGTGGAGGGTGTGTGGGCGTTGTGGAGGGTGTGTGGGCGTTGTGGTGGGTGTGTGGTCGTTGTGGAGGGCGTGTTGGTGTTGTGGAGGGCGTGTGGGTGTTGTGGAGGGCGTGTGGGCGTTGTGGAGGGCGTGTGGGTGTTGTGGAGGGCGTGTGGGTGTTGTGGAGGGCGTGTTGGTGTTGTGGAGGGCGTGTGGTCGTTGTGGAGGGCGTGTGGGCGTTGTGGAGGGCGTGTGGTCGTTGTGGTGGGTGTGTGGTCGTTGTGGAGGGTGTGTGGTCGTTGTGGTGGGTGTGTGGTCGTTGTGGAGGGTGTGTGGTCGTTGTGGAGGGCGTGTGGGTGTTGGGGAGAGCATGTGGGCGTTGTGGAGGGCGTGTGGTCGTTGTGGAGGGCGTGTGGGTGTTGTGGTGGGAGTGTGGGTGTTGTGGAGGGCGTGTGGGTGTTGTGGTGGGTGTGTGGTCGTTGTGGTGGGTGTGTGGTCGTTGTGGAGGGCGTGTGGGTGTTGTGGAGAGCATGTGGGCGTTGTGGAGGGCGTGTGGTCGTTGTGGAGGGCGTGTGGGTGTTGTGGTGGGAGTGTGGGCGTTGTGGAGGGCGTGTGGGTGTTGTGGTGGGCGTGTGGGCGTTGTGGAGGGCGTGTGGGCGTTGTGGAGGGCGTGTGGGTGTTGTGGAGGGCGTGTGGGTGTTGTGGAGGGCGTGTGGGCGTTGTGGAGGGCGTGTGGGCGTTGTGGAGGGCGTGTGGGTGTTGTGGAGGGCGTGTGGGTGTTGTGGAGGGCGTGTGGTCGTTGTGGAGGGCATGTGGGCGTTGTGGTGGGAGTGTGGGCGTTATGGAGGGCGTGTGGTCGTTGTGGTGGGTGTGTGGTCGTTGTGGAGGGCGTGTGGGTGTTGTGGAGGGTGTGTGGTCGTTGTGGTGGGTGTGTGGTCGTTATGGAGGGCGTGTGGGTGTTGTGGAGGGCGTGTGGGCGTTGTGGAGGGCGTGTGGTCGTTGTGGAGGGCGTGTGGGTGTTGTGGAGGGCGTGTGGGTGTTGTGGAGGGCGTGTGGGCGTTGTGGTGGGAGTGTGGGCGTTATGGAGGGCGTGTGGGTGTTGTGGAGAGCATGTGGGCGTTGTGGAGGGCGTGTGGGTGTTGTGTAGGGCGTGTGGTCGTTGTGGAGGGCGTGTGGGTGTTGTGGAGGGCGTGTGGGCGTTGTGGTGGGAGTGTGGACGTTGTGGAGGGCATGTGGGTGTTGTGGTGGGCGTGTGGGCGTTGTGGAGGGCGTGTGGGCGTTGTGGGGGGAGGGTGGGCATTGTGGTGGGCGTGTGGTCGTTGTGGAGGGCGTTGTGAAGGGCGTTGTGAAAGGCGTTTGGTCGTTGTGGAGGGCGTGTGGGTGTTCTGGAGGGCGTGTGGGTGTTGTGGAGGGCGTGTGGGCGTTGTGGATGGCGTGTGCGTGTTGTGGAGGGCGTGTGGGCGTTGTGGAGGGCGTGTGGTCGTTGTAGAGGGCGTGTGGGTGTTGTGAAGGTCGTGTGGGCGTTGTGGAGGGCGTGTGGGCGTTGTGGTGGGCGTGTGGGTGTTGTGGTGGGCGTGTGGGCGTTGTAGAGGGCGTGTGGGTGTTGTGAAGGGCGTGTGGGCGTTGTGGAGGGCATGTGGTCGTTGTAGAGGGCGTGTGGGTGTTGTGAAGGGCGTGTGGGCGTTGTGGAGGGCGTGTGGGCGTTGTGGTGGGCGTGTGGGTGTTGTGGAGGGCGTGTGGTCGTTGTAGAGGGCGTGTGGGTGTTGTGAAGGGCGTGTGCGCGTTGTGGAGGGCGTGTGGGCGTTGTGGACGGCGTGTGTGCGTTGTGGAGGGCGTGTGGGTGTTGTGGTGGGCGTGTGGGCGTTGTGGAGGGCGTGTGGGTGTTGTGGAGGGCGTGTGGGTGGTGTTGTGGAGGGCGTGTGGGTGTTGTGGAGGGCGTGTGGGTGTTGTGGAGGGCGTGTTGGTGTTGTGGTGGGCGTGTGGGTGTTGTGGAGGGCGTGTGGGCGTTGTGGAGGGCGTGTGGGCGTTGTGGAGGGCGTGTGGGCGTTGTGGAGGGCGTGTGGGTGTTGTGGAGGGCGTATGGGCGTTGTGGAGGGCGTGTGGGTGTTGTGTTGGGTGTGTGGGCGTTGTGGAGGGCGTGTGGGTGTTGTGGAGGGCGTGTGGGCATTGTGGAGGGCGTGTGAGCGTTGTTAAGGCGTTGTGGAGGGCGTTGTGAAGGGCGTGTGGGCGTTGTGGAGGGCGTGTGGGCGTTGTGGAGGGCGTGTGGGTGTTGTGGAGGGCGTGTGGGTGTTGTGGAGGGCGTGTGGGCGTTGTGGAGAGAGTGTGGTCGTTGTGGAGGGCGTGTGGGCATTGTGGGGGGAGGGTGGGCGTTGTGGAGGGCGTGTGGTCGTTGTGGGGGGCGTGTGGGTGTTGTGGGGGGCGTGTGGGTGTTGTGGAGAGCGTGTGGGTGTTGTGGAGGACATGTGAGTGTTGTGGAGGGCGTGTGGGCGTTGTGGAGGGCGTGTGGACGTTGTGGGGGGCGTGTGGGTGCTGTGGAGGGCGTGTGGTCGTTGTGGAGGGCGTGTGGTCGTTGTGGGGGGCGTGTGGGCGTTGTGGAGGGCGTGTGGGTGTTGTGGAGAGCGTGTGGGTGTTGTGGAGGGCGTGTGGGCGTTGTGGAGGGCGTGTGGACGTTGTGGGGGGCGTGTGGGTGTTGTGGAGGGCGTGTGGGCGTTGTGGAGGGCGTGTGGGCGTTGTGGAGGGCGTGTGGGTGTTGTGGAGGGCGTGTGGGCGTTGCGGAAGGCATGTTGGTGTTGTGGAGGGCGTGTGGGTGTTGTGGTGGGCGTGTGGGCGTTGTGGAAGGCATGTGGGCGTTGTGGTGGGCGTGTGGGTGTTGTGGAGGGCGTGTTGGTGTTGTGGAGGGCGTGTTGGTGTTGTGGAGAGCATGTGGGCGTTGTGAAGGGCGTGTGGGCGTTGTGGAGGGCGTGTGGGTGTTGTGGAGGGCGTGTGGGTGTTGTGGAGGGCGTGTGGGCGTTGTGGTGGGAGTGTGGGCGTTGTGGAGGGCGTGTGGGCGTTGTGGAGGGCGTGTGGGCGTTGTGGAGGGCGTATGGGCGTTGTGGAGGGCGTTGTGAAGGGCGTTGTGGAAGGCGTATGGGCGTTGTGGAGGGCGTGTGGGCGTTGTGGAGTGCGTGTGGGTGTTGTGGAGGGCGTGTGGGTGTAGTGGAGGGCGTGTGGGCGTTGTGGATGGCGTGTGGGTGTTGTGGAGGGCGTTGTGGAGGGCGTGTGGTCGTTGTAGGGGGCGTGTGGGTGTTGTGGAGAGCGTGTGGGTGTTGTGGAGGGCGTGTGGGCATTGTGGAGGGCGTGTGGGCGTTGTGGAGGGAGGGGGCGTTGTGGAGGGCGTGTGGGCATTGTGGAGGGCGTGTGGGCGTTGTGGAGGGAGGGGGCGTTGTGGAGGGCGTGTGGGCGTTGTGGAGGGCGTGTGGGTGTTGTGGTGGGCGTGTGGGCATTGTGGAGGGCGTGTGGGTGTTGTGGAGGGCGTGTGGGTGTTGTGGAGGGCGTGTGGGCGTTGTGGAGGGCGTGTGGGTGTTGTGGTGGGTGTGTGGGCGTTGTGGAGGGCGTGTGGGTGTTGTTGAGGGCGTGTGGGCGTTGTGGGGGGCGTGTGGTCGTTGTGGGGGGCGTGTGGGTGTTGTGGAGGGCGTGTGGGTGTTGTGGAGGGCGTGTGGGCGTTGTGGAGGGCGTGTGGGTGTTGTGGTGGGTGTGTGGGCGCTGTGGAGGTCGTGTGGGTGTTGTGGAGGGCGTGTGGGCGTTGTGGGGGGCGTGTGGTCGTTGTGGGGGGGGGTGTGCGCGTTGTGGAAGGCATGTGAGCGTTGTGGAGGGCGTGTGGGCGTTGTGGAGGGCGTGTGGGTGTTGTGTGGGGCGTGTGTGTGTTGTGGAGGTCGTGTGGGTTTTGTGGTGAGCGTGTGGGCGTTGTGGAGGGCGTGTGGGTGTTGTGTGGGGCGTGTGTGTGTTGTGGAGGGCGTGTGGGCGTTGTGGGCGTCGTGTGGGTGTTGTGGAGGGCGTGTGGGCGTTGTGGAGGGCGTTTGGTCGTTGTGGAGGGCGTGTGGGCGTTGTGGAGGGCGTTTGTTCGTTGTGGAGGGCGTGTGGGTGTTGTGGAGGGCGTGTGGGAGTTGTAGTAGGCGTGTGGGCGTTGTGGAGGGCGTGTGGGTGTTGTGGAGGGCGTGTGGGTGTTGTGGAGGGCGTGTGGGCGATGTGGAGGGCGTGTGGGTGTTGTGGAGGGCGTGTGGGTGTTGTGATGGGCGTGTGGGCGTTGTTGAGGGCGTGTGGGTGTTGTGGAGGGCGTGTGGGTGTTGTGGAGGGCGTGTGGTCGTTGTGGAGGGCGTGTGGGTGTTGTGGAGGGCGTGTGGGTGTTGTGGAGGGCGTGTGGTCGTTGTGGGGGGCGTGTGATCGTTGTGGGGGGCGTGTGGGTGTTGTGGAGGGCGTGTGGGCGTTGTGCAGGGCATGTGGGCGTTGAGGAGGGCGTGTGGGCGTAGTAGAGGGCATGTGGGGGGCGTGTGGGTGTAGTGGAGGGCGTGTGGGCATTGTGGAGGGCGTGTGGGCGTTGTGGGGGGAGGGTGGGCGTTGTGGAGGGTGTGTGGGCGTTGTGGAGGACGTGTGGGTGTTGTAGAGGGCGTGTGTGCGTTGCGGAGGATGTGTGGGCGTTGTGGAGGGCGTGTGTGCGTTGTGGAGGGCGTGTGGTCGTTGTGGAGGGCGTGTGGGCGTTGTGGAGGGCGTGTGTGCGTTGCGGAGGATGTGTGGGCGTTGTGGAGGGCGTGTGTGCGTTGTGGAGGGCGTGTGGTCGTTGTGGAGGGCGTGAGGGCGTTGTGGAGGGCGTGTGTGCGTTGCGGAGGATGTGTGGGCGTTGTGGAGGGCGTGTGTGCGTTGTGGAGGGCGTGTGGTCGTTGTGGAGGGCGTGTGGGCGTTGTGGAGGGCGTGTGGGCGTTGTGGAGAGCGTGTGGGCGTTGTGGAGGGCGTGTGGGCGTTGTGGAGGGCGTGTGGGCGTTGTGGAGGGCGTGTGAGAGTTGTGGAGGGCGTGTGAGAGTTGTGGAGGGCGTGTGGGTGTTGTGGAGGGCGTGTGGGCGTTGTGGAGGGCGTGTAGGCGTTGTGGAGGGCGTGTAATCGTTGTGGAGGGCGTTTGGGCGTTGTGGAGGGCGTGTGGGCGTTGTGGAGGGCGTGTGGGCGTTGTGGAGGGCGTGTGGGCGTTGTGGAGGGCGTGTGGGCGTTGTGGAGGGCGTCTGAACGTTGTGGGGGGCGTGTGGGTGTTGTGCAGGGCGTGTGGGCGTTGTGGAGGGCGTGTGGGCGTTGTGGAGGGCGTGTGGGTGTTGTGGAGGGCGTGTGGGCGTTGCGGAGGGCATGTGGGCGTTGTGGAGGGCGTCTGAACGTTGTGGGGGGCGTGTGGGTGTTGTGGAGGGCGTGTGGCCGTTGTGGAGTGCATGTGGGCGTTGTGGAGGGCGTGTGGGCGTTGTGGAGGGCGTGGGGGTGTTGTGGTGGGCGTGTGGGCGTTGTGGAGGGCGTGTGGGTGTTGTGGAGGGCGTGTGGGCGTTGTGGAGGGCGTGTGGGTGTTGTGGAGGGCGTGTTGGTGTTGTGGTGGGTGTGTGGTCGTTGTGGAGGGTGTGTGGTCGTTGTGGAGGGCGTGTGGGTGTTGTGGAGAGCATGTGGGCGTTGTGGAGGGCGTGTGGGTGTTGTGGTGGGAGTGTGGGCGTTGTGGAGGGCGTGTGGGTGTTGTGGAGAGCATGTGGTCGTTGTGGAGTGCGTGTGGGTGTTGTGGTGGGAGTGTGGGCGTTGTGGAGGGCGTGTGGGTGTTGTGGTGGGCGTGTGGGCGTTGTGGAGGGCGTGTGGGCGTTGTGGAGGGCGTGTGGTCGTTGTGGAGGGCGTGTGGGTGTTGTGGAGGGCGTGTGGGTGTTGTGGAGGGCGTGTGGGCGTTGTGGTGGGAGTGTGGGCGTTATGGAGGGCGTGTGGGTGTTGTGGAGAGCATGTGGGCGTTGTGGAGGGGGTGTGGTCGTTGTGGAGGGCGTGTGGGTGTTGTGGAGGGCGTGTGGGCGTTGTGGTGAGAGTGTGGGCGTTGTGGAGGGCGTGTGGGTGTTGTGGTGGGCGTGTGGGCGTTGTGGAGGGCGTGTGGGCGTTGTGGGGGGAGGGTAGGCATTGTGGTGGGCGTGTGGTCGTTGTGGAGGGCGTTGTGAAGGGCGTTGTGAAAGGCGTTTGGTCGTTGTGGAGGGCGTGTTGGTGTTCTGGAGGGCGTGTGGGTGTTGTGGAGGGCGTGTGGGCGTTGTGGATGGCGTGTGCGTGTTGTGGAGGGCGTGTGGGCGTTGTGGAGGGCGTGTGGTCGTTGTAGAGGGCGTGTGGGTGTTGTGAAGGTCGTGTGGGCGTTGTGGAGGGCGTGGGCGTTGTGGTGGGCGTGTGGGTGTTGTGGTGGGCGTGTGGGCGTTGTAGAGGGCATGTGGGTGTTGTGAAGGGCGTGTGGGCGTTGTGGAGGGCGTGTGGTCGTTGTAGAGGGCGTGTGGGTGTTGTGAAGGGCGTGTGGGCGTTGTGGAGGGCGTGTGGGCGTTGTGGTGGGCGTGTGGGTGTTGTGGAGGGCGTGTGGTCGTTGTAGAGGGCGTGTGGGTGTTGTGAAGGGCGTGTGGGCGTTGTGGAGGGCGTGTGGGCGTTGTGGAGGGCGTGTGGGTGTTGTGGAGGGCGTGTGGGTGTTGTGGAGGGCGTGTGGGTGTTGTGGAGGGCGTGTGGGTGTTGTGGAGGGCGTGTTGGTGTTGTGGTGGGCGTGTGGGTGTTGTGGAGGGCGTGTGGGCGTTGTGGAGGGCGTGTGGGCGTTGTGGAGGGCGTGTGGGCGTTGTGGAGGGCGTGTGGATGTTGTGGAGGGCGTGTGGGCGTTGTGGAGGGCGTGTGGGCGTTGTGGAGGGCGTGTGGGCGTTGTGGAGGGCGTGTGGGTGTTGTGGAGGGCGTATGGGCGTTGTGGAGGGCGTGTGGATGTTGTGTTGGGTGTGTGGGCGTTGTGGAGGGCGTGTGGGTGTTGTGGAGGGCGTGTGGGCATTGTGGAGGGCGTGTGAGCGTTGTTAAGGCGTTGTGGAGGGCGTTGTGAAGGGCGTGTGGGCGTTGTGGAGGGCGTGTGGGCGTTGTGGAGGGCGTGTGGGTGTTGTGGAGGGCGTGTGGGTGTTGTGGAGGGCGTGTGGGCGTTGTGGAGAGAGTGTGGTCGTTGTGGAGGGCGTGTGGGCATTGTGGGGGGAGGGTGGGCGTTGTGGAGGGCATGTGGTCGTTGTGGGGGGCGTGTGGTCGTTGTGATGGGCGTGTGGGCGTTGTGGGGGGCGTGTGGGTGTTGTGGAGAGCGTGTGGGTGTTGTGGAGGGCGTGTGGGCGTTGTGGAGGGCGTGTGGACGTTGTGGGGGGCGTGTGGGTGTTGTGGAGGGCGTGTGGTCGTTGTGGAGGGCGTGTGGTCGTTGTGGGGGGCGTGTGGGCGTTGTGGAGGGCGTGTGGGTGTTGTGGAGAGCGTGTGGGTGTTGTGGAGGGCGTGTGAGTGTTGTGGAGGGCGTGTGGGCGTTGTGGAGGGCGTGTGGACGTTGTGGGGGGCGTGTGGGTGTTGTGGAGGGCGTGTGGGCGTTGTGGAGGGCGTGTGGGCGTTGTGGAGGGCGTGTGGGTGTTGTGGAGGGCGTGTGGGCGTTGCGGAAGGCATGTGGGTGTTGTGGAGGGCGTGTGGGTGTTGTGGTGGGCGTGTGGGCGTTGTGGAAGGCATGTGGGCGTTGTGGTGGGCGTGTGGGTGTTGTGGAGAGCGTGTTGGTGTTGTGGAGGGCGTGTTGGTGTTGTGGAGAGCATGTGGGCGTTGTGAAGGGCGTGTGGGCGTTGTGGAGGGCGTGTGGGTGTTGTGGAGGGCGTGTGGGTGTTGTGGAGGGCGTGTGGGCGTTGTGGTGGGAGTGTGGGCGTTGTGGAGGGCGTGTGGGCGTTGTGGAGGGCGTGTGGGCGTTGTGGAGGGCGTATGGGCGTTGTGGAGGGCGTTGTGAAGGGCGTTGTGGAAGGCGTATGGGCGTTGTGGAGGGCGTGTGGGCGTTGTGGAGTGCGTGTGGGTGTTTTGGAGGGCGTGTGGGTGTAGTGGAGGGCGTGTGGGCGTTGTGGATGGCGTGTGGGTGTTGTGGAGGGCGTTGTGGAGGGCGTGTGGTCGTTGTAGGGGGCGTGTGGGTGTTGTGGAGAGCGTGTGGGTGTTGTGGAGGGCGTGTGGGCATTGTGGAGGGCGTGTGGGCGTTGTGGAGGGAGGGGGCGTTGTGGAGGGCGTGTGGGCATTGTGGAGGGCGTGTGGGCGTTGTGGAGGGAGGGGGCGTTGTGGAGGGCGTGTGGGCGTTGTGGAGGGCGTGTGGATGTTGTGGTGGGCGTGTGGGCATTGTGGAGGGCGTGTGGGTGTTGTGGAGGGCGTGTGGGTGTTGTGGAGGGCGTGTGGGCGTTGTGGAGGGCGTGTGGGTGTTGTGGTGGGTGTGTGGGCGTTGTGGAGGGCGTGTGGGTGTTGTTGAGGGCGTGTGGGCGTTGTGGGGGGCGTGTGGTCGTTGTGGGGGGCGTGTGGGTGTTGTGGAGGGCGTGTGGGTGTTGTGGAGGGCGTGTGGGCGTTGTGGAGGGCGTGTGGGTGTTGTGGTGGGTGTGTGGACGCTGTGGAGGTCGTGTGGGTGTTGTGGAGGGCGTGTGGGCGTTGTGGGGGGCGTGTGGTCGTTGTGGGGGGCGTGTGGGCGTTGTGGAAGGCATGTGAGCGTTGTGGAGGGCGTGTGGGCGTTGTGGAGGGCGTGTGGGTGTTGTGTGGGGCGTGTGTGTGTTGTGGAGGTCGTGTGGGTGTTGTGGTGAGCGTGTGGGCGTTGTGGAGGGCGTGTGGGTGTTGTGTGGGGCGTGTGTGTGTTGTGGAGGGCGTGTGGGCGTTGTGGGCGTCGTGTGGGTGTTGTGGAGGGCGTGTGGGCGTTGTGGAGGGCGTTTGGTCGTTGTGGAGGGCGTGTGGGCGTTGTGGAGGGCGTTTGGTCGTTGTGGAGGGCGTGTGGGTGTTGTGGAGGGCGTGTGGGAGTTGTGGTAGGCGTGTGGGCGTTGTGGAGGGCGTGTGGGTGTTGTGGAGGGCGTGTGGGTGTTGTGGAGGGCGTGTGGGCGATGTGGAGGGCGTGTGGGTGTTGTGGAGGGCGTGTGGGTGTTGTGGTGGGCGTGTGGGCGTTGTTGAGGGCGTGAGGGTGTTGTGGAGGGCGTGTGGGTGTTGTGGAGGGCGTGTGGTCGTTGTGGGGGGCGTGTGATCGTTGTGGGGGGCGTGTGGGTGTTGTGGAGGGCGTGTGGGCGTTGTGCAGGGCATGTGGGCGTTGAGGAGGGCGTGTGGGCGTTGTAGAGGGTATGTGGGGGGCGTGTGGGTGTAGTGGAGGGCGTGTGGGCGTTGTGGAGGGCGTGTGGGCGTTGTGGGGGGAGGGTGGGCGTTGTGGAGGGTGTGTGGGCGTTGTGGAGGGCGTGTGGGTGTTGTAGAGGGCGTGTGTGCGTTGCGGAGGATGTGTGGGCGTTGTGGAGGGCGTGTGTGCGTTGTGGAGGGCGTGTGGTCGTTGTGGAGGGCGTGTGGGCGTTGTGGAGTACGTGTGTGCGTTGCGGAGGATGTGTGGGCGTTGTGGAGGGCGTGTGTGCGTTGTGGAGGGCGTGTGGTCGTTGTGGAGGGCGTGAGGGCGTTGTGGAGGGCGTGTGTGCGTTGCGGAGGATGTGTGGGCGTTGTGGAGGGCGTGTGTGCGTTGTGGAGGGCGTGTGGTCGTTGTGGAGGGCGTGTGGGCGTTGTGGAGGGCGTGTGGGCGTTGTGGAGAGCGTGTGGGCGTTGTGGAGGGCGTGTGGGCGTTGTGGAGGGCGTGTGGGCGCTGTGGAGGGCGTGTGAGAGTTGTGGAGGGCGTGTGGTCGTTGTGGAGGGCGTGTGGGCGTTGTGGAGGGCGTGTGGGCGTTGTGGAGGGCGTGTAGGCGTTGTGGAGGGCGTGTAATCGTTGTGGAGGGCGTTTGGGCGTTGTGGAGGGCGTGTGGGCGTTGTGGAGGGCGTGTGGGCGTTGTGGAGGGCGTGTGGGCGTTGTGGAGGGCGTGTGGGCGTTGTGGAGGGCGTTTGGGCGTTGTGGAGGGCGTGTGGGCGTTTTGGAGGGCGTTTGGGCGTTGTGGTGGGCGTTGTGGATGGCGTGTGGGCGTTGTGGAGGGTGTGTGGGCGTTGTGGAGAGCATTTGGGCGTTGTGGAGGGCGTGTGGGCGTTTTGGAGGGCGTTTGGGCGTTGTGGAGGGCGTGTGGGCGTTGTGGAGGGCGTGTGGGCGTTGTGGAGGGCGTGTGGCGTTGTGGAAAGCGTCTGGACGTTGAGGAGGGCGTGTACGCGATTTGGAGGGCGTATGGGCGTTGTGGAGGGCGTTGTGTAGGGCATGTCGGAGTTGTGGAGGGCGTGTGGGCGTTGTGGAGGGCGTGTGGGCGTTGTGGAGGACGTGTGGGCGTTTTGGAGGGCATGTGGTCGTTGTGGAGGGCGTGTACGCGTTGTGGAGGGCGTGTGGGCGTTGTGGAGGGCCTTTGGGCGTTGTTGTGGGCGTTGTGGGCGTTTTGGAGGGCGTGTGGGCGTTTTGGAGGGCGTGTGGTCGTTGTGGAGGGTGTGTACGCGTTGTGGAGGGCGTGTGGGCGTTGTGGAGGGCGTGTGGGCGTTGTGGAGGGCGTGTGGGCGTTGTGTAGGTCGTGTGGGCGTTGTGGAGGGCGTGTGGGCGTTGTGGAGGGCGTGTACGCGTTGTGGTGGGCGTGTGGGCGTTGTGGAGGGCGTGTGGGCGTTGTGGAGGGCGTGTGGGCGTTGTGGAGGGCGTGTGGGCGTTGTGGTGGGCGTGTGGGCGTTGTGGAGGTCGTTTGGGCGTTGTGGAGGGCGTGTACGCGTTGTGGAGGGCGTGTACGCGTTGTGGAGGGCGTGTGGGCGTTGTGGAGGGCGTGTGGGCGTTGTGGAGGTCGTTTGGGCGTTGTGGAGGGCGTGTGGGCTTTGTGGAGGGCGTTTGGGCGTTGTGAAGGGCGTGTGGGCGTTGTGGAGGGCGTGTACGCGTTGTGGGGGGCGTGTGGGCGTTGTGGAGGGCGTTGTGGGCGTTGCGGAAGGCGTGTGGGCGTTGTGGAGGGCGTGTGGGTGTTGTGGAGGGCGTGTGGGCGTTGTGGAGGGCGTTTGGGCGTTGTGGAGTACGTGTGTGCGTTGTGGAGGGCGTGTGGGCGTTGTGGAGGGCGTGTGTGCGTTGTGGAGGGCGTGTGGGCGTTGTGGAGGGCGTGTAAGCGTTGTGGAGGGCGTGTGGGCGTTGTGGAGGGCGTTGTGGGCGTTGCGGAAGGCGTGTGGGCGTTGTGGAGGGCGTGTGGGTGTTGTGGAGGGCGTTTGGGCGTTGTGGAGTACGTGTGTGCGTTGTGGAGGGCGTGTGGGCGTTGTGGAGGGCGTGTGGGCGTTGTGGAGGGCGTGTGGGTGTTGTGGAGGGCGTGTGCGCGTTGTGGAGGGCGTTTGGGCGTTGTGGAGTACGTGTGTGCGTTGTGGAGGGCGTGTGGGCGTTGTGGAGGGCGTGTGTGCGTTGTGGAGGGCGTGTGGGCGTTGTGGAGGGCGTGTAAGCGTTGTGGAGTTCGTGTGGGCGTTGTGGAGGGCGTTGTGGGCGTTGCGGAAGGCGTGTGGGCGTTGTGGAGGGCGTGTGGGTGTTGTGGAGGGCGTGTGGGCGTTGTGGAGGGCGTTTGGGCGTTGTGGAGTACGTGTGTGCGTTGTGGAGGGCGTGTGGGCGTTGTGGAGGGCGTGTGGAGGGCGTGTGGGCGTTGTGGAGGGCGTGTGGAGGGCGTGTGGGCGTTGTGGAGGGCGTGTGGGTGTTGTGGAGGGCGTGTGGGCGTTGTGGAGGGCGTTTGGGCGTTGTGGAGTACGTGTGTGCGTTGTGGAGGGCGTGTGGGCGTTGTGGAGGGCGTGTGGAGGGCGTGTGGGCGTTGTGGAGGGCGTGTGGGTGTTGTGGAGGGCGTTTGGGCGTTGTGGAGTACGTGTATGCGTTGTGGAGGGCGTGTGGGCGTTGTGGAGGGCGTGTGGAGGGCGTGTGGGCGTTGTGGAGGGCGTGTGGGTGTTGTGGAGGGCGTTGTGTAGGGCATGTCGGAGTTGTGGAGGGCGTGTGGGCGTTGTGGAGGGCGTGTGGGCGTTGTGGAGGACGTGTGGGCGTTTTGGAGGGCATGTGGTCGTTGTGGAGGGCGTGTACGCGTTGTGGAGGGCGTGTGGGCGTTGTGGAGGGCCTTTGGGCGTTGTTGTGGGCGTTGTGGGCGTTGTGGAGGGCGTGTGGGCGTTTTGGAGGGCGTGTGGTCGTTGTGGAGGGTGTGTACGCGTTGTGGAGGGCGTGTGGGCGTTGTGGAGGGCGTGTGGGCGTTGTGGAGGGCGTGTGGGCGTTGTGTAGGTCGTGTGGGCGTTGTGGAGGGCGTGTGGGCGTTGTGGAGGGCGTGTACGCGTTGTGGTGGGCGTGTGGGCGTTGTGGAGGGCGTGTGGGCGTTGTGGAGGGCGTGTGGGCGTTGTGGAGGGCGTGTGGGCGTTGTGGTGGGCGTGTGGGCGTTGTGGAGGTCGTTTGGGCGTTGTGGAGGGCGTGTACGCGTTGTGGAGGGCGTGTACGCGTTGTGGAGGGCGTGTGGGCGTTGTGGAGGGCGTGTGGGCGTTGTGGAGGTCGTTTGGGCGTTGTGGAGGGCGTGTGGGCTTTGTGGAGGGCGTTTGGGCGTTGTGAAGGGCGTGTGGGCGTTGTGGAGGGCGTGAACGCGTTGTGGGGGGCGTGTGGGCGTTGTGGAGGGCGTGTGTGCGTTGTGGAGGGCGTGTGGGCGTTGTGGAGGGCGTGTAAGCGTTGTGGAGTTCGTGTGGGCGTTGTGGAGGGCGTTGTGGGCGTTGCGGAAGGCGTGTGGGCGTTGTGGAGGGCGTGTGGGTGTTGTGGAGGGCGTGTGGGCGTTGTGGAGGGCGTTTGGGCGTTGTGGAGTACGTGTGTGCGTTGTGGAGGGCGTGTGGGCGTTGTGGAGGGCGTGTGGGCGTTGTGGAGGGCGTGTGGGTGTTGTGGAGGGCGTGTGGGCGTTGTGGAGGGCGTTTGGGCGTTGTGGAGTACGTGTGTGCGTTGTGGAGGGCGTGTGGGCGTTGTGGAGGGCGTGTGGAGGGCGTGTGGGCGTTGTGGAGGGCGTGTGGGTGTTGTGGAGGGCGTGTGGGCGTTGTGGAGGGCGTTTGGGCGTTGTGGAGTACGTGTGTGCGTTGTGGAGGGCGTGTGGGCGTTGTGGAGGGCGTGTGGAGGGCGTGTGGGCGTTGTGGAGGGCGTGTGGAGGGCGTGTGGAGGGCGTGTGGGCGGTGTGGAGGGCGTTTGGGCGTTCTGTGACCGCCCCAGTAGCCAGCCAGCACAGGAGAGACCTCCAGGTGGTGCTCAGTACCGCCACAGTAGCCAGCCAGCACAGGGGAGACCTCCAGGTGGTGCTCAGTACCGCCACAGTAGCCAGCCAGCACAGGAGAGACCTCCAGGTGGTGCTCAGTACCGCCCCAGTAGCCAGCCAGCACAGGAGAGACCTCCAGGTGGTGCTCAGTACCGCCCCAGTAGCCAGCCAGCACAGGAGAGACCTCCGGGTGGTGCTCAGTACCGCCCCAGTAGCCAGCTAGCACAGGAGAGACCTCCAGGTGGTGCTCAGTACCGCCACAGTAGCCAGCCAGCACAGGAGAGACCTCCAGGTGGTGCTCAGTACCGCCACAGTAGCCAGCCAGCACAGGAGAGACCTCCAGGTGGTGCTCAGTACCGCCACAGTAGCCAGCCAGCACAGGAGAGACCTCCAGGTGGTGCTCAGTACCGCCCCAGTAGCCAGCCAGCACAGGAGAGACCTCCAGGTGGTGCTCAGTACCGCCCCAGTAGCCAGCCAGCACAGGAGAGACCTCCGAGTGGTGCTCAGTACCGCCCCAGTAGCCAGCTAGCACAGGAGAGACCTCCAGGTGGTGCTCAGTACCGCCACAGTAGCCAGCCAGCACAGGAGAGACCTCCAGGTGGTGCTCAGTACCGCCACAGTAGCCAGCCAGCACAGGAGAGACCTCCAGGTGGTGCTCAGTACCGCCACAGTAGCCAGCCAGCACAGGAGAGACCTCCAGGTGGTGCTCAGTACCGCCACAGTAGCCAGCCAGCACAGGAGAGACCTCCAGGTGGTGCTCAGTACCGCCACAGTAGCCAGCCAGCACAGGAGAGACCTCCAGGTGGTGCTCAGTACCGCCCCAGTAGCCAGCTAGCACAGGAGAGACCTCCAGGTGGTGCTCAGTACCGCCCCAGTAGTCAGCTAGCACAGGAGAGACCTCCAGGTGGTGCTCAGTACCACCACAGTAGCCAGCTAGCACAGGAGAGACCTCCAGGTGGTGCTCAGTACCACCGCAGTAGTCAGCTAGCACAGGAGAGACCTCCGAGTGGTGCTCAGTACCGCCCCAGTAGCCAGCCAGCACAGGAGAGACCTCCAGGTGGTGCTCAGTACCGCCCCAGTAGCCAGCTAGCACAGGAGAGACCTCCAGGTGGTGCTCAGTACCGCCACAGTAGCCAGCTAGCACAGTAGAGACCTCCAGGTGGTGCTCAGTACCGCCACAGTAGCCAGCTAGCACAGTAGAGACCTCCAGGTGGTGCTCAGTACCGCCACAGTAGCCAGCTAGCACAGTAGAGACCTCCGGGTGGTGCTCAGTACCGCCCCAGTAGTCAGCTAGCACAGGACAGACCTCCAGGTGGTGCTCAGTACCGCCCCAGTAGCCAGCTAGCATAGGGGAGACCTCCGGGTGGTGCTCAGTACCGCCCCAGTAGCCAGCTAGCATAGGGGAGACCTCCAGGTGGTGCTCAGTACCGCCCCAGTAGCCAGCCAGCACAGGAGAGACCTCCAGGTGGTGCTCAGTACCGCCCCAGTAGCCAGCTAGCACAGGAGAGACCTCCAGGTGGTGCTCAGTACCGCCACAGTAGCCAGCTAGCACAGTAGAGACCTCCAGGTTGTGCTCAGTACCGCCACAGTAGCCAGCTAGCACAGTAGAGACCTCCAGGTGGTGCTCAGTACCGCCACAGTAGCCAGCTAGCACAGTAGAGACCTCCGGGTGGTGCTCAGTACCGCCCCAGTAGTCAGCTAGCACAGGACAGACCTCCAGGTGGTGCTCAGTACCGCCCCAGTAGCCAGCTAGCATAGGGGAGACCTCCGGGTGGTGCTCAGTACTGCCCCAGTAGCCAGCTAGCACAGGACAGACCCCCAGGTGGTGCTCAGTACCGCCCCAGTAGCCAGCTAGCACAGGACAGACCTCCAGGTGGTGCTCAGTACCGCCCCAGTAGCCAGCTAGCACAGGAGAGACCTCCAGGTGGTGCTCAGTACCGCCACAGTAGCCAGCTAGCACAGTAGAGACCTCCGGGTGGTGCTCAGTACCGCCCCAGTAGTCAGCTAGCACAGGACAGACCTCCAGGTGGTGCTCAGTACCGCCACAGTAGCCAGCTAGCACAGTAGAGACCTCCGGGTGGTGCTCAGTACCGCCCCAGTAGTCAGCTAGCACAGAACAGACCTCCAGGTGGTGCTCAGTACCGCCACAGTAGCCAGCCAGCACAGGAGAGACCTCCAGGTGGTGCTCAGTACCGCCACAGTAGCCAGCTAGCACAGTAGAGACCTCCAGGTGGTGCTCAGTACCGCCACAGTAGCCAGCTAGCACAGTAGAGACCTCCGGGTGGTGCTCAGTACCGCCCCAGTAGTCAGCTAGCACAGGACAGACCTCCAGGTGGTGCTCAGTACCGCCCCAGTTGCCAGCTAGCATAGGGGAGACCTCCGGGTGGTGCTCAGTACCGCCCCAGTAGCCAGCTAGCATAGGGGAGACCTCCAGGTGGTGCTCAGTACCGCCCCAGTAGCCAGCTAGTACAGGACAGACCTCCAGGTGGTGCTCAGTACCGCCCCAGTAGCCAGCTAGCACAGGACAGACCTCCGGGTGGTGCTCAGTACCGCCCCAGTAGCCAGCTAGCACAGGAGAGACCTCCAGGTGGTGCTCAGTACCGCCACAGTAGCCAGCCAGCACAGGAGAGACCTCCAGGTGGTGCTCAGTACCGCCACAGTAGCCAGCCAGCACAGGACAGACCTCCAGGTGGTGCTCAGTACCGCCCCAGTAGCCAGCTAGCATAGGGGAGACCTCCGGGTGGTGCTCAGTACCGCCCCAGTAGCCAGCTAGCACAGGAGAGACCTCCAGGTGGTGCTCAGTACCGCCCCAGTAGCCAGCTAGCACAGGGGAGACCTCCAGGTGGTGCTCAGTACCGCCCCAGTAGCCAGCCAGCACAGGAGAGACCTCCAGGTGGTGCTCAGTACCGCCACAGTAGCCAGCTAGCACAGTAGAGACCTCCGGGTGGTGCTCAGTACCGCCCCAGTAGTCAGCTAGCACAGGACAGACCTCCAGGTGGTGCTCAGTACCGCCCCAGTAGCCAGCTAGCATAGGGGAGACCTCCGGGTGGTGCTCAGTACCGCCCCAGTAGCCAGCTAGCATAGGGGAGACCTCCAGGTGGTGCTCAGTACCGCCCCAGTAGCCAGCTAGCACAGGACAGACCTCCAGGTGGTGCTCAGTACCGCCCCAGTAGCCAGCTAGCACAGGACAGACCTCCGGGTGGTGCTCAGTACCGCCACAGTAGCCAGCTAGCACAGGAGAGACCTCCAGGTGGTGCTCAGTACCGCCACAGTAGCCAGCCAGCACAGGAGAGACCTCCAGGTGGTGCTCAGTACCGCCACAGTAGCCAGCCAGCACAGGACAGACCTCCAGGTGGTGCTCAGTACCGCCCCAGTAGCCAGCTAGCATAGGGGAGACCTCCGGGTGGTGCTCAGTACCGCCCCAGTAGCCAGCTAGCACAGGAGAGACCTCCAGGTGGTGCTCAGTACCGCCCCAGTAGCCAGCTAGCACAGGGGAGACCTCCAGGTGGTGCTCAGTACCGCCCCAGTAGCCAGCCAGCACAGGAGAGACCTCCAGGTGGTGCTCAGTACCGCCACAGTAGCCAGCCAGCACAGGAGAGACCTCCAGGTGGTGCTCAGTACCGCCCCAGTAGCCAGCCAGCACAGGAGAGACCTCCAGGTGGTGCTCAGTACCGCCCCAGTAGCCAGCCAGCACAGGAGAGACCTCCAGGTGGTGCTCAGTACCGCCCCAGTAGCCAGCCAGCACAGGAGAGACCTCCAGGTGGTGCTCAGTACCACCCCAGTAGCCAGCCAGCACAGGAGAGACCTCCAGGTGGTGCTCAGTACCGCCCCAGTAGCCAGCTAGCACAGGACAGACCTCCAGGTGGTGCTCAGTACCGCCCCAGTAGCCAGCTAGCACAGGAGAGACCTCCAGGTGGTGCTCAGTACCGCCACAGTAGCCAGCCAGCACAGGAGAGACCTCCAGGTGGTGCTCAGTACCGCCACAGTAGCCAGCCAGCACAGGACAGACCTCCAGGTGGTGCTCAGTACCGCCCCAGTAGCCAGCTAGCATAGGGGAGACCTCCGGGTGGTGCTCAGTACCGCCCCAGTAGCCAGCTAGCACAGGAGAGACCTCCAGGTGGTGCTCAGTACCGCCCCAGTAGCCAGCTAGCACAGGGGAGACCTCCAGGTGGTGCTCAGTACCGCCCCAGTAGCCAGCCAGCACAGGAGAGACCTCCAGGTGGTGCTCAGTACCGCCACAGTAGCCAGCCAGCACAGTAGAGACCTCCAGGTGGTGCTCAGTACCGCCCCAGTAGCCAGCCAGCACAGGAGAGACCTCCAGGTGGTGCTCAGTACCGCCCCAGTAGCCAGCCAGCACAGGAGAGACCTCCAGGTGGTGCTCAGTACCGCCCCAGTAGCCAGCCAGCACAGGAGAGACCTCCAGGTGGTGCTCAGTACCGCCCCAGTAGCCAGCCAACACAGGAGAGACCTCCAGGTGGTGCTCAGTACCGCCCCAGTAGCCAGCCAGCACAGGAGAGACCTCCAGGTGGTGCTCAGTACCGCCCCAGTAGCCAGCCAGCACAGGAGAGACCTCCAGGTGGTGCTCAGTACCGCCCCAGTAGCCAGCCAGCACAGGAGAGACCTCCAGGTGGTGCTCAGTACCGCCCCAGTAGCCAGCTAGCACAGGAGAGACCTCCAGGTGGTGCTCAGTACCGCCCCAGTAGCCAGCCAGCACAGGAGAGACCTCCGGGTGGTGCTCAGTACCGCCCCAGTAGCCAGCCAGCACAGGTCTTGACAGAGAATAATGTCAACAATTAGTCACCTTGCCAGCAAGACTTCTCACAACATAATACAACATTGTTGCCCTAAAGCTTTCTGTAATTATTATTTATTGCTTTTAAATTGTTTATTAAGAGGATTAAATTTTATGTATGTAACCTTTTTTTCTTTAAGTTAATACTTTGTTATTTTTATTATTTATTTTGTGTATTTGGTCCCTGTGTATGTTGTAAACAAGGTATGCTATTGCAAGTATAGAGTAGCTGCCGGATACTGAGGCGTGGGGGGGAGGGGAGCAGCGTCCCCTGGCCTCCACCACATCACTTCCTAATGCATTCCATTTGTCAACTACTCTGACACTAAAAAAGTTCTTTCTAATATCTCTGTGGCTCATTTGGGCACTCAGTTTCCACCTGTGTCCCCTTGTGCGTGTGCCCCTTGTGTTAAATAGTCTGTCTTTATCTACCCTATCAATTCCCTTGAGAATCTTGAATGTGGTGATCATGTCCCCCCTAACTCTTCTGTCTTCCAGCGAAGTGAGGTTTAATTCACGAAGCCTCTCCTCGTAGCTCATACCTCTCAGCTCGGGTACTAGTCTGGTGGCAAATCTTTGAACCTTTTCCAGTTTAGTCTTATCTTTGACTAGATATGGACTCCATGCTGGGGCTGCATACTCCAGGATTGGCCTGACATATGTGGTTATCTTCTTGAGGTTATCTTGAGATGATTTCGGGGCTTTTAGTGTCCCCGCGGCCCGGTCCTCGACCAGGCCTCCACCCCTAGGAAGCAGCCCGTGACAGTTGACTAACACCCAGGTACCTATTTTACTGCTAGGTAACAGGGACATAGGGTGAAAGAAACTCTGCCCATTATTTCTCGCCGGCGCCTGGGATCGAACCCAGGACCACAGGGGTCACAAGTTCCGCGTGCTGTCCGCTCGGCCGACCGGCTTTGGTATACAAAGTTCTGAATGATTCCTAACACAAGTTTCTGAATGCCGTTCTTATGTTGGCCAGCCTGGCATATGCCGCTGAAGTTATCCTCTTGATATGTGCTGTAGGGGACAGGTCTGGCGTGATGTCAACCCCCAGGTCTTTTTCTCTCTCTGACTCTTTAAGAATTTCATCTCCCAGATGATACCTAGTATCTGACCTCTTGCTCCCTACGCCTATCTTCATTACATTACATTTGCTTGGATTAAACTCTAACAACCATTTGTTTGACCATTCCTTCAGCTTGTCTAGGTCTTCTTGAAACCTCAAGCTGTCCTCCTCTGTCTTAATCCTTCTCATAATTTTGGCGTCGCCAGCAAATATTGAGAGGAATGAGTCTATACCCTCCGGGAGATCACTTATGTATATCAGAAACAGGATAGGTCCAAGCACAGAGCCCTGTGGGACTCCACTGGTGACTTCACGCCTTTCTGAGGTCTCTCCCCTCACTGTAACTCTCTGCTTCCTATTGCTTAGGTACTCCCTTATCCACTGGAGCGCCCTACCAGTTACTCCTGCCTGTCTCTCCAGCTTATGCATCAACCTTTTATGGGGTACTGTGTCAAAGGCTTTCCGACAGTCCAAAAAAATGCAGTCCACCCATCCTTCTATTTCTTGCTTAATCTTTGTCACCTGATCGTAGAATTCTATCAAGCCTGTAAGGCAAGATTTACCCTCCCTGAACCCATGTTGATGGGTTGTCACGAAGTCTCTTCTCTCCAGATGTGTTACTAGGTTTTTTCTCACAATCTTCTCCATCACCTTGCATGGTATACAAGTCAAGGACTCTGGCCTGTAGTTCAGTGCCTCTTGTCTGTCACCCTTTTTGTATATTGGTACTACATTAGCAGTCTTCCATATTTCTGGTAGGTCTCCCGTTTCCAGTGACCTACTCTACACTATGGAGAGTGGCAAGCAAAGTGCTCCTGCACACTCTTTCAATACCCATGGTGAGTTTCCGTCCGACCCAACAGCTTTTCTCACATCCAGCTCCAATAGGTGCTTCTTGACCTCATCTCTTGTAATTTCGAACCTTTCCAAGGTCACCTGGTTTGCTGCCACCTCTCCTAGCGCCGTGACTTCTCCCTGTTCTATTGTAAAGACCTCCTGGAACCTTTTGTTGAGTTCTTCACACACCTCTTTGTCATTCTCTGTGTACCTGTCCTCGCCCACCCTAAGTTTCATCACCTGTTCCTTCACTATTGTCTTCCTCCTGATGTGACTGTGTAGTAGCTTTGGTTCGGTCTTGGCTTTATTAGCTATATCATTTTCATACCTTTTCTCAGCTGCTCTTCTCACACTAACATACTCGTTCCTGGTTCTCTGGTATCTCTCTCTACTTTCTGGTGTTCTGTTATTACGGAAGTTCCTCCATGCCCTTTTCTTCAGCTCCTTTGCTTTCATACATTCCTTATTAAACCACGGATTCTTCCTTTGCTTCTCTGTTTTTTCCTGTCGGGCTGGGACAAACCTGCTTACAGCCTCCTGACATTTTTGGGTGACATAGTCCATCATGTCTTGTACGGACTTGGTTCTGAGTTCTGTGTCCCATTGTATATCCCTTAGGAATTTATTCATCTCCTCATAGTTTCCCTTTCAGTATTCCAGCCCTTTGTTTCCCAGTTATTTTTGGGGGGAGATAATTCCTAGCTCAACCAGGTACTCAAAGCTCAATACACTATGATCACTCATTCTCAGAGGGGCTTCCAACTTAACTTCCCTTATATCCGACTCATTTAGGGTAAATATCAGATCAAGCAAGGCTGGTTAATCCCCTCCTCTCATTCTTGTCGGCCCCTTGACGTGTTGACTTAGAAAGTTTCTTGTTGCCACGTCCAGCAGCTTAGCTCTCCATGTGTCTGGTCCTCCATGTGGGTCTCTGTTCCCCCAATCTATCTTCCCATGGTTGAAGTTTCTCAATAATTAGTAGCCTGGATCCATTCCTGCTAGCCACAGAAGCTGCTCTCTCTATTATGTTAATGGTGGCCAAGTTGTTTTTATCATATTCCTGTCTGGGTCTTTTGTCATTCGGTAGGGGGTTATATATGACTACTACAATTCTTTGTCCTCCAGTTGCTATGGTGCCTGATATGTAGTCACTGAAACCTTCACAGCCCTGAACAACCATCTCTTCGAAACTCCAACCTTCTCTTATCAGCAAAGCTACACCACCTCCTCTCCCTTCTCTCTCTTTCCTTACTACATAGTAGCCCTGTGGAAACACTGTGTGTGTGTGTGTGTGTGTGTGTGTGTGTGTGTGTGTGTGTGTGTGTGTGTGTGTGTGTGTACTCACCTAGTTGTGCTTGCAGGGAGGCTGAGCTCTGGCTCTTTGGTCCCGCCTCTCAACCATCAATCCACTGGTGTACAGGTTCCTGAGTCGCCACCACATCACTCCCTAATGCATTCCGCCTGTAAAATACTCTCACACTGAAATAGTTCTTTCTAACGTCCCTGTGGCTTAATTGGGTACTAAGTTTCCACCTGTGTCCCCTTGTTCGCGTATCACCCGTGTCGCAATTTTTTAGATAGTGACCATGTCTCCCCTAACTCTTCTGTATTCCAATGTTGTGAGGATCAGTTGCAACAATCTTTCCTAGTAGCTCATACCTGTCAGTCACCTCGTTGGTGGTCTCCTACCACCTGGTCCTACACTCAGAACTGTACATGAAGTGTTCATGTACAGTCTTGTGCTGCAGTATTTAGGTAAGTTATCTTATACTGACTATACTCTCTCACTCTTATCTTATACTGACTATACTCTCTCACTCTTATCTTATACTGACTATACTCTCTCACTCTTATCTTATACTGACTATACTCTCTCACTCTTACCTTATACTGACTACTGTCTCTCACTCTTACCTTATACTGACTACTGTCTCTCACTCTTACCTTATACTGACTATACTCTCTCACACTTACCTTATTCTGACTATACTCTCTCCCTCTTATCTTATACTGACTATACTCTCTCACACTTACCTTATACTGACTATACTTCCCCACACTTACCTTATACTGACTATGCTCTCTCACTCTTACCTTATACTGACTATGCTCTCTCACTCTTACCTTATACTGACTATACTCCCCCACACTTACCTTATACTGTCTACCCTCCCCCACACTTACCTTATACTGACTATACTCTCCCACACTTACCTTATACTGACTATACTCCCCCACACTTAACTTATACTGACTATACTCTCTTACCTTATACTGACTATACTCCCCCACACTTACCTTATACTGTCTACCCTCCCCCACACTTACCTTATACTGACTATACTCCCCACACTTACCTTATACTGACTATACTCCCCCACACTTACCTTATACTGTCTACCCTCCCCCACACTTACCTTATACTGACTATACTCTCCCACACTTACCTTATACTGACTATACTCCCAACACTTACCTTATACTGACTATACTCCCCCACACTTACCTTATACTGACTATACTCTCCCACACTTACCTTATACTGACTATACTCTCCCACACTTACCTTATACTGACTATACTCTCCCACACTTACCTTATACTGACTATACTCTCCCACACTTACCTTATACTGACTATACTCTCCCACACTTACCTTATACTGACTATACTCCCCCACACTTACCTTATACTGACTATACTCCCCCACACTTACCTTATACTGACTATACTCTCCCACACTTACCTTATACTGACTATACTCTCCCACACTTACCTTATACTGACTATACTCTCCCACACTTACCTTATACTGACTATACTCTCCCACACTTACCTTATACTGACTATACTCCCCCACACTTACCTTATACTGACTATACTCTCCCACACTTACCTTATACTGACTATACTCTCCCACACTTACCTTATACTGACTATACTCCCCCACACTTACCTTATACTGACTATACTCTCCCACACTTACCTTATACTGACTATACTCCCCCACACTTACCTTATACTGACTATACTCTCCCACACTTACCTTATACTGACTATACTCTCCCACGCTTACCTTATACTGACTATACTCTCCCACACTTACCTTATACTGACTATACTCTCCCACACTTACCTTATACTGACTATACTCCCCCACACTTACCTTATACTGACTATACTCCCCCACACTTACCTTATACTGACTATACTCCCCCACACTTACCTTATACTGACTATACTCTCCCACACTTACCTTATACTGACTATACTCTCCCACACTTACCTTATACTGACTATACTCTCCCACACTTACCTTATACTGACTATACTCTCCCACACTTACCTTATACTGACTATACTCCCCCACACTTACCTTATACTGACTATACTCCCCCACACTTACCTTATACTGACTACCCTCCCCCACCGACCAAAACGTTGTCATTATGTCGTGTAGTACAATTGTTTTTTTTTTTTCCTCGAATCACGATCGTGAAACCCGGGTTCGAATCTCGGGCGAGACAGAAATGGTTGGGCACGTTTCCTTTCACCTAATTCATGTGTTCACCTAGTAGTAAATAGGTACTCGGGAGGTAAGCAACAGTTGTGGGGTTCCATCCCGGGGAGGATCCTTGTTGTTACGGTATCAACACCGTCGCTGGTGTTGGAGGGGCCAAGTCAGCGCCATCTATGGGTCTGCACTCCAACTACCCGGTAGTTGGTGCAACGCAGACTACGCCATCTGTTGGCGGTGGCGTGGCATGGGTGAAAGGCTCCGTTTTCCTGCCTCATTCAGAATGTGAGGTCGATGATGGTGACTTCTGGTGGGAGGTGTTATGATATCAACGCCATCTAGGTTGTGGCTATAAGTTACAATACCCCGGTGGATGGGTGTTATCCTACGGTCACTTAGTATACTGGCTAGTTAATAACGTTTTATGTTTACAGAGGTGACATAAGGTAGGCGAATGCCCTGAGGAAGGCAGTTCACCTTGGGCAGTCCAAGAACTCTTGAAAGTCCTGTGAGAGGACAAAGTAGCCGCCGTCGGGTATAGCAGTGTTGGATGGGCCGACGTACACGGGAATGACCAGGAAGAGTTACACAATGACAGTGGTGTGTCTGTCGGGAAGTGCTGCTAGCGAGATGCTAGAGACTTCTGCCAGGGTGCTGCCTACCCCTGTATGTGATTGTCTGAGACCCCTGTCAGCGTGTTGCTGAACCCTCTGCCAGTGTGTGTCTGGAGAGCGGAGGTGGGGTATTAGCACATCGGGAAGATACGGTGTGTGTGGACGGGCCCATGTTGAAGAAGATGAACGCGTCAGTGTTTGCCATTAGATGTGTGGATGACGGGGACCTGGAAAGTGGATTCACCGGGATTGCGACACTTTTTAAATGTGTAGTAATTTTTTAATATAATATATATAGTGGTGAAGGTATTAATATATATGGGCGAAGATGTAATAGTGTATTGTTTATCACCCCCACCTTTATGTGGGGGGGGATACTACTACTTGCCACAGCCAGTTCTTGAACCTTACCACTGACTTGGGGTTGGATATGGAAGAGGTTATAACAAAGCACCCGGTTACTGGCCCAAAGTGGCCGTAACAGTGGTCGTATCCACATGGCAGGAAAGAAACTATCGGGAGAAAGCGCAAAGCCATTAAGACTGTAAGCACTGGGAAGGGGTCAGGATAAGGATTTGGGATGGGATGTGGCCACACATTTACAATGCTAAGAGCATATTTACATTTTCTTCTGTCCTCCATACCTTGAAGTTGCCTTGAAGTGTTTCCGGGGCTTAGCGTCTCCGTGGTCCGGTCGTCGACCAGGCCTTCTTGTTGCTGGACTGGTTAACCAGGCTGTTTGACGCGGCTGCTCGCAGCCTGACGTATGAATCACAGCCTGGTTGATCAGGAATCCTTTGGAGGTGCTTATCCAGTTCTCTCTTGAACACTGTGAGGGGTCGGTCAGTTATGCCCTTTAAGTGTAGTGGAAGCGTGTTGAACTGTCTCGGGCCTCTGATGTTGATAGTTCTCTCTCAGAGCACCTGTGCTCTTCAACGGGGGTATTCTGCACATCCTGCCATGCCTCCTGGTCTCATGTGATGTTATTTCTGTGTGCAGGTTTGGGACCAGCCCCTCTTATATTTTCAACGTGTAAATTATTATGTATCTCTTCTGTCTGCGCTCAAGAGAATGCACATTTAGGCTCTTTAGTCGGTCCCAATAGTTTAGATGTTTTACTGAGTGAATTCTAGCAGTAAAGGATCTCTGCACGCTCTCCAGGTCAACAATTTCTCCAGCTTTGAAAGAGGTTGTCATTGTGCAGCAGTACTCCACTCAAGAGAGTGCTAGCGTCTTTTTTTCTGTAGCGCATGAGCTGGAACTTAGCTTTGTTAGATACCATTATTATTTTTTGTAGCCCATAGACCTGATTTATGCCTGATTGGAGATTTGCCGTGTCCTCTATGCTGTCTACTCTCATGAAAATACTAGTGTCATCTGCAAAGGATGATACAACACTGTAGATTGTGTCCACGTCTATGTCCGATATGAGGATGAGAAAAAGTACTGGAGCAAGCACAGTACCTTGTGAGACTGAGCTCTTCACGGTTGATGGGCCGGATTTTATTTTGTTAACTATTACACATTAGGTTCTGTTAGTCAGGAAATTGTAGATCCATCTGCCTATTTTTCCGGCAATTCCTTTTGAACGCATGTTATGTGAAATACTACCATGGTCACATTTGTCAAAGACTTTTGCGAAATCTGGGTAAATTGCCTGTCCAGGGCGCTCTGGACAGGCAAGAGCGCCCTGTTCTGAAACCGTGTTGTCCGGGGTTATGGAGATGCTGTGGTTCCATGTATTTTGTGATCTTAGCACTCTCTCATAGATATTTATGATGTGCGATGTTAGTGCTATCGGTCTGTATTTTTTTGCCTCTGCTTTATTACCTCCTTTATAGAGTGGTGCTCCTCGTTGCAACCCGTTCTCGCAAATTTAATAAGTCAATATTGACTTGTTAAATATGTGCATAGGTGACATACTTAACATAATAGATACCCTTAAAAAGATTCATAGAAAACACCGACCTTACCAAACCTTGTTAGTATCTTAAGATAAGCATCTTATTGCTTCGTAATTACAATTATTACCTAACCTATAATAGGTATAGGTTAAGTAATAATTGTAATTACGAAGCAATAAGATGCTTATCTTAAGATACTAACAAGGTTAGGTAAGGTCGGTGTTTTCTATGAATCTTTTTAAGGGTATCTATTATGTTTAGTATATCACCTATGCACGTAGTTAATAAGTCAATATTGACTTTACAAATTTGCGAGAACGGGTTGCCTCCTTTATATCCCTGACATACTCTGCTGTTTTTAGTATATCAGGAATAACGCCAGTATCTAGGCTTTGTCTCCAAAGAATGTGGAGGGCCTGCGATAGTGGTTTTTTACAGTTCTTTATGAATATGGAGTTCCAAGAATCCGGGCCTGGTGCAGAGTGCATAGGCATACTGTTTATGGCTTCTTCAAAATCCAGTGGGGATAGGGTGACGTCTGATATATGATTTGATGTTGGTATCGTATCCATGAAAAATTCATTTGGGTTATCAATCTTTAGTGTGTTTAATGACTCGCTGAAAACAGAGTCGTACTGCGTCCTCAGTAGCTCGCTCGTTTCTTTGTTGTCATCGGTGAAAGTTCCATCTCCCTTTCGCAGGGGCCCGATACTAGATGTGGTTTTTGATCTTGATTTTGCATAGGAGAAAAAATATTTCGGATTTCTTTCTATTTCACTGATGGCCTTTTGCTCTCTTTGCCTCTCCTGGGTTTTGTATGATTCTTGTAGCTTCCGTTCAATTGTTTCTATTTCTCTACCTAACCTTCTTCGCCGTTCTTGAGATAGGGTGCGACTCTCAAGTTGTTCCGCGATTCGTTTTCTTCGCCTATATAGGGAACGACGTTCCCGTTCCAATCTGCGTCTCTTCCTCTTTTTTCTTAGGGGTATGCGGTTTGAACATATTTCTAGTGCTACTGAGCTTATTTTCTCCAGACACTGGTTCAGGTTTGCATTTTCTAGCTGTTCTTCCCAGTTTATTTCTGTGAAGTCCTGGTTTATTTGCTCCCAGTTTCTGTTTATTATTGAAGTTGAATTTACTGAAATCTCCTCCACAGGGAATCTGGACTGGTTTTAAAGGTCTACTCCCCATGGTTGTCATAACTTCAATTAAGTTGTGATCTGAGTAACAGGTATTTGTAATCATTATGTTCCTGATCAATTCATCAGTATTGGTGAAAATGAGGTCTAGCGTGTTTTCCTTCCTAGTTCGTTCTACCATTTGCTGGTTTAAGGCAAACCTGTCGCACATCCGTAGCAGGTCATTTGCATGTGCCTGTTCATTTAGGCTACTTCCTGGTATTCTTTCTGATATTACTGTATTAGCCAGGTGCTTCCATTTCAGGTGCCGTAGGCTGAAGTCCCCAAGCAGAATGATGTTCGGGGCTGGATTTGTGAGGTTTTCCAAGCAGTGTTCTATTTTCATTAATTGGTCTTTAAACTGCTGAGGGTTTGCCTCCGGTGACTTATATACAAGGACAATAACTACATTTAAGATCTCTCTTTTGACTATCAGCACTTCCACTATATCATTTGAGGTGTTTAGCAGCTCAGTACAGATGAGTGTGTCTTTGATGTAGAGGCTGACCCACCCTGTAGCTTGTGTTTCCTGTCACATCTGAAAAGATTATACTCTGAGATCCATAGTTCACCATCATGGTAGTCCTTGGGTAACATAGTTGCTTTATAAACAAGTGTGTTATTAAGCACTTAAGCACTGAAGGTGATTAAGATGCTTTTACAAGCTCAGGTTATATAGTTACATCACAGACATTGTATAACTGATGTACTACATGGTCAATCTTGGGTATAAGTCCAATATATCATAAAGTGTTCCAGTATTCATATAGTATTTACAGAGTCCAGCATACCTCAGCCCAGGAGGAGTGGTCCGTGGGGCCCCAGCCTCGCTTCTTGAAGGTCGGCGTTCAATCCCCGATGGTCCACGTGAAATTGGGCACCATTCCTTCACCTCCTCCCCCTGTCCCAAATCCTTGTGTGCATATTCCTTCCAAGAGCTATACAGTCGAACTGGCTTAGAGCATTCTCCTCATACCTCATACTAGTCACCTCATACTAGTCATACTGTCCTGTGAGTGGTGGTGAGGAGAGTAGACACCATGCGAGGGAGGGAGCAGTAAGAGGGATCAAGTGAGACATAAGACCAGTGTCTCATGTCAGGACCGTCATCACTGTGTTGTCTCTCACACACATCATGTATATCTGTGTGGCGCCCTGCTGGCTCCTTCACTCTGGTCTCTTGTCTACTTGTTCCTCCTTCTTGTCACGTCCAGTCACGTACTGTCAGGTCCAGCCAGGACCTGACAGGACCTGACCTCCATACCAGTTCCTCTGAGCATTTTTAATGTAGTGACTATAGTGATAATGTAGTGATAATGTAGTGTAGGAGCATCAGTTTCGATAGATTCTCTGGATAGCTGAAGATTGATCTTCCTTGTTAGTGAATGTATATTTGTTTAAGTATATGCTGGTAGCTCCTAACTCTGGAACTAGTTACCTTCAGCCTTTGTATTTGTTTTGTATTTGTTGACATATGTTACATGCGCTCAGGCGGCGGAGGCCGAGTAGGCTTCTCAAGGTGAGAGGAACACCATAACACACTAACACAGGAGAAAGTTGAGGTCCCTCCCAGCTGCTGCATGGGTCACTACTTCATCAACACTTGTGCTGCCCTGGGGGCCGACCTGGGGGGGTTGCCCTTGGGGACCGCCCTGGGGGGGGTTGCCCTTGGGGACCGCCCTGGGGGGGGTTGCCCTCGGGGGCCGCCCTGGGGGGGTTGCCCTTGGGGGCCGCCCTGGGGGGGTTGCCTTGGGGGCCGCCCTGGGGGGGTTGCCCTGGGGGCCGCCCTGGGGGGGTTGCCCTCGGGGGCCGCCCTGGGGGCCGCCCTGGGGGTGTTGCCCTGGGGGCCGCCCTGGGGGGTTGCCCTCGGGGGCCGCCCTGGGTGGGTTGGCCTGGGGGGGTTGCCCTCGGGGGCCGCCCTGGGGGGGTTGGCCTGGGGGGTTGCCCTCGGGGGCCGCCCTGGTGGGGTTGCCCTTGGGGGACGCCCTGGGGGTGTTGCCCTGGGGGCCGCCCTGGGGGTGTTGCCCTGGGGGCCGCCCTGGGGGGGTTGCCCTTGGGGGCCGCCCTGGGGGTGTTGCCCTGGGGGCCGCCCTGGGGGGGTTGCCCTTGGGGGCCGCCCTGGGGGGGTTGCCCTTGGGGGCCGCCCTGGGGGGGTTGCCCTTGGGGGCCGCCCTGGGGGTGTTGCCCTTGGGGACCGCCCTGGGGGGGTTGCCCTTGGGGGCCGCCCTGGTGGGGTTGCCCTTGGGGGACGCCCTGGGGGTGTTGCCCTGGGGGCCGCCCTGGGAGTGTTGCCCTGGGGGCCGCCCTGGGGGGGTTGCCCTTGGGGGCCGACCTGGGGGTGTTGCCCTGGGGGCCGCCCTGGGGGGGTTGCCCTTGGGGGCCGCCCTGGGGGGGTTGCCCTTGGGGGCCGCCCTGGGGGGGTTGCCCTTGGGGGCCGCCCTGGGGGGGTTGCCCTTGGGGGCCGCCCTGGGGGGGTTGCCCTTGGGGGCCGCCCTGGGGGTGTTGCCCTTGGGGACCGCCCTGGGGGGGTTGCCCTTGGGGGCCGCCCTCGGGGGGTTGCCCTGGGGGCCGCCCTGGGGGTGTTGCCCTGGGGGCCGCCCTGGGGGTGTTGCCCTGGGGGCCGCACTGGGGGGGTTGCCCTTGGGGGCCGCCCTGGGGGTGTTGCCCTGGGGGCCGCCCTGGGGGGGTTGCCTTTGGGGACCGCCCCTGGGGGGGTTGCCCTTGGGGGCCGCCCTGGGGGGGTTGCCCTTGGGGGCCGCCCTGGGGGTGTTGCCCTGGGGGCCGCCCTGGGGGGGTTGCCCTTGGGGGCCGCCCTGGGGGTGTTGCCCTGGGGGCCGCCCTGGGGGGGTTGCCCTTGGGGGCCGCCCTGGGGGTGTTGCCCTGGGGGCCGCCCTGGGGGGGTTGCCCTTGGGGGCCGCCCTGGGGGTGTTGCCCTGGGGGCCGCCCTGGGGGGGTTGCCCTTGGGGGCCGCCCTGGGGGGGTTGCCCTCGGGGGCCGCCCTGGGGGTGTTGCCCTCGGGGCCGCCCTGGGGGGGTTGCCCTTGGGGGCCGCCCTGGGGGTGTTGCCCTGGGGGCCGCCCTGGGGGGGTTGCCCTTGGGGGCCGCCCTGGGGGGGTTGCCCTCGGGGGCCGCCCTGGGGGTGTTGCATTCGGGGCCGCCCTGGGGGGGTTGCCCTTGGGGGCCGCCCTGGGGGTGTTGCCCTTGGAGTCCTTGGTACCATTGTGAGGTATTGTGTGGTGTGGTGTTGTGTGGTGTGGTGTTGTGTGGTGTTGTGTTATGTGGTGTTGTGTTGTGTGGTGTTATGGGGTGTTGTGGGGTGTTGTGGGGTGTTGTGTGGTGTTGTGGGGTGGTGTTGTGTGGTGTTGTGGGGTGGTGTTGTGTGGTGTTGTGGGGTGTTATGGGGTGTTGTGGGGTGGTGTTGTGTGGTGTTGTGGGGTGGTGTTGTGTGGTGTTGTGGGGTGTTATGGGGTGTTGTGGGGTGGTGTTGTGTGGTGTTGTGGGGTGTTGTGTGGTGTTGTGGGGTGGTGTTGTGTGGTGTTGTGGGGTGGTGTTGTGTGGTGTGGTGTTGTAGGATGTTGTGGGGTGATGTGGGGTGTTGTGTGGTGTTATGTGGTGTTGTGGGGTGTTGTGTGGTGTTGTGTGGTGGGGTGTTGTGTGGTGTTGTGTGGTGGGGTGTTGTGTGGTGGGGTGTTGTGTGGTGTTGTGTGGTGGGGTGTTGTGTGGTGTTGTGTGGTGGGGTGTTGTGTGGTGGGGTGTTGTGTGGTGGGGTGTTGTGTGGTGGGGTGTTGTGGGGTGTTGTGTGGTGGGGTGTTGTGTGGTGGGGTGTTGTGTGGTGGGGTGTTGTGTAGTGTTGTGTAGTGTGGTGTTGTGTGGTGGGGTGTTGTGTGGTGTTGTGTGGTGGGGTGTTGTGTGGTGGGGTGTTGTGTGGTGGGGTGTTGTGTGGTGGGGTGTTGTGTGGTGGGGTGTTGTGTGGTGGGGTGTTGTGTAGTGTTGTGTTGTGTGGTGTTGTGTGGTGGGGTGTTGTGTTGTGTGGTGGGGTGTTGTGTTGTGTGGTGGGGTGTTGTGTGGTGGGGTGTTGTGTGGTGGGGTGTTGTGTGGTGGGGTGTTGTGTGGTGTGGTGTTGTGTGGTGGGGTGTTGTGTGGTGGGGTGTTGTGTGGTGGGGTGTTGTGTGGTGGGGTGTTGTGTGGTGGGGTGTTGTGTGGTGGGGTGTTGTGTGGTGGGGTGTTGTGTGGTGTTGTGTTGTGTGGTGTTGTGTTGTGTGGTGTTGTGTTATGTGGTGTTGTGTTGTGTGGTGTTGTGTGGTGGGGTGTTGTGTGGTGTTGTGTTGTGTGGTGTTGTGTTGTGTGGTGTTGTGTTGTGTGGTGTTGTGTGGTGTGGTGTTGTGTTGTGTGGTGTTGTGTGGTGTTGTGTTATGTGGTGTTGTGTTGTGTGGTGTTGTGTTGTGTGGTGTTGTGTGGTGGGGTGTTGTGTGGTGTTGTGTGGTGGGGTGTTGTGTGGTGGGGTGTTGTGTGGTGTTGTGTTGTGTGGTGTTGTGTGGTGTTGTGTGGTGTTGTGTTGTGTGGTGTTGAGTGGTGTTGTGTTGTGTGGTGTTGTGTGGTGTTGTGTTGTGTGGTGTTGTGTGGTGTTGTGTGGTGTTGTGTGGTGTTGTGTGGTGTTGTGTGGTGTTGTGTTGTGTGGTGTTGTGTTGTGTGGTGTTGTGTTATGTGGTGTTGTGTGGTGTTGTGTGGTGGGGTGTTGTGTGGTGTTGTGTTGTGTGGTGTTGTGTGGTGTTGTGTGGTGGGGTGTTGTGTTGTGTGGTGTTGTGTTGTGTTGTGTTGTGTGGTGTTGTGTTGTGTGGTGTTGTGTGGTGGGGTGTGGTGGGGTGTGGTGGGGTGTGGTGGGGTGTTGTGTTATGTGATGTTGTGTTGTGTGGTGTTGTGTTGTGTGGTGTTGTGTTGTGTGGTGTTGTGTTGTGGGGTGTTGTGTGGTGGGGTGTTGTGTGGTGTTGTGTGGTGTGGTGTTGTGTTGTGTTGTGTGGTGTTGTGTGGTGGGGTGTTGTGTGGTGTTGTGTTATGTGGTGTTGTGTTGTGTGGTGTTGTGTTGTGTGGTGTTGTGTTGTGTGGTGGGGTGTTGTGTTGTGTGGTGTTGTGTTGTGTGGTGGGGTGTTGTGTTATGTGATGTTGTGTTGTGTGGTGTTGTGTTGTGTTGTGTGGTGTTGTGTTGTGTGGTGTTGTGTTGTGTGGTGTTGTGTTGTGTTGTGTGGTGTTGTGTTGTGTGGTGGGGTGTTGTGTTGTGTGGTGTTGTGTTGTGTGGTGTTGTGTTGTGTGGTGTTGTGTTGTGTGGTGGGGTGTTGTGTTATGTGATGTTGTGTTGTGTGGTGTTGTGTTGTGTGGTGTTGTGTTGTGTTGTGTGGTGTTGTGTTGTGTGGTGGGGTGTTGTGTTGTGTGGTGTTGTGTTGTGTGGTGTTGTGTTGTGTTGTGTGGTGTTGTGTGGTGGGGTGTTGTGTTGTGTGGTGTTGTGTTGTGTGGTGGGGTGTTGTGTTGTGTGGTGTTGTGTTGTGTGGTGGGGTGTTGTGTTGTGTTGTGTGGTGTTGTGTTGTGTGGTGGGGTGTTGTGTTGTGTGGTGTTGTGTTGTGTGGTGTTGTGTTGTGTGGTGTTGTGTTGTGTTGTGTTGTGTGGTGTTGTGTGGTGTTGTGTGGTGTTGTGTTGTGTGGTGTTGTGTGGTGTTGTGTTGTGTGGTGTTGTGTTGTGTTGTGTTGTGTGGTGTTGTGTTGTGTGGTGTTGTGTTGTGTTGTGTGGTGTTGTGTGGTGGGGTGTTGTGTGGTGTTGTGTTATGTGGTGTTGTGTTGTGTGGTGTTGTGTTGTGTGGTGTTGTGTTGTGTGGTGTTGTGTTGTGTGGTGTTGTGTGGTGTTGTGTGGTGTTGTGTGGTGTTGTGTTGTGTGGTGTTGTGTTGTGTGGTGTTGTGTTGTGTGGTGTTGTGTTGTGTGGTGGGGTGTTGTGTTGTGTTGTGTTGTGTTGTGTGGTGGGGTGTTGTGTGGTGTTGTGTTATGTGGTGTTGTGTTGTGTGGTGTTGTGTTGTGTGGTGTTGTGTTGTGTGGTGTTGTGTTGTGTTGTGTGGTGTTGTGTGGTGGGGTGTTGTGTGGTGTTGTGTTATGTGGTGTTGTGTTGTGTGGTGTTGTGTTGTGTGGTGTTGTGTTGTGTTGTGTGGTGTTGTGTTGTGTGGTGGGGTGTTGTGTTGTGTGGTGTTGTGTTGTGTGGTGGGGTGTTGTGTTGTGTGGTGTTGTGTTGTGTGGTGTTGTGTGGTGTTGTGTTGTGTGGTGTTGTGTTGTGTGGTGTTGTGTTGTGTTGTGTGGTGTTGTGTTGTGTGGTGTTGTGTTGTGTGGTGTTGTGTGGTGTTGTGTTGTGTGGTGTTGTGTTGTGTTGTGTGGTGTTGTGTGGTGGGGTGTTGTGTTGTGTTGTGTGGTGTTGTGTTGTGTGGTGTTGTGTTGTGTGGTGGGGTGTTGTGTTGTGTGGTGTTGTGTTGTGTGGTGTTGTGTTGTGTTGTGTGGTGTTGTGTGGTGGGGTGTTGTGTTGTGTGGTGTTGTGTGGTGTTGTGTTATGTGGTGTTGTGTTGTGTGGTGTTGTGTTGTGTGGTGTTGTGTGGTGTTGTGTTGTGTGGTGTTGTGTTGTGTGGTGTTATGTGGTGTTGTGTTGTGTGGTGTTGTGTTGTGTGGTGTTGTGTGGTGTTGTGTGGTGTTGTGTTGTGTGGTGTTGTGTGGTGTTGTGTGGTGTTGTGTGGTGTTGTGTTGTGTTGTGTGGTGTTGTGTTGTGTGGTGTTGTGTTGTGTTGTGTTGTGTGGTGTGGTGTTGTGTGGTGTTGTGTTGTGTGGTGTTGTGTTGTGTTGTGTTGTGTGGTGTTGTGTGGTGTTGTGTGGTGGGGTGTTGTGTTGTGTTGTGTTGTGTGGTGTTGTGTGGTGTTGTGTGGTGGGGTGTTGTGTTGTGTTGTGTTGTGTGGTGTTGTGTGGTGTTGTGTGGTGGGGTGTTGTGTTGTGTGGTGTTGTGTGGTGGGGTGTTGTGTTGTGTTGTGTGGTGTTGTGTGGTGTTGTGTGGTGGGGTGTTGTGTTGTGTGGTGTTGTGTTGTGTTGTGTGGTGTTGTGTGGTGTTGTGTGGTGGGGTGTTGTGTTGTGTTGTGTTGTGTGGTGTTGTGTGGTGTTGTGTGGTGTGGTGTTGTGTTGTGTGGTGTTGTGTTGTGTTGTGTGGTGTTGTGTGGTGTTGTGTGGTGGGGTGTTGTGTTGTGTTGTGTTGTGTGGTGTTGTGTGGTGTTGTGTGGTGGGGTGTTGTGTTGTGTGGTGTTGTGTGGTGGGGTGTTGTGTGGTGTGGTGTTGTGTGGTGTTGTGTTGTGTGGTGTTGTGTGGTGTTGTGTTGTGTGGTGTTGTGTTGTGTTGTGTTGTGTGGTGTTGTGTTGTGTGGTGTTGTGTTGTGTTGTGTGGTGTTGTGTTGTGTGGTGTTGTGTTGTGTGGTGTTGTGTTGTGTGGTGTTGTGTTGTGTGGTGTTGTGTGGTGTTGTGTTGTGTGGTGTTGTGTTGTGTGGTGTTGTGTGGTGTTGTGTGGTGTTGTGTTGTGTGGTGTTGTGTTGTGTGGTGTTGTGTTGTGTTGTGTGGTGTTGTGTTGTGTGGTGTTGTGTTGTGTGGTGTTGTGTTGTGTTGTGTGGTGTTGTGTGGTGGGGTGTTGTGTGGTGTTGTGTTATGTGGTGTTGTGTTGTGTGGTGTTGTGTTGTGTGGTGTTGTGTTGTGTGGTGTTGTGTTGTGTGGTGGGGTGTTGTGTTGTGTGGTGTTGTGTTGTGTGGTGTTGTGTTGTGTGGTGGGGTGTTGTGTGGTGTTGTGTTATGTGGTGTTGTGTGGTGTTGTGTTGTGTGGTGTTGTGTTGTGTGGTGTTGTGTTGTGTTGTGTTGTGTGGTGTTGTGTTGTGTGGTGTTGTGTTATGTGGTGTTGTGTGGTGTTGTGTTGTGTGGTGTTGTGTTGTGTGGTGTTGTGTTGTGTTGTGTTGTGTGGTGTTGTGTTGTGTGGTGTTGTGTTGTGTTGTGTGGTGTTGTGTGGTGGGGTGTTGTGTGGTGTTGTGTTGTGTGGTGTTGTGTTGTGTTGTGTGGTGTTGTGTGGTGGGGTGTTGTGTGGTGTGGTGTTGTGTTGTGTTGTGTGGTGGGGTGTTGTGTGGTGTTGTGTGGTGTTGTGTTGTGTGGTGTTGTGTTGTGTGGTGTGGTGTTGTGTGGTGTTGTGTGGTGTGGTGTTGTGTGGTGGGGTGTTGTGTGGTGTTGTGTGGTGTTGTGTTGTGTGGTGTGGTGTTGTGTGGTGTTGTGTGGTGGGGTGTTGTGTGGTGTTGTGTGGTGTTGTGTGGTGTTGTGTGGTGGGGTGTTGTGTGGTGTTGTGTGGTGTTGTGTTGTGTGGTGGGGTGTTGTGTGGTGTTGTGTGGTGTTGTGTTGTGTGGTGTTGTGTTGTGTGGTGTTGTGTTGTGTGGTGTTGTGTGGTGTGGTGTTGTGTGGTGGGGTGTTGTGTGGTGTTGTGTGGTGTTGTGTTGTGTGGTGTGGTGTTGTGTGGTGTTGTGTGGTGTTGTATTGTGTGGTGGGGTGTTGTGTGGTGTTGTGTGGTGGGGTGTTGTGTGGTGGGGTGTTGTGTGGTGTTGTGGGGTGTTGTGTGGTGGGGTGTTGTGTGGTGTTGTGTGGTGGGGTGTTGTGTGGTGGGGTGTTGTGTGGTGTTGTGTTGTGTGGTGTTGTGTTGTGTTGTGTTGTGTTGTGTGGTGTTGTGTGGTGTTGTGTTGTGTGGTGTTGTGTTGTGTGGTGTTGTGTTGTGTGGTGTTGTGTTGTGTTGTGTGGTGTTGTGTGGTGTTGTGTTGTGTGGTGTTGTGTTGTGTGGTGTTGTGTGGTGGGGTGTTGTGTGGTGGGGTGTTGTGGGGTGATGTGTGGTGTTGTGTTGTGTGGTGTTGTGGGGTGCTGTGCCATCTACTGTGCAGGTACCCCAGCACAGTAGCCTACACTGTACCACTCCTCCTACCTGGTACCCCAGCACAGTAGCCTACACTGTACCCACTCCTACCTGGTACCCCAGCACAGTAGCCTACACTGTACCCACTCCTACCTGGTACCCCAGCACAGTAGCCTACACTGTACCACTCCTTCTACCTGGTACCCCAGCACAGTAGCCTACACTGTACCCACTCCTACCTGGTACCCCAGCACAGTAGCCTACACTGTACCCACTCCTACCTGGTACCCCAGCACAGTAGCCTACACTGTACCACTCCTTCTACCTGGTACCCCAGCACAGTAGCCTACACTGTACCACTCCTTCTACCTGGTACCCCAGCACAGTAGCCTACACTGTACCCACTCCTACCTGGTACCCCAGCACAGTAGCCTACACTGTACCCACTCCTACCTGGTACCCCAGCACAGTAGCCTACACTGTACCACTCCTTCTACCTGGTACCCCAGCACAGTAGCCTACACTGTACCACTCCTTCTACCTGGTACCCCAGCACAGTAGCCTACACTGTACCACTCCTTCTACCTGGTACCCCAGCACAGTAGCCTACACTGTACCACTCCTTCTACCTGGTACCCCAGCACAGTAGCCTACACTGTACCACTCCTTCTACCTGGTACCCCAGCACAGTAGCCTACACTGTACCACTCCTTCTACCTAGTACCCCAGCACAGTAGCCTACACTGTACCACTCCTCCTACCTGGTACCCCAGCACAGTAGCCTACACTGTACCACTCCTTCTACCTGGTACCCCAGCACAGTAGCCTACACTGTACCACTCCTCCTACCTGGTACCCCAGCACAGTAGCCTACACTGTACCACGACTGGTAACTACCGCTGGAGTTGTCAGCGAGTGAGATATATGTGTTGAGACGGGGACCTTATCTCTATTGTAGCGAGGCTTCGTGTCCTCCACTAGGCTCAAGCGTCTCTGTTATCTTAACAATGCCGTACATATCTCACCGACATGCCCAACTATAATATAAATATATCTAACTGGCAGTTAATTTAAATAATCTCTGTTGATTCAGATCATTTTAAGGGTCCACAACTCAGCTGTAATATTCTCATTGTTTATGAATGTGCTCACGTCGTGAGTTGGAGTTGTCTTGTGTGAGAAGGAAGAAGGAGGCTGGTGATCCACCCCCTGTTGTCATAACCATGGTGATCCACCCCCTGTTGTCATAACCATGGTGATCCACCCCCTGTTGTCATAACCATGGTGATCCACCCCCTGTTGTCATAACCATGGTGATCCACCCCCTGTTGTCATAACCATAATAATACTGTAGGAAAGACAACTCTTACAATGGGTATTTATATTCTGGGTCCTTCTTGCCATAACTTTTACATTCTGATTCTTCTCTTCATTACATTTACATTCAGGGTTTTTTCTCGGGAAAACATTTATATTTAGGGTCCCTGTCATCAAAATATTATCATTTAGGGTCCTTCTCATCAAAATATTATCATTTAGGGTCCTTCTCATCAAAATATTATCATTCAGGGTCCTTCTCATCAAAATATTATCATTTAGGGTCCTTCTCATCAAAATATTATCATTCAGGGTCCTTCTCATCAAAATATTATCATTCAGGGTCCTTCTCATCAAAATATTATCATTCAGGGTCCTTCTCATCAAAATATTATCATTCAGGGTCCTTCTCATCAAAATATTATCATTCAGGGTCCTTCTCATCAAAATATTATCATTTAGGGTCCTTCTCATCAAAATATTATCATTTTGGGTCCTTCTCATCAAAATATTATCATTCAGGGTCCTTCTCATCAAAATATTATCATTTAGGGTCCTTCTCATCAAAATATTATCATTTTGGGTCCTTCTCATCAAAATATTATCATTTTGGGTCCTTCTCATCAAAATATTATCATTCAGGGTCCTTCTCATCAAAATATTATCATTCAGGGTCCTTCTCATCAAAATATTATCATTTTGGGTCCTTCTCATCAAAATATTATCATTCAGGGTCCTTCTCATCAAAATATTATCATTTAGGGTCCTTCTCATCAAAATATTATCATTTAGGGTCCTTCTCATCAAAATATTATCATTTAGGGTCCTTCTCATCAAAATATTATCATTTAGGGTCCTTCTCATCAAAATATTATCATTTAGGGTCCTTCTCATCAAAATATTATCATTTAGGGTCCTTCTCATCAAAATATTATCATTCAGGGTCCTTCTCATAAAACATTTACATTCAGGGTCCTTCTCGTGAAAATCTTTTGTACTCAGGTCCTTCTCTTCCAAACATGTATATTCAGGGTCCTTTTGATCAAAATATTTATATTCAGGGTCCTTCTCATTGCCCACCACTTGGGCTGGACGATAGAGCGACGGTCTTGCTTTATGCGGGTTGACGTTCAGATCCTTTCCCCCGTCCCATCCCAAATCCTTATCCTGATCCCTCTAGTGCTAACAGTCGTAACGGCTTGGCGCTTTTCCCCGATAGTTTAATTCATGAAAACATTTATATTTAGGGTCTGGACCTAGATTCACGAAGCTCCATGTGTTTCTTCGTAAGTATGTGTGCTACGAAGGTTCCTAAGTGACGGCTAAGAACACGCCAAAGGGCGATTCATAAAAGTATAATTACGAAGATCTATAAGTAGTTTGAGTTGATAGTGGACTGTTGACCAGCCAGTTGATAGTGGGGGTTGCTCCTGAGCTACCGTGCAGTGAGGACGTGTCGCCTGCTGCTCCGGTGGTTTGAGTCGGTTCTCACTACGTGTAGAGAGCCATGGGGAAGGCTCAGCGCAAGAGGGAATGGAAGCAGCTTTCGGACGAGAAAGGACGGGGGACCGATGTGCAGCAGGCCCCAAAGAAAACTGCTATCGAGGCTTTACCACTTGCTTCTACCAGCAAGTCAGCGGACGTAATGGACCTAGAGAGGACAGCGTCAGTCACACACCAGCCAGTGTCAGTCACTGCTTCTCTGTCCGCAACGCTGCCGCGGGACGGCAGTATGAGTCAGGAGAGGACACCACCGGTTTCACGCCAGCCAATGTCGGCCATTGTTCCTCTCTCCACAGCCCAGCCGCAGGACAGCAGTATGGGACAGGGGAGGACACCACCAGTCTCACACCAGACATCGCCAGCCTCTGCACTTCTTCCGAAATTCAAGATCATGCAGACCGACCACTTTCCTACAGCATATGGAGTAGTAACGGCGATGGAAAAAGAACAACCAGAGCTCAAACTTTCCATTACAGTCAACCTGAAGGGAGAAATAATACTGACACCTCAAGACCAACAGACTGCACATTACTTAGAGAAGGTAAGAGTCCTGCAGGGGAAACCTGTGTGCTTGGTAAAGCTGGACCCTTCAGAACGACGCACACGAGTCGTGCTTTTGGGATACCCAATCGACTTTCCCCTGGATCCAGTGCTAGAACACAAGCAAGTCCTGAGTGCGGAACGTTGCCACACAAAAGTAGACAAGGCAGCGACGCGTCAGGTTCTGGTGACCGTCATGGGACATGTGCCGGAAACTTTCGGTCTTGGAAATTGGGGGACATACCGACAGAGGCCATACGTCCCGGAACCCCTACGCTGCTTCAGGTGTCAGAAATACGGCCACCATCAGTCACGCTGCACAGGACAGGAGAGGTGCGGAGTGTGCAGCCTGAGACATCCCACCAAAGACTGTATTGCCAAGCACAAGGCAAACCAGACCACAACAGCCAAATGTCCAAATTGTGGAGGCAAACATCATGCCTGGAGCACAACCTGCTCTGCACGGAAACAAAAAGTGCAGACAGCTCAGGCCAGGGTCAACACACTGACCAGCGGTACATCCACCAACACCACCGTCTGGAACACTCGTGCACAGCCACAACAGCCACCCGCTCTCACAGAGCAAAATTTCCCGAATCTGTCAATTCCGAATCAGACATTACACGAAAGTGTTGCAGAAGCCCAGCAAGTGCAAATGAGCAGAAAACACTTACTTTCGGAATCTACTCACCAGCTATACAGTTTTACCGAGGTCCAGCTGCAAACCATCGTGAAGATCATGGCAGAGACCATTATCAATTGCCTACAGATGACGCAGAACGCCTCACAACAACAGACTCAAGACATCACTTGTGTGATAATGGACAAGATCGTGCAGCAGACCACAGTTACACGAGAAATAGACAGTCTCCGACAGGATGGAGCACAAGAGGACAAACAACGCAACTTGGACATACTGACTACCGACAACAGTCGGCTAGTCAAGACACCGGTACATCGACATTCACAAACGCAACTGCAAGACGCAGTGACCACCCACGATCAACAGAATCTTCCAACACAGGAGACAGACAACAACAGCCAATGCAGTCTGATCTGCAGCAACGCCAACAAAGACGTATTGAACAGCAGAGATGCGCAGGTTCCGCCAACACAAGAAACGGCCGCGAGCAATCAATGCAGTCCGACTTACAGCAATACCAACAACAAAGTGTTGGACCACAGTTCTGCACAGATTCCAACAATGCCGGGGTTGACCACGGACATTCAATGCAGTCCGACCTGCAGCACTTCCAACAACATAGCGATGGACCACAGTTATGCACAGATTCCAACAACGTCGGGGATGACCACGAACTATCAATGCAGTCCGATTTGCAGCGACACGACTTGCAAGGCGGAGAATATAGAGGTCGATTCCGAGGAGGAGTTCTAGTAGAACAAGCAACACCCACCGAACCCGTCGTCTGGCCATTACGAATTCTGCAGTGGAACATACAAGGTCTTGGAAATAAAAAACACACACTTCAGGAGGCTGCAATCAGCACGAAAGCAGATATAATCGTTTTGGAAGAAACTCTTTTCCCAGCCACGAAATCCTTCAGATTAGCTGGATATCAGCACTATGTTCTCCCGTATGAGCAGGGGAGACTAAGAGGATTAATGACCCTAGTCAGAAACACCATACCCAGCAAGGAAATAGACTCGGTTTCATGTGGGGATGGAGTAGAGGTATTAGCAGTTACAGTGAATATGGCTAATTTTGAGCTCCTCATATACAACGTCTACAAGCCCCCTAGACGTAAACTAGAAGCAGAGGCAGTGCTTGCCTTGGCCACGCAGGAAAATTTAATTCTTGCTGGAGATTTTAATGCTCATCATCCAGAGTTAGGTGCGACTGGGCCAGCCAATGCAGATGGGCGCCATTTAGCTGCAGCTCTGCGAGAAGTACCTGAAATTACACTTCTCAACACTGGGGAACCCACTCACATTCTAGGAGGTTCCCTTGATCTTACCTTCATCTCCACAGCACTCCAGCAACAGGCGAAGTGGGAAGTAGACCCGGTGATCACTAGTGACCACTATGCTACTGTCACGACACTCAGCCTGGCACGACCTCCTACACCTCCTGCGCGGCCTCGGTGGAATTTAGGAAAGGCCAATTGGAATGTATACCAGGAAGAACTTGAAAAATGGTATGCAACGTACACGCCACCTGAGGATTTGAACATACACGAGACCAATCTGCAGGAAGCCGTTGCAGCTGCTGCGAACAAAGCTATTCCAATCATTATCACAGGTAACACGAAACGAAAGAACTATTGGTTCTATAGTAATGACGTTAAAGAACAGAACCACAGAGTCAATATCTTCAGAAAACATCTAAAGAGAAACCCCACACCAGAAGGAAGAACTCTGCTACGAGCGGTGATATCTGAAGCAAGGCGAGTTTCTCGAGAAGTAAAGGAGGCAAGATGGTTTGAGTGGTGTCAAACTCTAAATGAACATAGTAGTCTTGGCAAGATATGGGGTCAGATTAAAACTATATCAGGTCGACCAGCCCGACCACAGGCATGTATTCAACCATTGCAGGAGGCTGAGAGACTTGCTCTCCAATTTGCAGAAAGAACAGCTTCATATCAGCTTCCTGCAATGGTCCGAAGGCAGCAAGAACACTTAAAACAAGAGAGGATGACAGTCATTCATGAGGGCATAGCTATAAATGACGAATGTGACTGTCCCTTCACCGAACAGGAACTAAGCAGAGCCAAAAAGGGTGGTAAGGACACTGCACCAGGTCCTGATAACATTACATACTCAATGATCGCACATGCAGGTCCTGCTGGAGACCGAGGGATGTTGGACGTCATCAATGCGTCTTGGCAGCAAGGCAAACTACCGCCCTCTTGGAAGAAAGCAGACATCATACCGATTCCTAAGCCGAATGAACCTGGCAATTACAGACCCATTTCCTTAACATCATGCGTTAGTAAAACTGCAGAACGGATGGTCTTAAATAGGCTACTGTGGAAGACTGGAGACCTTCATAAACACATATTTGGCTTCACTAGAGGTGTAGGTACTGCCAACTGCATAGCAACATTACTAGGAACAGTTAACTCGGGTCCAGCTATAGTGGTCTTCCTTGATCTGGAAAAAGCATTTGAACTTGCAAGCCCGCCAGCAATACTACACACCTTAGTTAAAAAAGGTGTGAGGGGGAAAATGCTAGCATGGATTCAAGATTACCTAAGTCACAGGTATGCCAGAGTAAAGTTGCAAGGACACGTGTCGGACTACCACTTGCACGAGAATGGGACTCCACAAGGAGGAGTCCTCAGTCCTAGTCTTTTTAACATCCTTATGGAAAACCTTGTTACCATGTCCTTTACAGAAGGGGTTACATTGCTAAGCTATGCTGATGATCTAGCATTAGTCGTTACGGGTCCTTCACTTCTCAATAAAGCTCAAGGTGCTTTAGATCAAGTGGCATCTGAATGCAGTGTTTTAGGGCTAAAAATATCTGCACAGAAGTCTAAGGCGATGAGACTAGGTGGCAAGGCTCCAGACAGGCACCTACGCATTCAGGACATTAACCTTCAGTGGGTTACACAATATCGATATCTCGGAGTGTGGATTGATTTTAAAATTACATTCAATAAGCAAATTCAATATCTAAAGGAGAAAGCAAAGTCACGAATAAATATAATGAGAGCAATCACAGGGCCCCGTCTAGGAGCGGGACACAGAGTGTTGAGAATGTTTTACATACACGCCGTTCGTTCCCTAGTTGATTATGCAGCGCCTGCCTTACTCACTCTTTCTCCTGGTCAGTGGGCAAACGTTGAGGTTCTTCAAAATGATGCATTGCGAGTCATAACAGGTGCTCCCAGATGGACTAAAATCCTGAACCTAAGACTAGAGACAAAGCTAACGTCGATTGAAATAAGGGTAAAGGGGATTGCTGCGTGCATGCTGACCGAGATATTGACTAGACCTAGAATCAGTTCACTTAAAGATTTGATCACTGGAGCACTAACTCTGGACGGAAGAGCCTCCAATAGCAACAGGTGGACCCATTGTGCGATAAACGCCATCGATACGTTCGATATGGCAAACACAGTCACTGAGAGGGGTGTCGACGACATACATGCAGACTTTGTTATACAAGCCCCTTGGGAATCTCTGCCAGCAGACTTTCAGATTATGGCTCTTGACGGAAAGAAGAACCAGACACATCCTCATCTGCTACGTCACATTGCACAGATGCATATAGAAGCAAACATGGCATCCGACTGCTTCACTTACTTCACGGATGGGTCAGTAGACCAGCAGGGACAGGAAACCGGAGCTGCAGTTAAAGCAGGAAACTCTGTATATAGTTGGAGGCTCTCAAATGGGTGTTCGACTTTACAGACTGAGATGCTAGCCATTCAAAAGGCTTTGGAACATGCTCTTGCTGAACACCGCCAACATGTTATCGTCCATACAGATTCGAGAACCGCCATTGAAACCTTGCAACAGGAACACATATGTGATAACATCCGTCTGATCACCAATGTCTTATCATTCATGCACACACTCCACCGACAAGGCCGACGGGTGCTTATCAACTGGGTGCCAAGTCATGTGGGACTATTAGGTAATGACATTGCAGACGAAGCTGCAAAACTTGCTACTAAGAGGAGGAATGTAGACATTTACATACCACCGAGTCTCTCCCAGATGAAGAAAGTGATTCGAACCAGAGCAATGCGAAGGCTGTACAGTGACCACAACACAGCAGTTGCAACATCAGGATCTGCGGGTTGGTACAAGAATTCCACCAACTACGAACCACTTAGTTTGATGAAAGGGGGCAGTAGAACAACAGAAGTGCACTTACATCGCATCAGGCTTGGATACCCATGTGCATGGGAAATAGGCTTACGGGTTCCGGAAGGTGAGAGGAAATGTCAACACTGTGGAGAAATGCCCGACAGACCACTGGAACATTATCTAACACAGTGCACAGTTACAAACCCGTTAAGATTTCACCTTCGATTCGACAGAGCAGAGGAAGTTGTTAAACACATATGGCAAAATCTTACTGAAGCGACCATACGGGTCATACATACTCATCCTCCGCCCAGGTAAACCAGAAACGAGCATCACTTAGTGGGCCAGCCAGAGGCTTAGGGCCCGCGCAGGATTATCCCTGCTAAAAAGAAAAAAAAAAAAAAATATATAAGTAGTTCACTTAGGTCTCGCTAGATGTCACTAGGGCTTTTAGTTTGGCCAATCAGAGAGAAGGTAACATTTTTCATCTTACAGCTGTAGCCAATCACGACGCTGGCATATCGGAGCTTATCCGTGACCACTTGCCATTTATTTACGTCGAATTTTCTATAAAATTAGTATTTTTTGAAGTAAAACAATGTTTTTTTTTCAACTTCTTCAGTCAGCACCGACATTGTAGTAAACAAATATGTTACATTTTTTGTTTACCTACGTAATTCTAAGAGACAGTGTACAGCTGCCCTTGTCGCACCCAAGACTTGAGAAGCAATTTTATCTATTCACGTATATATTTACCTAAATTTACCCAAGGGCCACTAATTATCTAGTGGACTCGACGAGGATAAAAAACCTGGGGCTTGTTAAGTCCCGCCAATTGTCTTAATGATATTTTCTAGCTGGATTTTGACATTTACGGCTTCAGCGGGTAGGTGGTTCCATGGGTTTATAGCCCTCTGGGTGAAAAAAACACGTTTTCAGTCCTCCTTGAGAGGATATACTCTCTAACACTATATCTGTGATTGTCCTGTTATCAGTGACTTCGCACCAAATGGTATGATGAACTTTGAGCTCTGTAATTACTTCATACACTCAGGAATATTGGAAGATAGTCTTGTGCTGTACCCAGACTTTGCCAGTGGAGGTTAATAGATCAGCCTTACATTTCTTATTCTCTCCTGATTCCATATATGACTGGCCGTCCTGTGAGGTGAGGATGTTGGATGAGCTTGTAGCTGGTTTATGATCTACACTGTGTAGTCTTCCATATAGAATAGGGTAGCAGCACATTGCTGTGTACACCTTAGCTTCTTAATAAAAAAAATCAGTAATAAAGATTTTAAATTATAGTTTGTATTATTACCAGTATTATCCTTATTAAATCATGTTAACCATGGATCATTAAGATCTCATGTTGATATGTCATATTTTTTTAATCATTCATTAAATTGTGCATCATGTCTCAATTTTTCACTTCCTTGGATATACTGTACAGTACAAAAAATAGGATAAAAATACACCAGTAATATTTCTTTCATTATATTTTTTATTTAAATAACTGCATCACTATTTTTACAGCTGACAGGATTTGTTTTACCATACAGGTGCATTATTTGTTAAAAAAAATTGGTTTATTGTTACACACAATGGTGCTACATAGCCTTCCCAGCTTGGTGCCTTCTTTTAATAATTACTGATTGTTACACACAGCCAAATTGTGTAACAGGAAGAGGTCTTGGACCCCTGCTTCCCCCTCTCTTTTTTAACAGACCATAATTGTCCATATAGTCATAATTATAGGCTTAAGTATTCAATGACAAAAGTTGTTAATGTTTTCCCTAACTTAACATTTGTGAAGCATATTTTGCTTCTATGTTTCACCCAAATTTAATTTCAAAATAAAACCAAACAAAATAAATAAAAAAATGGGTATGTATAAATAAGGTACACCCCTAGCTATACTTATTGCTAGTTGAACAGGAGCATTTGGTGATAGTAAATGCTCCCACCATCATCTTCTCTCATATTGAGAAGGATCATCACCTCTCATATTTCAGCCCGTCCTCCAAAAATGGGGTGGTAAATGTAAGAAGACAAATAAGTGCAATTATGTACTATCCATAGCAGTTAGGAATTGTACTTATTTTCACTTAGTATTAAATCGTAGTCAAATATATTGTGAATATTTGAGTTTACCTGAAAAACTGAATAGAAAACCACGACCTCACCTAACTCTTAGTTTTTGAAGATAATAATTTTATTGCTTGTTAATTACAATTAGTAGTTAACCTATAGCTATATTGATATTACAGTTTTATAAAACTAATAAAACAAAACAAAAATATATCAATAAATTGTAAAATAACTCAGGATATTTTAAAATTTTGTATAAAATTTATATTGTTTAATAAACCTGAAAAATAAATTCCTAATATTTAAAACTTGTGTATTGCTAATTGGAATTGAACACAACGCACTGAAATTTTGAGTGTCTTAACTGACAACTAGGATAATTAAATCGAGGAAGGGGGGTTGGGTAAATGTAACAGCATCATAAGTGAAATTATGCACTGTTTGACAGTAAGAAAGTGTACTTATTACACTTAGTATTAAATCGTACTGTCAATTCGGGAGGACGGGTTGCATATTTCATGTTCATCAGTGTTTATTTACTTAATAACTACTGGTATTCTTGCTATTATAAAACTAATTTTAATATCATAAAATACATATTTACTACAAGTTTCAAGCAGAGAATGCATATATAGTCAACACGAAGGACTCCTCTGGACGACTCGCCAACTTAATTGTTTATTAATACTAAAATCGATCCTCCGTGTTGTGTAGTAGAGAAAAATTGAGTTATATCCAGTTTACGTAAAGCTACGAGTGGTAGAGGGCGTCCTTAAATCGAGGCGGTGTACTTACGAAGATTTTAATTCTTAAATGCGTACGTTAATACCGACGTTGCCGCTACGAAGGTGCTAAGAAGGAAAACATTCGTAAGTACGAACGTAATTGCTTCGTGAATCTGGCTCCTTGTCATCAAAACATTTACACTCAGGGTCTTTCTCGTCAAAATATTTATATTCAGGGTCCTTCTCGTCAAAACAATAATTGACGAGATAATTACCAGAGATAATTAGGGGTCACCTGCTGTGAGTCCCAGAGATAATTAGGGGTCACCTGCTGTGAGTCCCAGAGATAATTAGGGGTCACCTGCTGTGAGTCCCAGAGATAATTAGGGGTCACCTGCTGTGAGTCCCAGAGATAATTAGGGGTCACCTGCTGTGAGTAAAATGACAGATTGAGTTTCACACTCAATCTTACTCCATACTATAGTAAATATACACTAAGAAGAGTATATTTACATCACAAAATCTGGTAAAAAGCTATAAAATATATAACAGAATTACACACTCAACAATGCCTAAACAATCAATAATGTAAACAATGTACATAATTAAAGACAAAGATATAAGACAAGACTAACAACAGCACTCATACATGAACGGTCCACAATATGTGTACCAACACCTGCGGAGCACAATATGTGTACCAACACCTGCGGAGCATAATATGTGTACCAACACCTGCGGAGCACAATATGTGTACCAACACCTGCGGAGCACAATATGTGTACCAACACCTGCGGGCACGACTCTGAGGTGCTCACCGCGGGTGTTACACCTCGAGATGCTCTCTAACATGTTGAAGTCCAGGCGAGACCAACTACCAGACACTACAGATCGCTACGTCAACCTGTCCTCTTACAAATTATGTCTGAATCTGGCCGTTTCTCAGTACAGCCGAAAATAGATGTAATTTGAAAATTAAAAGTAATTGAAATTAAATTTTGATTTTTTTTTTCCAAAACAGCAATTTAAGGGTCGTCTGGTAGGTTAAGAGGGCAGGAAGATCTCCTAAGGTTCCAAAACGGTTAGGAAAACAGTTAATGGAAAGTTTCCTCTCCTAACGTAACCGAGTAAGCCGGAGGACTCAAAACAGAAAACGGGACACTACGTCACTTTCGTGAGCCGATTTCATTTCAAATTACGTCTATTTTTGTCCATGCAGGCAAAGGAGCGAAAAGCGACGTAATTTTAAGAGGACGGTGTAAGTGAAAGTATGGCTTTTATCCTCGCTGTGATCTCTAATAGCAAAGGATGCACATTGCCTAAGCAATCCGTCCTCATAATAGAACGTCGCATTTTAACTTATACTCTCCCTTAGGCCAAAAATCGTCGTACTAGAAAATAGTAGTGGCTCGCGAATTTGACATACTGACCCGTTTTCTGTTTTAGGTCCTCTGGTAGGTTAGGATATTGGCACTTTAGTACATTTTCTTGACGTTGGGGAACCTCAGCAGGACGGGCTGGCCTCAGAGGCAGACCAGTACGGTGAGAGATACAAGTACGGTGTTCTAGGTGTCGTGAAGTACCTCCCTCACACCACACCGTACTGCTCGAACGCTTAAACCAAATAACGTCAGATTAAGGTAAAAGGGTAGTGGATCTTTACGTTTTAAATAACTACCAATCCTGGTATTGTTTGAAAACATCATAAGAAAACTAATATGTGGATAATTGTTGTAGGCATCCATCAGTCTCAGGCGAGTATGGTGTTACGCTCTGGTTGTCGGTCTGGCCTCACCAGGGCACGAAGCCAGGGTAGGTGGATATGGAGGAGAAGCTGTTACCCAGGCAGCAGGTCCCCCCCTCTCCACGGCGCCGAAAGTCTCCAATGGAAAGGTGAACGCCAATACGATTGGTTCCAGCGCCGTCGCAGGAACTGTTGACCTCGAAGTTGGTGAAAAAGAGCACAGGGACTCCAACCCCGGAGACCACCGTGGTCGGGGCCTTTATCTCCGACCACGGCAGAGATAAATAATTATCTACGTCTTATTATATTAGACATAATTATCTCCGTGTGGATAATTATGTGTAAGAATACTCCCAAATACCATCATAATGTAATAGTGTACCGTGCCTAAATATGGCAATGTGACATACTTTACACCTTAGGAACTAGAGGAGTCCGAATAGTGGTAGAAATTGTGTAGCTCATTAGAATTATATGAAATATCTTTCTAGGTAGCGTATTCCAAAGGAAAAATTCATACATTATAAATTATTTGATATTGAAATTAAGAGAGTCATGGAGAGAGAGACAAAGACAGAGATAGTAAATAGATGGATGAAAGGAAGGGAACTATTAGGAGAAGGCGCCAAGCCATTACGACTATATAGCACATGGAAGGGGTCAGGATAAGGATTTGGGATGGGACGGGGGGAAGGAATGGTGCCCAACCACTTGGACGGGCGGGGATTGAATGCCGACCTGTATGAAGCGAGACCGTCGCTCTTATCATCCAGATCAGGTAGATAGAGATAAGTAGCTGGAGGGATAGATTGATGGATACATGGATGGATATAGAAGAATGGATAGACGGATAAATAGATGGTCAGATAGACGGAGCTGGAGCATGGTGCACAACTCAATAACCTATATTAGGGTTCATAGAGTTCAAGGCCCAACTGGCTTCCATAGGGAACTCGAGACCTCCTTACGATTCAGTGGAATCCCAAGTTATATAACTTGAGATGGTACAGGGGTAAGGTGGGCGGCTTACCAGTACCCAGACATGTGGTGGTACAGGGGTAAGGTGGGCGGCTTACCAGTACCCAGACATGTCGTGGTACAGGGGTAAGGTGGGCGGCTTACCAGTACCCAGACATGTCGTGGTGCAGGGGTAAGGTGGGCGGCTTACCAGTACCCAGACATGTCGTGGTGCAGGGGTAAGGTGCGTGGCTTACCAGTACCCAGACATGTGGTGGTGCAGGGGTAAGGTGCGTGGCTTACCAGTACCCAGACATGTCGTGGTGCAGGGGTAAGGTGCGTGGCTTACCAGTACCCAGACATGTCGTGGTGCAGGGGTAAGGTGGGCGGCTTACCAGTACCCAGACATGTCGTGGTGCAGGGGTAAGGTGCGTGGCTTACCAGTACCCAGACATGTCGTGGTGCAGGGGTAAGGTGGGCGGCTTACCAGTACCCAGACATGTCGTGGTGCAGGGGTAAGGTGCGTGGCTTACCAGTACCCAGACATGTCGTGGTGCAGGGGTAAGGTGGGCGGCTTACCAGTACCCAGACATGTGGTGGTGCAGGGGTAAGGTGCGCGGCTTACCAGTACCCAGACATGTGGTGGTGCAGGGGTAAGGTGCGCGGCTTACCAGTACACAGGTCTAGGTTTCAAATCCTCTCATTACTCCAAATTATTTCCTCATTGCAATTATTATTATTATTATTATTATTATTATTACTATTATTATTATTATTATTATTATTATTATTATTATTATTATTAATATGGTATTATTGTTATAATTGTGATTGTTATTAAACAACACTTGTTTATATAAATAATGCTAAAAGTGATGTCTCCACCTTCCACAGGTCACTCTGCTGGCTGGCAGGGAGAGTAGGGCGGTGCCCCTCAAGGGTCACGGCGGGGTCATCTTCGGCAGTGAATTTCTCCGTATCTTGGACCCCCGCGCACGACCCCCGGCCCAGGACGACCCCTACAACTCGCCACGACCAGCAGCGACCTCTCGATATGAAGAAGACGTCGCCGATCCAGCACCCAGACACGAGACGAGAACCTTCCTTGAGACGCCCGGTGACAAGCCGACCCACGAGAGCTTCTTCAGCTCCCGACACTCAAGAAAACTGGAACCTATTGTGTCGTCTTCTTCTCAGCTTTCTTCAACTTCCTCGTCTTTCTCTTCCTCTTCATCAACAGCAAATGTGTTTCAGCACATTGACGCCTCAGCGGGGATCAAGCAACACTCCAGAAGGATGTTTCAACAGAATATGAACAACAACCGCCTTACTCCGAGCAAGAAGTTCATCACATCAAGCACCAACAGCGTGAAGCCTACCACCAGCCCGGTCAACACACTCACCGACAGAGACAACGCCAACCTCTTCAGGAGAGGGTCCTCATCAGTCACAGATCATACCGAGAATTTACCCAATGTTGATTACGATTACAATTACTATTACCTGGATGACCTCTACCCACTGACAGGATCTTCGGTAGAGAGCTCTGGGAGGGCATCAGAAGTGGGCGAACACACCACCAGTCAAAGGATCACTGAAGCTTTACCAGAAGTTGGACTGTCTTCCACAATCAGTCAAAGCACATCTGTCACGGCCACCACCTCGCCCGTTGAACCTTCTCACAAACTGGAAAGAAAAACAATAGGAGCCGTGCAGTCAACTTCGGTTGTTCCTGCAGCAAATACAGTGTCAACTACAATCACGCCACAAAAGACCATCGTGTCTACCACAACTAAACGACCTACAACAAAGAGATCGATCTTCAGATATCAAACTACGACAGAGTCTGCACAGAAAGTTGGGACTCTACTAGAGGATTCCAACGCATCAACTCCAAAACTGACATTGGAGTTCAAAACCCAACCATCTGCTGCAGCGTCAGAAAGTCCCTCTGTATTTTCCTCACCAGGTCAGAAATCTTCAGAAACCACTGCCACCACAAACAAATCTGTATCTGTGGTCGACACTCCAAAACCGAGGACCTCAGTTACTGTGAGCTCATCAGCAAGGTCATCGCCTCCCCCAACAACACCGTCACTGCCCAATCTCAAAACGAAGATAACTTCAGATTCTACGAAGTCCTTTCCATCCACCACAATCTCCACTCCAGAGTCAACCTCCGCTCCAGAGTCGACCTTCGCTCCAGAGGCAGAAGTTGAGGACAGTGTTCAGAGGGTCATGGGTAAAGACAACAGCCCAACCCGGCATTTTCGCTATACCACACCAATACCAAAGAATGATTCAATAGAAAATCAAAACAGCACACAGGAGCTAACCCCTGACGATAACATTCATAAGAGCTTGGGAAGCAGCTCCTCGTCATCAGTAGTGGTCGAGGTTCGTGTGGAAGCTCCCAGACGGGAGTCTCGGGTACTGGAGACTAGTGAGGTTGTACCTCTCCTGCAGACAGTCACTCGGGAGCCCTCTAAGGGGGTTCTAGTGACACCAGAGAAGGTGCAGGTTGTTAACCCAGACCCTGATACTACCAGCTTTCTTCTGAGTGATCCTCTTGTTGTGGACGTGGCCTCAACACCCACAACCAGCGACCAGGGCCCAGACGCAGCTCCACCGCACCGCCGTCCTCCTGTTGTACTCAGAGAGGATACTACCACAACCTCTGCGCCTAGTACTACCACTACTGACACAACTACCAGTGCCACTACCACTAGCACTACTTCGACTGCACTCCCAGATACTACTGCAAGCCCTACAACTACTCTACGCACAGATACTACCACCACAACTACTAAAACTTCTGCAGCAGTCATGGAGGCCTCTGCCTTGATGTTACAACAAGGACCAAAACAACTGGATCAGGTGAACGGTCTTTCGTCAAACAAAGCCCTTGAAGAAATACAAGTTAACAGAGGAAAGAACAGATCAGTGCAGTTTGAGACATCTGTAGTGGAGGTGTCTGGATCTGTAGGTTCAGATGCCCACGTTCCTGCTGAAGATGCAGCAGAAGCAGAGAGCCTCCCTGGGGGCCTGTCTAGGGATGGGAGAAAAATAGAAACCCATCAGTCAAGCCCAAGGCAGCAGCTACAGAGCCAGAGGGTAAGCACATCTGTGTCTCGAACAGAGGCACGCACTGCAGGGAGAATCTCCAGCGTCAATGCCCCGGAGAATCTACCACAAGAACTATCCACCAGTGTCACAGCACAGCCCTCCAACATCACCCAGGATGTGTCCACACTTGCGAGTAATATTACACTACCCAGAGGGCTAAAGTCACTTGTTGGGCTAACAGAAGTCCCGCATGGGCTGGCACCATTGGGCTTAGCACCTTTCGGCCAGGCACCAGCAGGGCTTGCTCCTTTTGGAAATGCCCCGGCCGGTTTGGCACCCCATGGTCTGGTGCCAGGGGGACTCCACCCTCATGGACTGGCTCCAAAAGGTTATGGCTTCAGACATCCATCCTTACATGGTCTGAATTCCACTGCCAATGCAACACAGAACAATGGAACACGTCTCACTTTCGTGGATGCAACGGTGGTAGAGGGAGGTGCAGATGCTAATAGCACCGTTGGTTATGTAGTGGAGGAGCACAACATCAGCCGCTTCCGCCTGGAAGAAAAGACTAGTGATGGATTCATCATTGGAGAGTACGGCGTCGTCGACCACAGCACCGGCGACGTCAACGGCGTCCGCTACACTGCCGACAGTACCGCAGATCCCCACCTAATCTACGAGACACTCATGAAATTCTTGAAGCTGTAAAGGAATGGGCAGTGGGCACTCCCTCACACCAGCGGTAGTCGCCATAATGCGCATTCTTGCCAGACAATCTCCGTGCTTAGCACACCCTCGCCATCGACCCTAACCATATCTACACCTGGCGTAGCTCACACTCACTATTTCAACATTCATTGTAGGATGCGATACTATCGCATCAAGATATAATATAAATTGTTCCACATGCAGTAGGTGTACTCCAAATATATGGTTCTACAAGTCTGACTCCTTCAGAAAATGTTGTATAATATATGCTATATTAATTTATATCTTAATGCCAAACATAACAAAAAAAGACTATTGGATTATATTTAAAAATCTGGTGTTGCAGTTACGTTTGCAATCCTGGGCATTTATTAGAGTATGAGAGGTGAGGAGTTAGGCTTGTGGGCCGGGCTGGCGGCGAGGGGGGCGGCCTCGGGGCCACCCTAGTGTTGGTCGTGTAGCAGTGGTCATCACTATTTATTCAATGGTATTTATGAGACAAGTCTCTAATTCCTCCGCTATACCGTTATCACAAAAACATTGGTGTGCATTTTGATTCATTACACCATTGGCTTTTCATATTACTGACAAAATTAGAAAAATATATATTTCATAACTTGCAAATTTTGTTGTTGGCGACAAAATTATTCAAACGTTGGATTCAATAAAGTGGAAGATAGTGGGTGAATGCTGCACGCGACCCACAATACCTTCTTATCTGTGATTTATATTTGTGATGCTCACCCGTATTGTAGAAGACACTCCTGTTGTTACCACACTTGTTGAGACCGGGCATTCATGTGACTTGTAGCATCTGTGTGTAACCTCAGACAAAGTTGCCAAGAATTGACTGTAATGTTGGCTTGTTTGCTCCCTCCTCTTCAGTGTTTACCTTGCGTCGGCCGCGTTCAGGGGGCACACAGGCTTCAGGGGCGGCGCAGCTCGCCTGATAATTACAAAACTGGTGCATTTTATGGGTTATTCTAAATTTGCTCTCACAGTATGGACTCGTGGTGGCATGGGCATTCCTCGGACCAAGGCAATGTCTGTATGTAAGGGAAAGCTTGAGAGGTAGTGCACGTAAAACTAGAATGTTCCTAGAGTGGTCGCCTTAGCAGTATTATGACCCAACCAATGGCCTGTGTGCGTCCTGTATGAGCGTCCGAAGGGTAACATTCACAGCAGGAGGGATGTAAACACAATCTTGGGCAGGCGTTGACTGCTATAACCTTCCCACTCCTGGACGGAGAGTGCATGTCGAGTAGCAAGTCATGGGATTGCGCCTCTCCTCCACCCGCCCCATGTTACAGTATTGAGAACACGCTTCATCCCACCATCATGCTAGCCGCTGTAACATTACTTGAAAATAACACCATCCAGAAGACACTATATTTTGGGGGCTATGCTATTGTGATCACGGGTGAAGTTAAAAAAACTGGTGTTGAAATGGGCTTCCAGCTAGGATTTAGCATGATCCGATATGAAGTATTGTTCAAAGATCATTATTTCCTTCTGCGATCCACATCTTCATTACCTGGAGCTCTACGCTCCTGAAGATTACTTTACAATTAATGTGTCCCAAAGCATGAACAATATTTTGTGTTTTAGGTGTTTAATGAATTACTTGAAAATTAATCGCCTCGGTTGTACCATACACCAAAATATAATTGTCTCCTTGATGTTCCATACTTACTGACACAAACATACTAGGTCTGTACACACAAACAGTTTGTACACTCACACGGTCCATGCATACATACACACGGTTCAAACACACGCTTCCGGCGTGCACACAAACGTACAAGTTGGTTACCAAGCACCTCGTAGTTCCTCACATGTGGCACAGTCTTCATCGTGCCTACCACTCTCACCCCCTTGCTAGTATTAGTCTACACTCGTCTCCTTAACCACACCACCCCTGCCTCACTACCCAATGCCACAGGACCCCTGCCACAGGGCCAACTGCCACAGTACCCAACGCCACAGTACCCAACGCCACAGTACCTAATGCCACAGTACCCCTGCCACAGTACCCCCTGCCACAGGGCCAACTGCCACAGTACCCCATGCCGCAGAAGGGGTTTTCTGTGGCATGGGGTATGGCAAGGACCCTTTACCCTAAGACTCCTTACAACAGGACCTCCTCACACCCCCTCGCTAGAATTACTCAACACTCTGGACCCCACTAACCACAGGACCCCCTACCACAGGACCCCCTGCCACAGGACCCCCGAATCAATATCCTAATTATACACGTACGGATAAATATAAGTTTTAGGCTCCACAATTTCCCTGATTTGGGGGAGATCACAAATGCTGCATATTGGCACATTTCCCGCGCTGCACATCTTGAGAGAAACATGTGATTATGGAAATGACTTTCTCTAAATCCCACACACACATATTTTGGGTTTCATTCCGGTACATATACACGATTGCTTTCTGAGTCACTGTGCTATGAAGTCACACTGAACACAAGATCAGCTCAGCCCTGAAGCTCGGTTGAGAAACCAGTTAGTCGGGTCAGCCGCGCTCATTATCTCAAACCCAACCAGTTTTTTCCACTTATTGTCTATAGGGGAATTCCTCATATCGCTCTTAAATTTTAGGGTTCATTATATATTATATGCTCATTCTGCTTTATTTACTATAGTCTGTTGTTTAGAGTTCAGTGTATGGCATCACTGGTGGCCATAGTGAACGCGGCCGGTCCTGGTCAGGCAGCGGTGCTTAATTCAGGGCTCTGAATAGTGTGCCGTTCCGTGTTTGATGTGATGGCGAGACATTTTCAGTTTTCAGTCAAGAGTTTTGATGTAAGAGTTTAATAGTATTGTTAACTTGTATTTCTGGTATCATAGTAGATGCATATCATTTAATGTTAAAAATGAATCCTAAATAATATGTAATTGATGAGAAATATAAATAAGTGAAAATATTTTTTTTTATTTCTCCCAAAAATTCTAAATAAATTCTTGATTTTGTATATACAATATGTCTTTAGGGGTTTGTGAGGAATATATAGTGAAGCTAGTGTAGCCAGCGAGGTGCCCGGCACGGACCCCAGCGAGGGCCCGGCACGGACCCCAGGGACGGCCCGGCACGGACCCCAGGGAGGGCCCGGCACGGACCCCAGCGAGGGCCCGGCACGGACCCCAGGGAGGGCCTGGCACGGACCCCAGGGAGGGCCAGGCACGGACCTCAGCGAGGGCCCGGCACGGACCCCAGCGAGGGCCCGGCACGGACCCCAGGGAGGGCCCGGCACGGACCCCAGCGAGGGCCCGGCACGGACCCCAGCGAGGGCCCAGCACGGACCCCAGCGAGGGCCCGGCACGGACCCCAGCGAGGGCCCGGCACGGACCCCAGCGAGGGCCCGGCACGGACCCCAGCGAGGGCCCGGCACGGACCCCAGGGAGGGCCCAGTACGGACCCCAGGGAGGGCCAGGCACGGACCTCAGCGAGGGCCCGGCACGGACCCCAGCGAGGGCCCGGCACGGACCCCAGGGAGGGCCCGGCACGGACCCCAGCGAGGGCCCGGCACGGACCCCAGCGAGGGCCCGGCACGGACCCCAGGGAGGGCCAGGCACGGACCCCAGGGAGGGCCAGGCACGGACCTCAGCGAGGGCCCGGCACGGACCCCAGCGAGGGCCCGGCACGGACCCCAGGGAGGGCCCGGCACGGACCCCAGCGAGGGCCCGGCACGGACCCCAGCGAGGGCCCGGCACGGACCCCAGGGAGGGCCAGGCACGGACCCCAGGGAGGGCCAGGCACGGACCTCAGCGAGGGCCCGGCACGGACCCCAGGGAGGGCCCAGTACGGACCCCAGGGAGGGCCAGGCACGGACCTCAGCGAGGGCCCGGCACGGACCCCAGCGAGGGCCCGGCACGGACCCCAGCGAGGGCCCGGCACGGACCCCAGCGAGGGCCCGGCACGGACCCCAGCGAGGGCCCGGCACGGACCCCAGGGAGGGCCAGGCACGGACCCCAGGGAGGGCCCAGTACGGACCCCAGGGAGGGCCCAGTACGGACCCCAGGGAGGGCCAGGCACGGACCCCAGGGAGGGCCCAGTACGGACCCCAGGGAGGGCCAGGCACGGACCCCAGGGAGGGCCCAGTACGGACCCCAGGGAGGGCCCGGCACGGACCCCAGGGAGGGCCTGGCACGGACCTCAGCAAGGGCCCGGCACGAACCTCAGCAAGGGCCCGGCACGGACCCCAGAAAGGGCCTGGCACGGACCTCAGCGAGGGCCAGGCACGAACCCCAGCGAGGGCCAGACACGGACCCCAGGGAGGGCCAGGCACGGACCCCAGCGAGGGGTCAGCACGGACCCCAGGGAGGGCCAGGCACGGACCCCCAGGGAGGGCCAGACACGGACCCCAGGGAGGGCCAGGCACGGACCACAGGGAGGGGCCGGCACGGACCCCAGGGTGGGCCCGGCACGGGCCCAAGGGACGGCCAGGCACGGACCCCAGTGAGGACCTGGCACGGACCCCCAGGAGGGCCTGGCACGGACCCCAGCGAGAACCCGGCACGGACCCCAGCGAGGGCCTGGCGCGGACCCAAGGGAGGGCCCGACATGGACCCCAGCGAGGGCCAGGAACGGACCTCAGGGAGAGCCAGGCACGGACCCCAGCGAGGGGCCTGGCATGGACCCAAGCGAGGGCCAGGCACGGACCCCAGCGAGGCCTGGCACGGACCCCAGCGAGGGGCCGGCACGGACCCCAGGGAGGGCCCGGCACGGACCCCATCGAGGGCCCGACATGGACCCCAGCACGGGCCAGGAACGGACCCCAGGGAGAGCCAGGCACGGACCTTAGCGAGGGGCCTGGCACGGACCCCTGCGAGGGCCCGACATGGACCCCAGCGAGGGCCAGGAACGGACCTCAGGGAGAGCCAGGCACGGACCCCATCGAGGGGCCTGGCATGGACCCAAGCAAGGGCCAGGCACGGACCCCAGCGAGGCCTGGCACGGACCCCAGCGAGGGGCCGGCACGGACCCCAGGGAGGGCCCGGCACGGACCCCATCGAGGGCCCGACATGGACCCCAGCGAGGGCCAGGAACGGACCCCAGGGAGAGCCAGGCACGGACCCCAGCGAGGGGCCTGGCACGGACCCCTGCGAGGGCCCGACATGCACCCCAGCGAGGGCCAGGAACGGACCTCAGGGAGAGCCAGGCACGGACCCCATCGAGGGGCCTGGCATGGACCCAAGCGAGGGCCAGGCACGGACCCCAGCGAGGCCTGGCACGGACCCCAGCGAGGGGCCGGCACGGACCCCAGGGAGGGCCCGGCACGGACCCCATCGAGGGCCCGACATGGACCCCAGCGAGGGCCAGGAACGGACCCCAGGGAGAGCCAGGCACGGACCCCAGCGAGGGGCCTGGCACGGACCCCTGCGAGGGCCCGACATGGACCCCAGCGAGGGCCAGGAACGGACCTCAGGGAGAGCCAGGCACGGACCCCATCGAGGGGCCTGGCATGGACCCAAGCGAGGGCCAGGCACGGACCCCAGGAAGGGCCAGGCACGGACCCCAGGGAGGGCCAGGCACGGACCCCAGGAAGGGCCAGGCACGGACCCCAGGAAGGGCCAGGCACGGACCCCAGGGAGGGCCAGGCACGGACCCCAGGGAGGGCCAGGCACGGACCCCAGCGAGAGCCCAGCACGGACCACAGGGAGGGCCCACAATGAACCTCAGTGAGGGCCAGGCACGGACCCCAGGGAGGGCCCGGCACGGACCACAGGGAGGGCCAGGCACGGACCCCAGCGAGAGCCCAGCACGGACCACAGGGAGGGCCCACAATGAACCTCAGTGAGGGCCAGGCACGGACCCCAGGGAGGGCCCGGCACGGACCACAGGGAGGGCCCACAATGAACCTCAGTGAGGGCCAGACACGGACCCCAGCGAGGGCCCGGCACGGACCCCAGCGAGGGCCCACAATGAACCTCAGTGAGGGCCAGACACGGACCCCAGGGAGGGCCCACAATGAACCTCAGTGAGGGCCAGGCACGGACCCCAGCGAGAGCCCAGCACGGACCCCGGCGAGGGGCCCGGCACGGACCCCAGGAAGGGCCAGGCACGGACCCCAGTGAGGGCCCGGCACGGACCCCAGCGAGTGACCCGGCACGGACCCCAGGTAGGGCCAGGCACAGACCCCAGCGATGGCCAGGCATGGACCCCAGCGAGGGCCTGGCGCGAACCCCAGCGAGGGGCCTGGCACGGACCCCAGGAAAGGCCTGGCACGGACCCCAGCGAGGGCCCGGCACGGACCCCAGCGAGGGGCCTGGCACGGACCCCAGCGAGGGCCCGGCACGGACCCCACGAGGGGCCTGGCACGGACCCCAGCGAGGGCCCGGCACGGACCTTAGCGAGGGGCCTGGCACGGACCCCAGGGAGGGCCAGGCATGGACCCCAGGGAGGGCCTGGCACGGACCCCAGCGAGGGGCCTGGCACGGACCCCAGGGAGGGCCAGGCATGGACCCCAGGGAGAGCCAGGCACGGACCCCAGCGAGGGGCCTGGCACGGACCCCTGCGAGGGCCCGACATGCACCCCAGCGAGGGCCAGGAACGGACCTCAGGGAGAGCCAGGCACGGACCCCATCGAGGGGCCTGGCATGGACCCAAGCGAGGGCCAGGCACGGACCCCAGGGAGGGCCAGGCACGGACCCCAGGAAGGGCCAGGCACGGACCCCAGGAAGGGCCAGGCACGGACCCCAGGAAGGGCCAGGCACGGACCCCAGGGAGGGCCAGGCACGGACCCCAGCGAGGCCCGGCACGGACCCCAGCGAGGGCCCGGCACGGACCCAAGGGACGGCCAAGCACGGACCCCAGTGAGGACCTGGCACGGACCCCAGCGAGGACCCAGCACGGACCCCAGCGAGGGCCAGGCACGGACCCCAAGGAGCGCCCGGCACGGACCCCAGGGAGGGCCCGGCACGGACCCCAGGGAGGGCCCGGCACGGACCACAGGGAGGGCCAGGCACGGACCTCAGCAAGGGCCCGGCACGGACCCCAGCGAGGGCCCAGCACGGACCCCAGGGAGGACCAAGCACGGACCTCAGCGAGGGCCCGGCACGGACCCCAGCAAGGTCCCGGAACGGACCCAAGGAAGGGCCTGGCACGGACCTCAGCGAGGGCACGGCACGGACCCCAGCGAGGGGCCTGGCACGGACCCCAGCGAGGGGCCTGGCACGGACCCCCAGGGAGGGCCAGACACGGACCCCAGGGAGGGCCAGACACGGACCCCAGGGAGGGCCAGACACGGACCCCAGGGAGGGCCAGACACGGACCCCAGGGAGGGCCAGGCACGGACCCCAGGGAGGGCCAGACACGGACCCCAGGGAGGGCCAGACACGGACCCCAGGGAGGGCCAGACACGGACCCCAGGGAGGGCCAGACACGGACCCCAGGGAGGGCCAGACACGGACCCCAGGGAGGGCCTGGCACGGACCCCAGCGAGGGCCCGGCACGGACCCCAGCGAGGGCCCGGCACGGACCCCAGCGAGGGCCCACAATGAACCTCAGTGAGGGCCAGACACGGACCCCAGCGAGGGCCCACAATGAACCTCAATGAGGGCCAGACACGGACCCCAGGGAGGGCCCGGCACGGACCCCAGCGAGGGCCCACAATGAACCTCAGTGAGGGCCAGACACGGACCCCAGCGAGGGCCCGGCACGGACCCCAGCGAGGGCCCACAATGAACCTCAGTGAGGGCCAGACACGGACCCCAGGGAGGGCCCACAATGAACCTCAGTGAGGGCCAGGCACGGACCCCAGCGAGAGCCCAGCACGGACCCCGGCGAGGGGCCCGGCACGGACCCCAGGAAGGGCCAGGCACGGACCCCAGTGAGGGCCCGGCACGGACCCCAGCGAGTGACCCGGCACGGGCCCCAGGGAGGGCCAGGCACAGACCCCAGCGAGGGCCAGGCATGGACCCCAGCGAGGGCCTGGCGCGAACCCCAGCGAGGGGCCTGGCACGGACCCCAGGAAAGGCCTGGCACGGACCCCAGCGAGGGCCCGGCACGGACCCCAGCGAGGGGCCTGGCACGAACCCCAGCGAGGGCCCGGCACGGACCCCAGCGAGGGGCCTGGCACGGACCCCAGCGAGGGCCCGGCACGGACCTTAGCGAGGGGCCTGGCACGGACCCCAGGGAGGGCCAGGCATGGACCCCAGGGAGGGCCTGGCACGGACCCCAGCGAAGCCAGTTGGCCGTGCAGAGGGCACGCTGCACTTGTGATCCTGTGGTTTCTTTCACCCAATGCCCCTGTTACCTAGCAGTAAAATAGGTACCTGGGTGTTAGTCAGCTGTCACGGGCTGCTTCCTGGGGGTGGAGACCTGGTCGAGGACCGGGCCGCGGGGACACTAAAGCCCCGAAATCCTCTCAAGATAAATTCAAGATAACCAAGTTAGGCCCGGCACGGACCCCAGCGAGGGCCAGGCACGGACCCCAGCGAGGGCCAGGCACGGACCCCAGCGAGGGCCAGGCACGGACCCCAGCGAGGGCCTGGCACGGACCCCAGCGAGGGCCTGGCACGGACCCCAGCGAGGGCCCGGCACGGACCCCAGCGAGGGCCTGACACGGACCCCAGCGAGGGCCAGGCACGGACCCCAGCGAGGGCCAGGCACAGACCCCAGCGAGGGCCTGGCACGGACCCCAGCGAGGGCCTGGCACGGACCCCAGCGAGGGCCCGGCACGGACCCCAGCGAGGGCCTGGCACGGACCCCAGCGAGGGCCTGGCACGGACCCCAGCGAGGGCCAGGCACGGACCCCAGCGAGGGCCAGGCACGGACCCCAGCGAGGGCCTGGCACGGACCCCAGCGAGGGCCTGGCACGGACCCCAGCGAGGGCCCGGCACGAACCCTAGCGAGGGCCTGGCACGGACCCCAGCGAGGGCCCGGCACGGACCCCAGCGAGGGCCAGACACGGACCCCAGCGAGGGCCAGACATGGACCCCAGCGAGGGCCAGGCATGGACCCCAGCGAGGGCCTGGCACGGACCCCAGCGAGGGCCCGGCACGGACGCGCGCGAGGGCCTGGAACGGACGCGCGCGAGGGCTTGGAACGGACCCCAGCGAGGGCCAGACACGGACCCCAGGGAGGGCCAGGCACGGACCCCAGCAACGGCCCACAATGGACCTCAGTGAGGGGCTCAGCACGGACCCCAGCGAGGGGCCCGGCACGGACCCCAGGGAGGGCCAGGAACGGTCCCCAGCGAGGGGCCAGGCACGAACCCCAGCGAGGGCCCGGCACAGACCCCGGCGAGGTGCCTGGCACGGACCAAAGGGAGGGCTAGGCACGGACCCCAGGGAAGGCCTGGCACGGACCCGAGCGAGGCCCGGCACGGACCCCAGCGAGGGCCAGGCACGGACCCCACCGAGGGCCCGGCACTGACCCCAGCGAGGGGCCTGGCACTGACCCCAGGGAGGGACCGGCACGGACCCCAGCGAGGGCCTGGCACGGACCCCAGCGAGAGCCCGGCACGGACCCCAGGGAGGGCCTGGCACGGACCCCAGCGAGGGTCCGGCACGGACCCCAGGGAGACCCCGTTACGGACCCCAGATAATGTCAGGCAAGGACCCCGGCGAGAGCCCGGCACGGACCTCAGTTAGGGCTCGGCACGGACCCCAAGGAGGGCCCGGCACGGACCCCAACGAGGGCCCGGCACGGTCCCCAGCTAGACCCCGTTACGGACCCCAGATAGGGTCAGGCACGGACCCCGGCGAGAGCCCGGCACGGACCCCAGTGAGGGCCTTGCACGGACTCGAGGGAGGGCCCAGCACGGACCCCAGTGAGTGCCCGGCACGGACCCCAGGGAGGGCCCAGCACGGACCCCAGCGAGGGCCAGGCACGGACCCCAGCGAGGGGCCAGGCACGGACCCCAGTGTAATAATTCTGAACGCTACCCTTATTGTAATAACCCTTTCCCTTCTGCACTCAATACCCCAGCTTAACACGGTTACACTCCAGTGTGACCCCCTCACTGGACTGCCTCAAATATAAGTTGAATATTAAACGAGGAAGACACAACAAGAATAGGAGTTATTAATTTATAACTAATAATTAAAATCATTAAAACATTGTCACAATCTTCCCAACCATAAATGAATGTGTCTAAAGTATTGTTTCCCCAGGAAGGACGGGACTCAATAATCATGGAACTCAAAGGGGCAAGTAAATAAATCATAATGGATTAATACTGTAATCTTACTGAACTGAAGGGGGATTCAAGAGCGACTTTTTTTTTTTTTTTTGAGATATATACAAGAGTTGTTACATTCTTGTACAGCCACTAGTACGCGTAGCGTTTCGGGCAAGTCCCTGGAATACGATCCCCGCCGCGAAGAATCGTTTTTTCATCCAAGTACACATTTTACTGTTGCGTTAAACAGAGGCTACAGTTAAGGAATTGCGCCCAGTAAATCCTCCCCGGCCAGGATACGAACCCATGACATAGCGCTCGCGGAACGCCAGGCGAGTGTCTTACCACTACACCACGGAGACTGCTATTCATTAAGGAGACTTTAATATTCATAAGATGGAGAACACCGGAACTTTCCATATACCACATATAAAAAAAATGACAAAGTAGAATAATACCAAAAAGGGGGACTTAACTAAATACCTCTGGAACAACTTATACCCTTTATTCTTATTAAACATGTAAATTAAAATCAACTGAACATATATCTTACTCCATTATCCCTATGAGGCAAAATGTATATCTACTGAGGACATGAATACTCAAGTGCACAATACCTTAAAACCACACTGAGGCCAAGATGTTGACGGCTGGCCTCCCACAGGTCAAGGGCACCTGTACCTCACTACGCTCCAAGACACACTAACTAATATTTTCTAAAAACGCTTACCAGTGGGACAGGCTCCCCCCCCCCCCCTAGTTCCTAGGCCCAATTTAACTCCACCTATCCCAAGCCTATGGCCAATATGGATTTAAACCATAACTGGGTGATCTAGAATCTTGGCCAATGGCATAGACAGGCACTACCCTGTGGGGATCATGCCTCCACAGGCCTACATGGCTTCAACCAATCAGAATCAGGCTTGACCATAAGGGTCAATTCCTCTTGACAGAAAAACTCAGTAACTGGGACAGTAACAGGACTGTCCTGTGGAAACGCCGGCTGGGCACCCACGTGTAACTTGAGAGCACAAGTTTATTGACCCTGAGGTACTATTTCCAATTCGTCACTGGAGAGATGGACAGGAGAGAGAGAGGAACAAGTACCCCTACTCAAATCCCTGAATATGTTAGACATTAAGTCACTGCACATTCTCTCATGTGTATTATACATATATAAAACGCTAAACTGTAATGCCAATCCTGACCTCAAAAGCTTCATAGAAGGTTGTAACAGAACCCATGAGCACCACACCAGAAATAAATACAGTTTTGATATTCCTAGAGTACGACTTAATCAAACCAGAAATGCTCTACAAATCAAGGGGCCCAGAATGTGGAATGACCTTCCCAACCATGTTAAAGACTGTACCTCTCTCAACCAGTTTAAGTTAAAAACGAAGCTATACCTAATAAATTCCCTGTAACTCACCTTACCCCTCTGTTGTCAACCCATGTATGTTTTTTTTTTTTTTTTTTTCAAATCAACGCTGTTTTAATGTAATTTTCTGTAATAATTTGTAATTGTATTTGTGCTGTTTTTCCAGCCATGTTCCCCCCTCTTTTACCCCTATTTTTATTTGTACTCAACACATTTTATTCTTTTTACCCATTAGTTTTAAGCTTTAGTCAGTAGTGTTTTTTCCTGCCCGAAACGCTTTGCGTAATAGTGGCTTTAGGCATTGTATGTACTAGCTCTATCTATAAAGCCAACAAACTTTGTAAAATCTCTTTATGTATGTACCTTTGCCTAAATAAAAATTATTATTATTATTATTATTATTATTATTATTATTATTATTATTATTATTATTATTATATTATTATTATTATTATAATTATTATTATTATTATTATTATTATAAGTGACTTCAACCTGTTTATGACCCCGAGGGTCAGACTGTGACGAATGGGAAGGGTGACCAAAAGGAGGGAAGGCAAGCAAGGGAAGGGAAGAGGAAGAGGAAGGGAAAGGGGGAAGGGGAAGGAGCTATGGTCTGCACATACCCTTATAACTCCCCCTCTTCGGAAATTAAGAAATTTGTGTGTAAAGAAGTTTAAAGCACGAATTTCTTATCCTGAAATCCTGCCCTATCATAACCATTAACTCCAAAAACAACCTTTTCAACCCAACCATATATTAACCCAATGCCTCAAAAACAAAAGAAATTATCTAATCCTAACTAATAGAATCTCCCACCACAAAAATGGCACCCCCAAAAAGGTGCGCCCCAGCATGTATACATACATAACAAAACAACAGCAATAGTACATAAAACATAAGGACAGAGACCGTCCCTATAATCCTGGCTGTCCACTTGGGTGTAGCCTCGTACCCTGCCAACTACCCGGCAGACAAAACATCCTATACCTGTCCTGATATAGTAACAAATAACTGTCAAAATCCACACCTAACAACTTACAACTAGCTAACATCACCCGATAACCCTCAGCTATCCCAGTATTCCTCCTGGAATAAAGATCAAACACATCACATCACATAGAAACATTTAAAATAAAACAATGTCATTAAAAATTAAAAAAAAATCAAATAGAGGACACTAACGTCCAGGGTCCTCGTGTCCCACTCCACACCTGTGGCAACTGCCCACCACAGCATATCCAGATCCTTAAAATCTAAAGAAAATACAAAAATATATTTTTATTAAAAAAAATTCAATGTCAACAGACATGTGTCTTAACCAACAACAACACACTGGATATGAGATCACCGGAGTCACATCCTCAGTCACCGGAGACAAATCCTCAGCGGTTTAAGGACCAACTAATGGAAATAGAACGCTGCTTGGAAAACCTCACAAATCCAGACCGAAACATTATCCTGCTTGGGGACTTCAATTTACAACACCTGAAACGGAATTACCTAGCTAATACAGTTATATTCGAGAGAATACCGGGAGGTAGCCTAAATTAAGTCACACGGATGTGCAACAGATTTGCACTAAACCAACAAATAGTAGACCCAACTAAAAAAGATAACACACTAGACCTTATTTTCGCAAATCACGATAAATTATTCAGGAACATAATGATTACTACAAATATACCTGTTATTCAGATCAAAATTTAATTCAAATTCATACAACCATGGGAAGAAGAAATGCACAGTCAGTCCCAAATGCTAGAATAGGAGAATTCAGCAGATTGAATTTTAATAAGAAACAGATTAACTGAGAACAAATAAACTAAAACCTCACAGATATAAATTGGGAAGAGCAGCAAGAAAATGCAAACCTGAACCAGTGCTTGGCGAAAATATGCTCGGTGGCACTAGAAATATGTGCTCAACCCGCATACCCCTAAGAGAAATACAGTAAGAGATGCAGACTGGAACGAGAACGACGTTCCCTCTATAGACAAAGAAAACAAATGGCAGAAACACTTGAACTCTATGTAAACACTGCCCAGTCTGAAGAACGGCAAGGAAGGTGTTATGAAATTGCGTGTTACTTGTTATGGGGGTTTGGAGTATTAATTAGAAGGGTCAATAGCTTGAATCAAGATGTATCAAAAATAGTGGAGTAGATAAGCCCAGCCCCCCTAGGAACATAGGTTCCTGTTAATGCTTCAAGGTTTTAGAAACAGATCTGCTGTCTAGTATACAATCATCTACACCACTGCAACAGGATTAATGGATACACCTCAAAGACTAACTTATTTATTAAACCCTCTTAACAACCCCCCCCCCCTTATACATTACTATAATAACAACACTTTACCACACTACTTTACGTTAAAAGCCTTGGTCCACAAAGGCAGGATACAAAGTTTTACAATTACCAAAACTAGGGTAAAGTCTACTTGAATATGGCACTAGCAAAGGCTATAGGTAGCCTGGGGCAACTTGAACACAAGTGGTTTCACTACACCACCTAGAGCAATCTTAGGAATATAAACACTAGTTCAGGCCACACAAACTACTACACACTTTTGCCAGAGGCCGGTACACGATATACAATACTTATCTTGTAGAGAATCAGGATACAGTAAGGAGAGAGAGAGAGAGAGAGAAGGTAAAGGAGTACAGAACCCACGAGGGAGAGTGTGAACCCAACCACAGCCAGCACCAGAGAGAGCGACCCAGCGTCCTCCTGCCTCCCGCTCTACTTGCTGCCGGACGGATATTCAGCTGATCGTACAGCAGACATCAACCCAAGTTTACTCAGACTTACTTTACTATTTACTTAGATCATTTCTAAACATAGCCGATAACTAGTTCAATATTTAATAATCAACAAGCCCAGAGTCTTAATGCTCTGTAAGAAACAAGATTCGTGTTACGTCTGGCAAGGAGGATAGGAATAAAAACGCATCAACAGTCCTATCAATTAATGTAAAGTAATTATTTAGAGCTCAATTTGACCTCTGGTTTCCAACTAAGGAACCCAGGGTCGTAACAGATGGCTATGTAGAGATATAAACACAATTGAACCAAAGCTCCATGAATCATATAAAATCATGGAGAGTCATGTGATCATGAAGGGAAGTTCCCCACCCATGGGGGCCGCCTGTGTGAACATGAAGGGAAGCTCCCCATCCATGGGGGCCGCCTGTGTGAACATGAAGGGAAGCTCCCCATCCGTGGGGGCCGCCTGTGTGAACATGAAGGGAAGCTCCCCATCCGTGGGGGCCGCCTGTGTGAACATGAAGGGAAGCTCCCCATCCATGGGGGCCGCCTGTGTGAACATGAAGGGAAGCTCCCCATCCATGGGGGCCGCCTGTGTGAACATGAAGGGAAGTTCCCCATCCATGGGGGCCGCCTGTGTGAACATGAAGGGAAGCTCCCCATCCATGGGGCCCGCCTGTGTGAACATGAAGGGAAGCTCCCCACCCATGGGGGCCGCCTGTGTGAACATGAAGGGAAGCTCCCCATCCATGGGGGCCGCCTGTGTGAACATGAAGGGAAGCTCCCCATCCATGGGGGCCGCCTGTGTGAACATGAAGGGAAGCTCCCCATCCATGGGGCCCGCCTGCCGTAGTGAGGATCGACACAGTTTGCTACACTTTACCTGATTTACCTGAGGGCCACTAACCCTCGACGAGGACAGGAAGCCGGCGGCTTATCGAAGATCCTCCCCATTTGCCTTCATGAACTTTTCCAGGTAGATTTTAGAATCTTAACATTGTTTTGGCAGTTACGGCTTCGGCGGGTAGGCGGTTCCGTGGGTGAACAGCATCACCTGTTCTCAGTTCACCATTGTGGCTTGTTGAGCTTGAAACTGTTGCTCCTTGTTTGTGTTACATCTGACCTTCTGAAGAAGTTATCCGGATCAACATCCTCCAAATTGTTAAGTTTGTTAAAAGTTTCAATGAGATTGTCAACGAAATCATCGCAAGGTAATCCAAGGTGTTGTTAGCCCTGTGGCACTCAACCGTTCCTGGTACGAGAGATGACTTAGCTCTAGAATGATTTTTGTTGCCCGGTGTTGCACTTTCTCCAGAGCAGCTGTGTCCTTCTGAAGATGAGGTCGTGAGTGTGGCTTAAGAAGTTCTTCTTTTAACCACAGGGAAGAACATTCCCCGCGGGCACAATATCCAAGAGCGTCGCCATTTTAACACCGAATCAATGTTACTTCAACGTGTAACTAAAGCCACTCTTCAACATTGAGTCTATTGGGTTTATAAAGTTGTGTCCAGTTGGTGTCCAGTGTCCATCGGTTTTGTCCAGATGTGTAGTGTGGAGATGAATGATAGTGTGTCTCAGGGTGTTCATCACAGCTGTGGTGCAACAAGCAGCGCTCAGTTTACGTCACATGAATGTTGCCATGCAAGATGACGTAGGGAGCACGTGTTCAGTTCCACAACAGTGGAACTGTTCAGTTCTTATGGCCAGTGTCCTTGACTTGTATACCATGCAAGGTGATGGAGAAGATCGTGAGAAAAAACCTGGTAACACATCTGGAGAGAAGGGACTTCGTGACAAATCGCCAACATGGATTCAGGGAGGGTAAATCTTGCCTTACAGGCTTGATAGAATTCTACGATCAGGTGACACAGATTAAGCAAGAAAGAGAGGGCTGGGCGGACTGCATTTTCTTGGATTGTCGGAAAGCCTTTGACACAGTACCGCATAAGAGGCTGGTACATAAGCTGGAGAGACAGGCAGGTGTAGCTGGTAAGGTGCTCCAGTGGATAAGGGAGTATCTAAGCAATAGGAAGCAGAGAGTTACGGTGAGGGGTGAGACCTCCGATTGGCGTGAAGTCACCAGTGGAGTCCCACAGGGCTCTGTACTCGGTCCTATCTTGTTTCTGATATATGTAAATGATCTCCCGGAGGGTATCGATTCATTTCTCTCAATGTTTGCGGACGATGCTAAAATTATGAGAAGGATTAAAACAGAAGAGGACTGTTTGAGGCTTCAAGAAGACCTAGACAAGCTGAAGGAATGGTCGAACAAATGGTTGTTAGAGTTTAACCCAACCAAATGTAATGTAATGAAGATAGGTGTAGGGAGCAGGAGGCCAGATACAAGGTATCATCTGGGAGAGGAAATTCTTCAGGAGTCAGAGAAGGAAAAAGACTTGGGGGTTGATATCACGCCAGACCTGTCTCCTGCAGCACATATCAAGCGGATAACATCAGCGGCATATGCCAGGCTGGCCAACATACGAACGGCATTCAGAAACTTGTGTAAAGAATCATTCAGAACTTTGTATACCACATATGTCAGGCCAATCCTGGAGTATGCAGCCCCAGCATGGAGTCCATATCTAGTCAAGGATAAGACTAAACTGGAAAAGGTTCAAAGGTTTGCCACCAGACTAGTACCCGAGCTGAGAGGTATGAGCTACGAGGAGAGACTACGGGAATTAAACCTCACTTCGCTGGAAGACAGAAGAGTTAGGGGGGACATGATCACCACATTCAAGATTCTGAAGGGGATTGATAGGGTAGATAAAGACAGTCTATTTAACACAAGGGGAACACGCACAAGGGGACACAGGTGGAAACTGAGTGCCCAAATGAGCCACAGAGATATTAGAAAGAACTTTTTTAGTGTCAGAGTGGTTGACAAATGGAATGCATTAGGAAGTGATGTGGTGGAGGCTGACTCCATACACAGTTTCAAGTGTAGATATGACAGAGCCCGATAGGCTCATGAATCTGTACACCTGTTGATTGACGGTTGAGAGGCGGGACCAAAGAGCCAGAGCTCAACCCCCGCAAACACAACTAGGTGAGTACAACTAGGTGAGTACAACAGTCCTAGACTACTCCACGCACTTCATATAAAATAACTGTACTTATCAACACAACTCTACAGGTGATACTTTTGAAGCATATGGCGCTCCGAGACAAAGCAGCAGACGAGACCATCTTCGCGCTAAGCCGCCAGTTTGAAGCACTGTAGTCCGCCTGGAACTGTACATCATACAAGCGCTTTAGCATAACAAACACTGGAAATAGCTACTGTTCTAAAGCATCTGGCCATCAAATTAAGTTCAGACACGCTGTTAATAATACAAGATCAGATGTAACTCTCACAAGGAGCAATGGTTTCGAGCTCACAGGCCACAGTGTAAATTATAACTCGTGGCGTTTATATACAACAACAATGACGTCACAGGGTATAGGTGTCATGGATATGAACATTATATACCTTATACACAAATGAGAATCGGATCTTAACGTTACGAGCCTAATCTTAAGTGACCTTAATCTTACAACACACCTTAATCCTAACATTCCTCCTCTTTTAAATAAACTCTTCCCCTACAGATTAAGTCTGTCAGGCGGTCGTATGACTCTTCCTGATTTTCTCAACTGGGAGTCCTGACCTGTTACTTCTGGGAAACAGTCTTCTGAATTACTCCTTGTAGAGTCCATAGGGTTAACTGTACCCCCATTACCCTCTACTGCCCCTTGCTCTGCCTCCCGGTCTCCTGCAGGTGCTGCTATCCCTTTATTATTAGGATGGATATCACTAGTTGCCCCCCCCCCACCCCCACCTGAAGGGTCTTCAAAATTCCCTGTGAACCTTGGCATGAGATGATCGGCATGCCTTTTCCAATTAATGTTCCCAAAACTCTGCACTTGCACAGTGAAATTCCTGCGGCCCAGGACTTCCCTAATTTTTCCTTCTACCTAAGGCTTGCAAGTTCCAAAATTCCTTGCATATACTGCATCTCACCTCGTTAAACAACAATTCGTCTCCCTGAGCCAACTGATTGACCAAACTAGTTACAGATTTTTCTTTATGTGGATCTGTCTTTAGCAGACACTTCATGGAGGCAGTAAACAATAATTCAGAAGGAGATTTACCAGTGGTAGCATAAACAGTTTTTCTCTGATTATACAAATATCTACAAAGCCTTGAATTGGTAAAGTGGGAAGTGAAAATGATAATGAGATCTTACAAAGAAATCTACACGAACTCCACAAATGGTCAGATGACTGGCATAACAGTCCACGTCACAACTACCAAACTGGCAACACTACCTTACTGGGGATTCATGAAGAAAACGACCTTGAAGTCAAAATCCATCATTCACTGAAAGTTGCACAACAAGTGGGCGCGGCAGTAATAAAAGTTAAACAAACCCTGGGAATAATCAAGTGTTCCTTTACCTTTAAGGAAACGAATGTAGTCATTCAACTGTACAAATCTCTGCACGGTGTGCCCCCACCTGGATTATTGCAGCCAGGCATCATGACCCCAACTTCACAAGGACACAGCTGCTCTGGAGAATGTGCAACACCGGGCAACAAAAATCATTCCAGAGCTTAGTCATCTCACCTACCAGGATAGGCTGAGGGCGTCAGGGTTAACAACACTGCAAACCAGACATGACAGGGCGGATCTCATTGAAACTTTTATAATACTGAAAAATTGGAAGGATGTTGATACGGAAAATTTCTTCAAAAAGTCAGATGTAACACAAACGGGGAACAACGGGTTCAAGCTCAACAAGCCACAATGTAGGACTGAGAACAGGTGATGCTTTTTCACCTATTGCATTATAAATTCATGGAACCGCCTACCCGCCGAGCCGTAAACGCCAAAACTCTGTTGGGTTTTAAAGTACAGCTGGAAACTGTGGTGTTTGTGTGTTACTGAGGAAGTCTTGGTTGTAGGGTTGATGTAAAGTCATTGGTTACTGACTTTAATACTTAATATGATTACATGACTAGTAGCTACCAAGCTTGGCGGGCGTCCTGTACGCTCTCGTGTTTACCTTCCTTCTCTCTCTGGCGTCCCAGCCGCCGCCCATAGAAAACGGATGGTACCATTTTCTGTGAACATGACAGAAACTATTCTCAGGGCAAATGGGGGACCTTTGACAACCCACCGGCTTCCTGCTCTCGTCGAGGCCACTAGTATTTGTGGCCCTCAGGTAAATTCAGGTAAATAGTACCTTCCGGATACCGCTTTCACCCTTCTTTCAAGGATCTCACTGCTCTCTCCGCCAGACCATTTGAAGAAGGATTATAGGGGGGAGGTGTTACATGTTTAATACCATTTTTTTCTAAAATCCATTTCCACAGAAACAAAATAAGGAGCATTGTCTGACAACCAAGTCTGGTAATCCAAAATTACAAAATGTTTTCCTTAGTAGTTTACAAGTTACAGATGATGTGGTGGAATTACACACATGAACATCCAGAAATTTGGTGTATGAATCCACCACCACCAGGTAATATTTGTTATCCATAGGTCCCGCATAATCTATATAAAGTCTAGACCAGGGTTTTCCAGTGCATGGCCAAGAAAGTACTGGGGCCTGGGGTTTCTGATAATTCTTAAAGCAAATATGACAATTTTTTGTTACCTCAGCAATATCCTGGTCTATTTTTGGCCACCAAACCCAACTTCTAGCTTCTGCTTTCATAGCATTTATGCCATTATGGCCTACATGCAGCTGTTCCAAAATCTTACATCTCAGTTCCCCAGGCACCACCACTCTATTCCTATACAAGAGTACATCCTGGTGAATACTAAGGTCAGCCTTCACTGCAGCATACTCTGACAATAACAAATTATCATTCCAACCATATTTGACATTTTTCAACAACAGACTTAATTTAGGATCTCTACCAGTTGCCTTCCTAATAGTCTGGAATGAAATATCCTCAAAAGACATAGATTCCACCAGGTTAACATACTCTACTGGAATACTGGAATTCAATTATTTTGTCACAGGTAATCTACTTAATGCATCAGCTACTACATTATCCTTGCCTGGCTTAAAGTCTAAATCATACTCAAACTGAGAGAGTACTAATGCTCATCTTTGAATTCTAGCATTGGCATTAACTGGGATCTGCTGACCTCTGCCAAACAATCCTAGCAGGGGTTTATGATCTGTTCTAGCAAGAAATTTCCTCCCCAGCAGAATATACCTCCGTTTATTTTACAACATATTCCAAAGCTAAGGCTTCTTTGTCTAATTGGGAATAATTCTGTTCTACAGGAGGAATTTTTTTGCTAGTAAAATAAACTGTTTTATCTCGACTGTCTACTTCCTGTAATAATACACAACCCACTCCTACTGAGGGGGAAGCATCTACCTCTAGTTTTAAAGGGAGTCTACTTGTAAAATTAATGAGCACTGGTGGAGAATTTATCAACTCCTGCTTAATATTCCTGAAGGCATTCTCCTCTCTTGCTGCCCACCTTGAGATATATACAAGAGTTACATTCTTGTACAGCCACTAGTACGCATAGCGTTTTGGGCAGGTCCCTGGAATACGATCCCCTGCCGCGAAGAATCGTTTTTTCATCCAAGTACACATTTTACTGTTGCGTTAAACAGAGGCTACAGTTAAGGAATTGCGCCCAGTAAATCCTCCCCGGCCAGGATACGAACCCATGACATAGCGCTCGCGGAACGCCAGGCGAGTGTCTTACCACTACACCACGGAGACTGCTTACCGGCAATCTTACTGAGACGGCAATCGGCACCTAAATCTAGCACCTTTTTTTACAATTCTTCAAGTTAGCTAATTTTGTTGAAACATTCTTAATGAACTTGCAAAAGTAAGTTACCATCCCCACTAAAGACTGTACTTCCCCCAACTGATGTTGGGGCGTCCATTATAATGCCTACATTTGTGTGAGTAGTAAAGCCCTTACCTGAAATATGGTGCCCCAGGTATTCAGTGGCATTAGTCGTCAATACAGTTTTACCCTTATTAATCTTCACATTGTGCTCTTGCAGGAGATTCAAACCCTGTTCTAGCATCCCGCTCTTCCTCCTTCTCCCCACATACAATAATAGTAGTGAGACACGAGACAAATAAGGAATTGATTTCCAGATGCTGACTCGATCCCCGTGGGCCCAATCGTGGACAAAAATTTAAGTTAAAAAATTTAACTTCTTTCAAAGCAATCGGTAAAGAACTTTCGGAGATTAGCGATTATGAACAAACAAACATTTCCATTTTTATTTATATAGATTATTTGTGCTAGTTGCCCCAGACATATGTCTCATTTTCTCTAGATACTATTCCAGAGAAAACTCTTCACGGCGGCCATTCCCGTTTTTGTCGAGGGGGAAATTAAGATAATTGACACGAAAAATATATATATGCAACTTCCATTTTATGTCCAAACACTGCTCAGTTGCAAATAATTAGTTCATCTTAAAAAAATATATATGCTTAGCGCGCGAGTGTACTTTTTTAATATATGTATTATTAATATCTATAAGGGGATTATGGAACAGTGTATTATTTCTCAAAGTATATTTCTTGTGGTTTGTTTTTATCCAAACATGTGGAAACAAGTATTTATTTTTAATTCAGAGACATTATCAATTATTTTCAGAGGAAAGAGCATTATTCATTATCAGAAAGAACATAATTCATACCCTCAGTATTATAACTTTCCCCACTGGCAAATTAAAAACATTTTTTTTCATCGTTAGTTTTATTTAACAAACTACAATAATATATATTAGAATACACACAACTGCAATAATGTTAAGCTATTTTCCGGGAAACTCCCGCGGCTAGTTTTAATGGCCCATGGAGGCGGCCGTGGGTTGTAAATTACTTTTAATCCGTGTACCACACACGCCCAGTACTCCACAGATTCCCCTCTCCTTTCCCCACTCCACCATCCCCTCTTCCTTCCCACCATTCCCCCCTCCCTTGTCCCCTCGTCCTCCCCACCATTCCCCCCTCCCTTGTCCCCTCGTCATCCCCACCATTCCCCCCTCCCTTGACCCCTCGTCATCCCCACCATTCCCCCACTCCCTCGTCCGATGCCTTCCCAAATGGTCTGATGTTCCCCTCAGAAAATTGGGAACATCAAGTGATCTGATGTTCCCATCACTGAAATATAAGAAAAACAGTTAAAAAATGAAATGAAAATATGAAAAAATATAAAAATAAACTATACTTACGAAATGAACGGTATGGTAAACAACACAGCTCAATTCCAACACAGTGTCACACAAAATAATTCAATATAAAATAAAATAAATCGAAATCTATGAAAATAAAATTTAACAATGCAATCGGAAACATTGAAATGAAATTCGTGACATATTCAGTATAGCGTGCATGTTGCTATTATGTGCAACAGATGGCGTTGTTTTTCATAAACGCATGTTTTTACCTGTCACAGGGGTGGCATCTATATAGTAAGTATATAAAAATACGCTCCTATTCGAATGCAACGTTGTGTCAAAATTTCAAAGCAATCGGTAAAGAGGTTTCGAAGATTTCCCTCACATGAAAAACACAGTTTTCAGAAAAAAGCATGTCTTTTATCGTCACAGACGTGACATCTATACAGTATGTATATAAAAACGAGCTCGGATGCGAATGGAACATTGTGTCAAAATTTCAAAGTAATCGGTGAAGAACTTTCGGAGTTTAGCGGTTATGCACAAACGAACATTTCCATTTTTATTTATATAGATTTCGCATTGTTTTTGTCATCTCAATCGAACCACTCTTAAAAAAAAGAAGACTGGCAATACCACACACACGTGCACACACACACACACACACACACACACACACACACACACACACACACACACACACACACACACACACACACACACACACACACACACACACACACACACACACACACACACACACACACACACACACACACACACACACACACACACACAAACAACATACAATATTGATATTAATACCTCTTTTTTTGCAGACGCCGACAATGACGCCTCATCGCCAAACTCCCCCAGTGTCGGCTCACCACCGAACGCACCAGACTCATCACCCAACTCAGACTCACTGCCTCCTCCTCCTCCTCCTCCTCAGGCTATTGAAATTGTAAACATCATTCACAATATCAATGGGGCTTACACGTGCTACTCATTTAGCGTGCCAGAGCACGTGCAGGGTGATCCAGGGGCTTATTTGAGAGCATATCGTGCGTTTTTCGTTAATTTCATCAATGGGTTATTCACTTTAGAACATCCCCAAATCCTCGTATTGCCCGATTTCCAGTTTGCGGTGCGGAGGGTCAACGTAGAGCCCGACGATAATTTTGACCCGGTAATGCACATGCGCGGGGAAATGCGTGCCATAACTCAAGAGGAAGTAGATCAGCTTGTTAATTTTTTGGGCCGATGAGATAGATAAGAAACTGGAGGAGCTGCTAGGGGGAACAGGAAGGGGTCGAGTGTGGGGATAGAGTCAACTTCGGGGTTCTACATAAATATACCTCTTATAGAGCACCCAATTCGACTATAGGTTCATTCGTAGAATACCCGGCCAAGTTACACGGCAAAGGCCACATTTTTAATCCAAAAGGGGAAGCTAATATCTGCCTTATGCAATGCACCGCCGTCCACAAATGTATCGCCCGCGGGTTCCTTTATCGAGACATAAAAAAACAGGCAAAATCAGGGCGACGGTGTCGCCAACAAGTAAGATGGAGTAGTGACATAGGCACGCCAGTATCTTTCGATGACATCGCTAAAGTCGCAGATTTAAACCAGTCTTCTATATTTATTTATGTTCTAGCAAAAGGAGATAATGGCCGTCATTACATTAGTTTGGCTAGAAAAGGCCGTAGGAATTTTAAGGATGTCATATCTTTACTTATGCTGGAAGGCCGACATTTAGCCCTCATCAAGGACTTTGGCAATTATGCCCGTAATATGAGGTCTCATTCGGAAAACATCCCAGCTAATCATAAATTCTGTCACTCGTGCTTAATTGCCCTCCCACCCCATCAAATGCTCGCGCATGAAGCCACTTGCGAGGTCAAACAAACGTTACGTTTTCCTTCGCCAATAGAGAAAATAGAGTTTAAACATTTCGGGCGTGCGTACGGGCCAAGCCACACATGTTTGTATGACTGAGTCAATGCTGAAAAAGGATAGGCCACAGGGCATGTTTGAAACTAGACATAGAGCAGTCGCATATGCTTACACAATCATAGACCGCCGCTATAACATCGTCGAAAAAGAGTTTTACATAGGGCCCGATTCCGTAAACCATTTCATTAATATATTGACCGCTTCGTGGGGATAGAATTGTGCGAGAAAAGCCATATTACCATCTGCACATCAAGGAGGATTACAGGAGTCAGACCAGATGTGAGATATGCGACGAACCATTCAGGGCTAAAATAGTAAAAAATAGTCACCACGATCATTCACTGAGAGAACATAATTACTTAGTCGATCTATGCTCTCGCTGAAATCTCCAGTGCAAAGATGTGTACAAATACTTGCCCATGTTCTCACATAATGCGGCGTATGATTTAGGGGTTTTGTTAAACGAGTTAGGAAACGCGCCCAATCGTAAAGTAGACATTATGTCCAAAGACCGGTATAAATTTATCTAAGCTGACATTGACTTTCTTAGATTTGTGGATAGCTTAGCCTTGCTCAATGGGTCATTAGCCAAATTAGCCAAAGAACACATCAGCAGCGGCAATTCTACAGTGTTCACTCTCACCATGATAGATAAGGTGGCGAGGTGGTAAGGTTCACTCTCTACCTTAAACCGACGCATATCTACGGAGGTATTATTGATCTATGCCTCGGTGTTAACGTCTCAGACACTGTGGGAGACGCCTCGTCAATAGTGCCAGATATGGCGTCTGATCATCTGGGCATATTAGCCACTGTAAACATTGGCAGCTCTATCCTCCCTGGTGGAGTGTTCAAGCGGAAGAGGCTGGCTCTGCCCATCGATCAACGAGACAATCTTGTTGCTCATGTGTCAGATTGGTGCAGTTCATCTGAGCCTTCATCAGTTGAAGATTTTAACAATGAGCTCACAGGTACTTACCCTGGAAACACAAACCGAAACTGTCTCTATTTTCCGCTTGTAACAACTTGTAATAAAGTTGTTACATCTTGGCTTAATGTGTTTATGACGTATTGGAACGTTGTTACAACTTGATATATTGGTTGTTATAACTGGTTAGGTGGTGTTAAAACTTGTTCGAACGTTGTACCAACGTCGTAGTTTCGGTGTGTGTTTGGAGGGTATCGAACAGTTTATAGAATCACTTGATCCATCGTCCAGGCCACGTAACCCAAATTACACTGGTCATAGCACTTATGTTTATTATAATGATTCTAAATTACATGCACTTAATCGCACTGTCAGAAGAATTGGACTAGCTTGTAGAAGGACCCGCACTGCTGAAATGGTTAAGCTCTTTCAAGCGGCTCTGGCTAAGGCCAGGGAACGTATGGTGGAGCTGAGGCAGACAGACTGGGAAACTTTTGTCCGTGGTCTCAATTCTCACACGCCACTAAGTCGGGCATGGAAGGATATCAACAAGATCAAAGGGAAAAATGCTGCAGAGATCTCGTACCCTAATCCTCTGCACAGAGCAAATGAGCTTATTGATGCTTGGGCCACGACTTCCAGCTTTGACAGTCTTCCTCTACCCTCACAGAATGAAGTAAATAATAAATATACTGATAGGGCAAGGTTCCTTGACTTTATGCTTCATCAAGAGGATGACTGTGACATGCTTTTTACTAAATACGAACTAGACTCTGCTCTACATAAAGGCAAAGCTACATCACCCGGGGAGGATGGAGTTACTTACGGCATACTGCGTATGCTTCTGCTAGTTCCAGGGAATCCCTTGCTTGAGTTATATAATAAGAGCTATGTAACTGGGCTATGTTCCAAAGTCATGGACCAACAGTCTTATTATTCCCATTCCTAAACCAAACCAGCAGAGTGCTTTTCGCCCAGTCTCCCTCACTAGTTGTCTCTGTAAGTGTCTTGAGAAGATGGTTCTCAACCGTCTCCTTTACAGAATTAGTAACATGTTGTCTCCCCAGATATATGGCTTTACGCATGGAAAGAGTGTACATCACTGTATTACCACATTCCTCACCCTGCATACTGATAGGTCATATACCACTTTCCTAGATCTTAAGTCAGCCTTTGACATTGCTAACCCACACGTCATTCTGAGCGAACTTGCTAAAATGAATGTTGGAGGATGGCTTCTACGGTGAATAAGAGGCTGTCTATCCAACAGGAAGTCATCTGTACTGTTCCAAGGGCATAGGAGTGTAACGAGAGATTTTGAACTTGGCACTCCACAGGGAGGTGTCCTCAGTCCTACTCTATTCAATGTGTTAATCAATGCACTTTTAAACTCAGTAACTAAAAGGTCCAGCGAACACATCATTAGCTATACGGATGATATACTGATCCACACCAATGGGTATACCAACACCCAAAATGTTCTGAACTCTGTATTACACACATGCAAGGAACTAGGCTTAGTCATCTCAGTAGAGAAAACAAAGATCCTGAACCGACGCCCACCCAGACGGGGTGGGGCCGTTCGCAAAATGCAGTTGCATGATGGCTCTCTGCTCGACTATGTAACCAGATACAAATACCTTGGTCTTGAAGTTCCACTGTACCGCAATGTTGTAGCCAGACTGGGTCGACAATGTAGAGAGAGGCTCCGTGCTCTCAAGGCTGTGGCAGGCTACCATCCAAGCTATGGTGCATATGTGAGAATTGTCAAAATGATGTATCTCTCATATATTAGGTCTCTGATTGATTATGCCGCACCCATGCTTGCTCTAGTGCCTGAGAGAATGCTTGGAGGGCTGGAAAAGATGCAAAACGAAGCCATGAGGATTATCCTCGGATGCCCCCGTACAACTAAATTACTAAACATGAGGAAGGAACTGAATATTTCATGTGTAAGTGATCGTATCACGGAAATTAATGTTTTAATTGGTATCAAGATGCTTAGGCTAACCCACCCTAACCCCTGCACTGAAGCCCTCCAAGCCTTCTTCCTCGAAGGTCAGCATCCCTCCAAATGGATTACCGTAACTGCCAATGTGCTCAGAATGTATAATATTCGTCATTTCTTCCGAGAGGGACAACAAAGACATTTTTCTGCCCCATGGGAGATCACTCCTTTCCCAATTACTGTCCTCCCTTTCCCACCCAAGAAGCTGATTAAAGAACAAGCCTTGCTTCGACAAGAAGCAAAGTACAATGCCTTAAGCCAAATTGATGCTTTAGTCAGAGAGCGCTCCCTTTCCCAGATTATTTACACTGATGAATCCTTGCATCAGTCCCATGGTGCAGCTGGAAGTGCAGTTGTTGTGACAGGGAGAGATGGTTCCTTCTCCCATGAGTGTTGAGCGCGTCTAAGTAACTGGGCCTCCACTCTTCAAACAGAATTGTTTGTCATAAGCCTTGCACTAGAGCGCGTATATGAATCCAAAGTTGACACGCTAATTGTAAGTGACTCCTTGTCATCATTGACTGCCCTCAGATCCCCAAGGCATAACTGTGACGGGCTTATCTCTGACGCTAGACACAGATATAATGAAATAGTCAATGATGGAGTCAGAGTCTGTCTCCTGTGGGTTCCTTCCCATATTGGTCTCCGAATGCATGATAGAACTGATGAGTTGGCCAAGACTTTTGCTCGTAAAGAGGGAATTAATTACCAACTTGGACTGCCTTTGAGCAGCCTGAGGGCAGCAATATTCCGGGAACATCAACTAAATTTCGGAGACTTGAGGCAAAGTGAAATTCCCACCAGTTACTCCATCTATCATCATTCTATTATGCAGGAAGAACCGCACGTCTATGGGTCATCCAATAAGGTTAGCAGACTTCTAGATGTTACCACTGCTAGGCTTAGGCTCGGCTACAAGTACCTCTGGGAGTTTGTAACATCTGCTGATGTAGATTTGACTAAGTGTAAACTCTGTCAGCAGAACTATTCGCATACTTTGCTTCATTATATAATGGAATGTGAAAAAAACGCGGAATTCAGAGATAACACCATCAATAGTGTCCAAGAAATGTGTAAGTACTTCATTCATAATGATGTGCTGCCCGAAATCTTAGCGAAGTATCCAAAATTTGCTTACTGTAGGTAATGCATGCACATGACTGTAAAGCTGCCGCCCAGTTGGGTGGGTGTGGAGCACATGACTGTAAAGCTGCCGCCCAGTTGGGTGGGTGTGGAACACATGACTGTAAAGCTGCCGCCCAGTTGGGTGGGTGTGGAGCACATGACTGTAAAGCTGCCGCCCAGTTGGGTGGGTGTGAAGCACATGACTGTAAAGCTGCCGCCCAGTTGGGTGGGTGTGGAGCACATGACTGTAAAGCTGCCGCCCAGTTGGGTGGGTGTGGAGCACATGACTGTAAAGCTGCCGCCCAGTTGGGTGGGTGTGAAGCACATGACTGTAAAGCTGCCGCCCAGTTGGGTTGGTGTGGAGCACATGACTGTAAAGCTGCCGCCCAGTTGGGTGGGTGTGGAGCACATGACTGTAAAGCTGCCGCCCAGTTGGGTGGGTGTGGAGCACATGACTGTAAAGCTGCCGCCCAGTTGGGTGGGTGTGGAGCACATGACTGTAAAGCTGCCGCCCAGTTGGGTGGGTGTGGAGCACATGACTGTAAAGCTGCCGCCCAGTTGGGTGGGTGTGGAGCACATGACTGTAAAGCTGCCGCCCAGTTGGGTGGGTGTGGAGCACATGACTGTAAAGCTGCCGCCCAGTTGGGTGGGTGTGCAGCAAGACTAGTAACTGTGTGACTCACCATAGATGTAAAGTGCCTTGTATAGTGACTGTTGTGACCCTCTTGTTGATCACTTGTCACACAAATGATTATTGATGTGTGTATTTGTGTGGGTGATTAAATATGTATGTGTATGTATATATGTATACGTATATATATATGTACATGTATGTATGAGTATGTGTACATGTATATATAACATTAATAATTGTGTAACTAGCGTCAAAAGATTGTTATTTGCTTAGCTAAACGAACTAGAGGGTTCAGTTCCTGAACCGATTATGTGCCTCTGTAACCCTTCACACCACCGCCCACGGGATGGGTAAGGGGTGCATAATAAAGAAAGAAATTGAATGGCCGAGGCCCATAATTTATTGTTAACTGGCAAACAGTCCTTTTGTTACGATTACGTGTCTAATTGGGACGTATTAAATGAACCACATCCCCCTCCCCCCCCCCCACGATGCAGCTCCCGGAAGAAGAATACAAACAAGCGTTAGAGATCTTTAAATTAGCAAAGTGTCGCAATATCGGTGAATATCTCGTCTTGTATTTAAAGGTTGATGCTGGCATTTTGGCCGACATTTTCACGGTGTGGAGGCGTACTATGTTAGATCTTTATAGATTAGATATTTCGTATTACGTCTCTTTATCCAGTTTCGCGTGGGATGCCTTCCTATTCAAAAGTAAGGTGGTGCTAGATCCAATATCAAACCCTAGACATGTCTGAACTCATTCACAGGAATTTGAGAGAAGGCTTCACCTCGGTTGTAAAGCAATTGACTACCGCCGCGAACCATTACACAGGGGCGGGGGCTAGCCTGGACTTTAATTCCCTCTAGGCGACGTGCATGAGTAAAAAGCTCCCCTCTGGCGGGTTCCGTTGCCTAACACCGAACGCGATGAAATGCTATTGCGGAGTTTGAGAAATATCGACTGCGATCAAGCGCGTGGTTATTGAATTTTGTGCGACACCAAACAAGTTTCCACCGACGTTGCTAGATACCCTGACGACTTCCCATTAATTTTAGCGCACACATAATCCTATGGCACCGAATAACTCCCGTGCCGGTAAAGTCACGTCTCGCCTGAGATAACCGACTCAGACTGGATTAGACTGGTTATAAATCTGCTGGACGTAATCTTCATTTAACATTGGCAGCCAATCCTCTAATTGTTTCCATTCAGTAGTTAGTTTATTAATCCATGCATTAATTAACTTTGATGATTCTTGAGTATTTTTCTCTATTATATATAGACTAATATTATAGAATTTACCCCCTCCCCCCCAAAAAAATGTATTTGTATAGTATTACATGTATTATATAGTGTATTATTATATTATGTATTGTATTATATAATATAGTGTTATAGTGAATTATAGTAAATGTTTTGTATAGTATTGTTTATATATTTTTCCATCTCTTATAGCTTAATCCTACTTTGTAATTTGTCATTCTTGCCTTGTTTTCCTGCAACCAGCCTTTTTATGCAGACACGTATAGATCCAGAACTAAACCTCTTATCCACTATCTATGACAATCATCACTTCAATGATCAAAATTGCAGATATTTTACAGCACATGATGTAAACAACGTATTAACACATAATCACAATATCTCTGTAATCAACTTGAATGTTAGATCCCTAGGTAAACACTTCGATGATGTTAGTGCCTTGATTGAAACTATTGACAACAAATTCTCTTTTATTATACTTACTGAAACGTGGTTGAAAGAGGATACTACTCAACTCTTTAACATGCCTAACTACTCGGCAATTCACAACTGTCGTCAACTTCAGAGAGGTGGTGGCACTGCTCTTTACTACCACCAAGAACTAACATGCTTAAAAATAATTAGAACTAGAGACTGCTGTGGGGAGTATATCTTCGCCAGCTTCAGAGTTAAGGGTGCCGAGTCTGTCCTGACTGTGGAAGCAATCTATAGAATTCCTAACACAGATGTGTCCGAATTCAACTCAAACCTTAGAAATCTAATACTCGATAACAGACTGAACAAAAACCATCTAATTATCGCAGGGGACTTTAATATTGACCTCTGCGAGCCTGAACACCCTATTGCTGTTAGCTTCCTCAACTGTATGAATTCCTGCTTCCTCATACCCTTAATCACTAGACCTACTAGAATCACTGATAGTACTGCCACGACTCTAGATCACATCTGGACAAACATAACCTCTCAGCTTACTTCAGGTATAATCACCGATAGCACTACACTACAGACCATTACCCCACATTTCTCTTAACTAACATTAGCAAACCACCTCTAGAGTCAAGGAAGTTAAGTTTTAGGCTGCAAAATGAAACTGCTATAGACAATTTTATAACTGCTGCTGATAATGTCAACTGGAAGTCCGAGTTACGTAACATAGGGGACATCAACCTAGCAGTGCAATCTTTTCTTCAAAAAACTCTTAGCCTTTATAACACCCACTGTCCTATGCTTACAAAACAAGTCACAACCAAAAGGCTTAACAATCCCTGGCTTACTAAGGGAATACTTAAATCCATTAATAAAAAACATGACCTTGAGAAGAAGTATAGGTTAGGAATTGTCTCCAAAGAATTCTCAAAGAATTACTCGTTATTGCTATCTAAGATAATTAGACGAGCCAAAACTAAATACTACGAAGATAAATTTACCCAAATAATTAAAGAGCAACATTAAAAAAACTTGGAGCACAATTTCACAATAATTGGGATCAAAGAAGACTTTAAATAACAAACCAACACTCCTGTCCAATAACGATGGTCAGCTTTCAGCCTCAGATTCTGCTATTGAGTTCAATAGGTTCTTCTCTTCCATTGGGTCATCCCTTGCAAATGATATTCCATCTTCCAGTACTGACATTAAGGACTATCTTACAGGTAACTATCCACAGTCTCTGTACCTAAAGCCTATTAATTCCACTGACGTCAATGAGATAATCCTTTCCCTTAAAACCAAGTCTAGTGCCCTTGAGGAGATACCAACTTTAATTTACAAAAAAGCCTCCAGATCTCTAGCCCCTGCTATTGTATTGCTCTTCAACAAGTCACTTGAACTCCAAACCTTTTCAGATATTCTAAAAAAAAAAGCGAGAGTAACGCCTGTCCACAAATGTGGTGATCTCACAGATGTTAACAACTACAGACCTATTTCAATCCTGCCTAACTTATCAAATATTTTTGAAAAACTAATCTACAAGCAGCTTTACTTTTATCTAGCCAAACACAATATACTTAGCTCTTGCCAATATGGCTTCAGACCCAAAAAAAGCACTAACGATGCACTTATTAGTATGCTTAACTCGATTCATACAGCTCTTGATAAAAATGAATTCCCTGTTGGGTTATTTGTGGACCTGCGTAAAGCTTTTGATACTGTCAACCACCAAAACCTTCTTCTTAAATTACATCATTATGGAGTCAGAGGTCACTCCCTGCAATACCTCAAATCCTACCTTACTGACAAGCTCCAGTATGTTTCTGTGAATAATTCAATTTCTCCCACCCTACCCATCAACATTGGTGTTCCTCAGGGCAGCACACTTGGCCCTCTCCTCTTTCTCATCTACATTAATGACCTTCCAAATGCCTCCCAACACCTCAAACCAATTCTATTTGCTGACGACACAACCTTCATTTACTCCAGTCCTGACCCCCTTGCTCTAAATGTCACAGTAAATACTGAGCTAAATAAAGTCCATCTTTGGCTAACTGCCAACAAACTCACCCTTAACATTGACAAAACTTTCTATATTCTGTTTGGCAATAAATCCTCTAATCAAATAAATCTCAAAATAAACAATACCCAAATTTGTAACAAAATAGATGGCAAATTCCTTGGCGTCCTCATCGACCACAAGCTGAATTTCCAGAGACACATTCTAAATATATCAAAAAAAAAGTTTCAAAAACTATTGGCATTCTTTCTAAGATAAGATATTATGTACCCCGCCCTGCCCTGGTGACTCTCTATTACTCCTTCATCTATCCATATCTCAACTATGGTATTTGTGCTTGGGGTTCTACTATCCAAAATCATTTACGTCCTCTAATTACTCAACACAAAGCTGCTATTAGGACAATATCCAACTCTGGCCCCAGACATCACTCGGTACCCCTACTCAAATCTCTGAATATGTTAGACATTAAGTCACTGCACATTCTCTCATGTGTATTATACATATATAAAACGCTAAACTGTAATGCCAATCCTGACCTCAAAAGCTTCATAGAATGTTGTAACAGAACCCATGAGCACTACACCAGAAATAAATACAGTTTTGATATTCCTAGAGTACGACTTAATCAAACTAGAAATGCTCTACAAATCAAGGGACCCAGATTATGGAATGACCTTCCCAACCATGTTAAAGACTGTACCTCTCTCAACCAGTTTAAGATAAAAACGAAGCTATACCTAATAAATTCCCTGTAACCTACTTTACCCCTCTATTGACAACCAATGTCTGTTGTTGTTTTTTTTTTTTTTTTTTTTTAAGCGCTGTTTGTCGACAGAATTGTATTTGTGCTGCTTTTTCAGCTATGTTTTCATTCCATGTTTTCATTTTACTCTTTATGCTCAATTAGTATTAAGCTTTAGTCATTGAAGTTTTTTATGCCCGAAACGCTTTGCGTAATAGTGGCTTTAGGCATTGTATGTACTAGCTCTATCTGTAAATCCATCACTCTTTGTAAAATATCTTGTATGTATGTACCTTACCTAAATAAACATTTGATTTGATTTGTATTAGGGAATTGCTATAATTTAAATAGAAGTTTTACAATCCACTTCTCTAAATTCATTTTGAATTAATTATTAAATTTAATATTTGAGATCCATAGATCACTGGTTCTCCGAGCCCATAACAACTTTAGTGAATATTATTATATGTTAGAGCAAAATTCCCCCACAGTTGTTGTCATGTATGTGTTCTTGTTGCAAAGTTTCAATGGCGGTTCTCGAATCTGTATGTATGATAACATGTTGTCGGTGTTGAGCAAGAGCATGTTCCAAAGCCTTTTGAATGGCTAGCATCTCTGTTTGTAAAGTCGAACACCCATTTGAGAGTCTCTAACTATTTACAGAGTTTCCTGCTTTAACTGCAGCTCCGGTTTCTTGTCCCTGCTGGTCTACTGATCCATCTGTGAAGTAAGTGAAGCTGTCGGATGCCAAATTTGCTTCTATATGCATCTGTGCAATGTTACGTAGCAGATGAAGATTTGTCTGGTTCTTTTTTCCTTCAAGAACCATAATCTTAAAGTCTGCTGGCAGTGATTCCCAAGGGGCTTGCATAACAAAGTCTGCATGTATTTCGTCGACACCCCTCTCAGTGACTGTATTTGTTATATCGAATGTATTGATGGTGTTTACTGCACAATGGGTCCACCTGTTGCTATTGGAGGCTCTTCTGTCCAGAGTTAGTGCTCCAGTGATTATATCTTTAAGTGAACTGATTCTAGGTCTAGTCAATATCTTGGTCATCATGCACACAGCAATCCCTTTTACCCTTATTTCAATTGACGTTAGCTTGGTTTCTAGTCTTAGGTTCAGTATTTCAGAGACTCATCAGGCTCCCATCTGGGAGCGTGATGAGTCTGATTCCCCCCTCCCCATTATGTATTAAAACTCCGAACAAGATAAAGAATAATATAAGAAGACTTATGTTTTTTTTTCTTTACCCATTCTGGTTGGACTGATAAGCACATCAAAGCCTTCAACACCGGAAAGATGTTGTCACTTCATGTTGAAGGCCAATGTGCTCAGAGTTCTCCACCTGCCCCAACTATGTGAACAACTAGAAGGTGGCAGCCATAACAAAAGGTGCTCAGCCATCAACAGCTTCACTTGCCTGCGCCATTTTCATGAACATCGCTCCATCAGCGTTTATTTCTACGTTGACTCGTATTCAGAACATTCTCGCTCAACACGTAAGTACGTGTTGAGCGAGAGTCTCTGGAAAACAATTGGCTACAGCTTCATGCTAAGCCTAACATGATTGGATCTTACCATTAAATAACGTTTATTCATAATGAAAAACTGATGCTCTCATTAAATAGATCAGTCTCTAGGGTCTGCTCTTAGATTGGAGCTTAATTAGCAGCCGGAGTTCCTTAATTAATGAGCACTAGTCTTAGATTAAACCCCTTATGATAGTTCTGTTTCAGTGACTTATTGTATACCAAAGACTCCGTCCATCATAGGACTTCTGTTTCTTTTAGCATAAATAGTGATATTCTGTCTGGTCCAATAGCCATAGTCGCATCCAGGTCCAGGAGATGTCTGTTTCCTTTTCTGTATTATGAAGACCTCTGAGAATATCTTACTGAGTACCTTCCACACATCTCTGTCATTCTCTGTCCTTAGTTTCATCACGTGTTCCTCACTTTCGTCTCGTTTTCTCCTTCATATTGTTGTGAAGCAGCTTGTGTTGTGTCTGCTTTATCTGCTATGTAGTGTTCATATTGCCTGCCCCCCTCTCTCTCTCTCTCTCTCTCTCTCTCTCTCTCTCTCTCTCTCTCTCTCTCTCTCTCTCTCTCTCTCTCTCTCTCTCTCTCTCTCTCTCTCTCTCTCTCTCTCTCTCTCTCTCTCTCTCTCTCTCTCTCTCTCTCTCTCTCTCTCTCTCTCTCTCTCTCTCTCTCTCTCTCTCTCTCTCTCTCTCTCTCTCTCTCTCTCTCTCTCTCTCTCTCTCTCTCTCTCTCTCTCTCTCTCTCTCTCTCTCTCTCTCTCTCTCTCTCTCTCTCTCTCTCTCTCTCTCTCTCTCTCTCTCTCTCTCTCTCTCTCTCTCTCTCTCTCTCTCTCTCTCTCTCTCTCTCTCTCTCTCTCTCTCTCTCTCTCTCTCTCTCTCTCTCTCTCTCTCTCTCTCTCTCTCTCTCTCTCTCTCTCTCTCTCTCTCTCTCTCTCTCTCTCTCTCTCTCTCTCTCTCCTCTCTCTCTCTCTCTCTCTCTCTCTCTCTCTCTCTCTCTCTCTCTCTCTCTCTCTCTCTCTCTCTCTCTCTCTCTCTCTCTCTCTCTCTCTCTCTCTCTCTCTCTCTCTCTCTCTCTCTCTCTCTCTCTCTCTCTCTCTCTCTCTCTCTCTCTCTCTCTCTCTCTCTCTCTCTCTCTCTCTCTCTCTCTCTCTCTCTCTCTCTCTCTCTCTCTCTCTCTCTCTCTCTCTCTCTCTCTCTCTCTCTCTCTCTCTCTCTCTCTCTCTCTCTCTCTCTCTCTCTCTCTCTCTCTCTCTCTCTCTCTCTCTCTCTCTCTCTCTCTCTCTCTCTCTCTCTCTCTCTCTCTCTCTCTCTCTCTCTCTCTCTCTCTCTCTCTCTCTCTCTCTCTCTCTCTCTCTCTCTCTCTCTCTCTCTCTCTCTCTCTTCTCTCTCTCTCTCTCTCTCTCTCTCTCTCTCTCTCTCTCTCTCTCTCTCTCTCTCTCTCTCTCTCTCTCTCTCTCTCTCTCTCTCTCTCTCTCTCTCTCTCTCTCTCTCTCTCTCTCTCTCTCTCTCTCTCTCTCTCTCTCTCTCTCTCTCTCTCTCTCTCTCTCTCTCTCTCTCTCTCTCTCTCTCTCTCTCTCTCTCTCTCTCTCTCTCTCTCTCTCTCTCTCTCTCTCTCTCTCTCTCTCTCTCTCTCTCTCTCTCTCTCTCTCTCTCTCTCTCTCTCTCTCTCTCTCTCTCTCTCTCTCTCTCTCTCTCTCTCTCTCTCTCTCTCTCTCTCTCTCTCTCTCTCTCTCTCTCTCTCTCTCTCTCTCTCTCTCTCTCTCTCTCTCTCTCTCTCTCTCTCTCTCTCTCTCTCTCTCTCTCTCTCTCTCTCTCTCTCTCTCTCTCTCTCTCTCTCTCTCTCTCTCTCTCTCTCTCTTGCAAAACGATGTCATCTCTTGAGCCCCAACTACCGGAAGGAATAAACATAATTTTACGGAGACAATTATAATTTCTATAAGTGTTTCACTTTGCCTGATAAATCTCTCATCTAAATTGGTTTATTGGAATAAGAAGAGAACGAATCAAGAGGGAGAAATGATCGGGGTGGGGGCCGACCTGATGAAGGATGGGCAGTGTAGGGATGGGACAAGTTGGAGACAGGGTAGAGGCGAAGCAGGCTGGAGGGATGGTCTAATTGATACATAATTTTCTCTGTTAATGAAGGGAACTCTTCTTTATCCTGGGAGTGAGACACAGGTAACCAATAGTGACGTTTTTTCTGTTTAGAAAAATTCAAACGGTAATGGTAACCCAAAAGGAAAAAACTCTGTTGGGGAAAACTACTGTTGTTTTCCCCGTTTACTGTTTACTCTGTTGCTTATGTGATATATTCTTCAGGTATCCCAATTTTTCTTTGTTTATTTTCAAGAGACAATCTCAGTATGTATCATTACGTCTTCTTTTATCTGTTCTCACCATCTACGTTTCTTTGTTCTCTGTTACTTATATCGTTCTTCATTAAATAATGTTCCCCAATCCCTTATTACTCTGGTTTTCCTCTGTCTCAAACATTTCTTTTTTTTTCCTCTTAATTGTTTCCTCCTTGAGTCGGTTTTCCATTCTCATACACAGTTCTTTATCACTTAAGATACTCGAGGTTCACTCCCTTGGCCACTTTCAGCGTTTTTTTCTTTCTTAAGAACGCCTTATAGAATAGATTTTACTACTTCTTCCTTGATATAATTGTTTTTCTATAAGTGCTTCCTCTATTATATGCTCTTTTTCTCTTCTAATCTCTGTTAACACTAGCTCCACTACACTCATCTACTGTAAACTGTAAACTGTTGGCTGTAAACGCCTCGCCAGCAGCTCCAGACGCCAACAGAACATTCCCAACATCATTAACCAGCCCGTCCTCCAAACAAAGACCCAAAGTCCATTCCACGCACCCGCCAAACCCCCTGTTTATGAATGAAAAACGGTTTACAAACGACTCACAACTGATGACGTTTGAACACTTCCGGAACAAGTGCTTCACTGACGAATTTTGTTTGAACCACAACGCTGTAAATGCTTCACCCACGTACTACAAATACAAATAATCGCCAACAGAACCTAAATACCTAACCTAACCTAACCTATGCCTATATATATGCACAGTGCAATCTTTTCTTCAAAAAACTCTCAGCCTTTATAACACCCACTGTCCAATGCTAACGAAACAAGTTACAACTAAAAGGTTAGACAATCCTTGGCATACAAAGGGAATACTTAAATCCATTAATAAAAAACATGACCTTGAGAAGAAGTATAGGTTAGGAATCGTCTCCAAAAAATTTTCAAAGAATTACTCATCATTGCTATTTAAAATAATTAGACGAGCCAAAACTAAATACTACGAAGATAAATTTACCCAAACAAAGGACAACATTAAGAAAACATGGACCACAATTTCACAAAAATTGGGATCAAAGAAGAATTTAAATAACAAACCAACACTCCTGTCCGATAACGATGGTCAGCTTACAGTCTCTGATACTGCTATTGAGTTCAATAGGTTCTTCTCTTCCATTGGATCATCCCTTGCAAATGAGCAGTCTCCGTGGTGTAGTGGTAAGACACTCGCCTGGCGTTCCGCGAGCGCTATGTCATGGGTTCGTATCCTGGCCGGGGAGGATTTAATGGGCGCAATTCCTTAACTGTAGCCTCTGTTTAACGCAACAGTAAAATGTGTACTTGGATGAAAAAACGATTCTTCGCGGCAGGGGATCGTATTCCAGGGACCATAGGATTAAGGACTTGCCCGAAACGCTATGCGTACTAGTGGCTGTACAAGAATGTAACAACTCTTGTATATATCTAAAAAAAAAAAAAAAAAAAAAAAAAAAAAAAAAAAATATTCTATCTTCCAGTACTGATGTTCAGGACTATCTTACAGGTAGCTATCCACAGTCTCTGTACCTAACGCCTGCAAATTCCACTGATGTTAATGAGATAATCCTTTCCCTTAAAACCAAGTCTAGTGCCCTTGAGGAGATACCAACTTTAATCTACAAAAAAGCCTCCAGATCTCTAGCCCCTGCTATTGTATTGCTCTTCAACAAGTCACTTGAACTCCAAACCTTTTCAGATATTCTAAAAAAAGCGAGAGTAACGCCTGTCCACAAATGTGGTGATCTCACAGATGTTAACAACTACAGACCTATTTCAATCCTGCCTAACTTATCAAATATTTTTGAAAAACTAATCTACAAGCAGCTTTACTTTTATCTAGCCAAACACAATATACTTAGCTCTTGCCAATATGGCTTCAGACCCAAAAAAAGCACTAACGATGCACTTATTAGTATGATTAACTTAATTCATGCAGCTCTTGATAAAAGTGAGTTCCCTGTTGGGTTATTTGTGGACCTGCGTAAGGCTTTTGACACTGTCATCCACCAAAACCTTCTTCTTAAATTACATCATTATGGAGTCAGAGGTCACACCCTGCAATACCTGAAATCCTACCTTACTGACAGGCTCCAGTATGTTTCTGTGAATAATTCAATTTCTCCCACCCTACCCATCAACATTGGTGTTCCTCAGGGCAGCATACTTGGCCCTCTCCTCTTTCTCATCTTCATTAATGACCTTCCAAATGCCTCCCAACACCTCAAACCAATTCTATTTGCTGACGACACAACCTTCATTTACTCCAGTCCTGACCCCCTTGCTCTAAATGCCACAGTAAATACTGAGCTAAATAAAGTCCATCTTTGGCTAACTGCCAACAAACTCACCCTTAACATTGACAAAACTTTCTATATTCTGTTTGGCAATAAATCCTCTAATCAAATAAATCTCAAAATAAACAATACCCAAATTTGTAACAAATTAGATGGAAAATTCCTTGGCGTTCTCATTGATCACAAGCTGAATTTCCAGGGACACATTCTAAATATATCAAAAAATTTTCAAAAACTGTGGGCATTCTTTCTAAGATCAGATATTATGTACCCCACCCTGCCCTGGTGACTCTTTATTACTCCCTTATCTATCCATACCTCAACTATGGTATTTGTGCTTGGGGCTCTACTACCCAAAATCATTTACGTCCTCTAATTACTTAACACAAAGCTGCTATTAGGACAATATCCAACTCTGACCCCAGACATCATCTCTGAATATGTTAAATATTAAGTCACTGCACATTCTCTCATTTTTATTATACATACATAAAACGCTGAACTGTAATGCCAATCCTGACCTCAAAAGCTTCATTGAAGGTTGTAACAGAACCCATGAGCACCACACCAGAAATAAATACAGTTTTGATATTCCTAGAGTACGACTTAATCAAACTAGAAATGCTCTACAAATCAAAGGACCCAGAATGTGGAATGACCTTCCCAACCATGTTAAAGACTGTACCTCTCTCCACCAGTTTAAGATAAAAACTAAGCACTACCTAATAAATTCCCTGTAACCTACCTTACCCCTATATTGTCAACCCATGTCTGTTATTTTTTTTTTAATCAACGCTGTTTGTCGACCTATTGTATTTGTGCTGCTTTTTCAGTCATGTTCCCCCCTTCTTTTATCTTTATTTGTATTTGTTCCCAACACATTTTATTCTTTATGCTCAATTAGTATTAAGTTTTAGATATTAATGTTTTTCCTGCCCGAAGCGCATTGCGTAATAGTGGCTTTAGGCATTGTATGTACTAAGCTCTATCTATAAATCGATCCATTTATGTAAAATCACTTTATGTATGTACCTTACCTGAATAAACATATTTATTTTTATTTTTTTATTTTAGCTGGGCTACACCAGCCAGACAAACGTCTGGAACGAACAAGCTGGGCTACACCAGCCAGACAAACGTCTGGAACGAACAAGCTGGGCTACACCAGCCAGACAAACGTCTGGAACGAACAAGCTGGGCTACACCAGCCAGACGAACAAGCTGGGCTACACCAGCCAGACGAACAAGCTGGGCTACACCAGCCAGACGAACAAGCTAGGCTACACCAGCCAGACGAACAAGCTGGGCTACACCAGCCAGACGAACAAGCTGGGCTACACCAGCCAGACGAACAAGCTGGGCTACACCAGCCAGACGAACAAGCTGGGCTACACCAGCCAGACAAACGTCTGAGACGAACAAGCTGGGCTACACCAGCCAGACAAACGTCTGAGACGAACAAGCTGGGCTACACCAGCCAGACAAACGTCTGGGACGAACAAGCCGGGCGACACCGGCTGATGCAAAGGTAGCCTTTAGCAAGAAAACTTTGGGCCTACGCACCGGAGCACCGCCGCCACAAGGGCGTCTCCTGCCCATGGGTGAGAGGGAGAGGGACAGGAAGGAAGCGGAACACAACCCAAGGCAAGCGCTCCACGGAGCGCCATGCCACGTGGGTAATGCTGACCTTGGCATGGGGCCCTAGGGTCGGGCCCTAGGGACAAAGACAACTAAATAACCCGACCAGGAGGCGTCACCACCAAGGGTGACGCCAGGTCGCTCGCGGGGAGCCCGGCCGGGCACGCACGACCGAGCGCGTCACGAACCCTGGCCTCTAGGGGACGCATCATACCGTGTTCCAGGAAAGACGCCTGGGAGGGGAGGAAGGAAGCGAAGGGCACACCTGGGGCGAGTGCTCCACTTAGCTCCAAGCCTCGTGGGCGCCGCCTACCAGGCATGGGCCCCAAGGGCCGGGCCCCAGGGCACAGGACCACTGAAACCAGCCACGTGGCGTCACCGTAGAGGGCGACTCCAGTCCACAGTAGGGAGCCTGGCCGTGCACGCACGACCAACGCGGCACGAAACATGGCCCCTAGGGGCAAGCCTAGGGGACACAGCATACCAGGCTCTAGGAAAGACGCCTGGGAGGCAGGAAGGAAGCGAAGGGCACACCTGGGACGAGTGCTCCACCGACCTCCAGGCCACGAGAGCGCCGCCTACCGGGCGTGGGCCCCTAGGGCCGGGCCCCAGGGGCACAGGACCACCGAAACCTGGCCACGTGGCGTTGCCGCAGAGGGCGACGCCAGGCCTCTTGAAGGGAGCCTGGCCAAACACGCACGGCCGGGCGCGGCACGAACCAGGGCCCCTAGGGGCACGCCTAGGGAACACGACAGACCGGTGCCCCTAGTGCACGTCTGGGAGGAAGCGCTACCTGGCGCGGCCCGCACAGGCTCGGCGCAGAACACACACCGGCCCGGGCGTGCGTTCCGCAAGGCGCACCGCGCCTTGCGGAATGCGGTGCGCAATTGTCTCTTCCTTCCCCATCAGAAACTCCACCGCCTTTCGTCCTAAAGGCAGTGGCCATTTTTTATATTCCAAGAGTACGACTTAAGCAAACTAAAATGCTCTACAAATCAAGGGACCCAGAATGTGGAATTAATGACCTTCCCAACCATGTTAAAGACTGTACCTCTCTCAACCAGTTTAAGATAAAAACTAAGCACTACCTAATTAACTCCCTGTAACCTACCTTACCCCTATATTGTCAACCCATGTCTGTTTTTTTAAACTGCTGTTTGTCGACCAAATTGTACATTTGCTGTTTTTCTGCCATGTTCCCCCCTTTTTTATTTTCATATTTTCTCAGCACATTTATTTATTTATTTATTTATTTATTTATTTATTTATTTATTTATTTATTTATTTATTTATATACAAGAAGGTACATTGGGATTGAGAGGATACATAGCATAGTAATTACATTCTTGTAAAGCCACTAGTACGCGCAGCGTTTCGGGCAGGTCCTTAATCTAAGAAACTTATAAGTAGGTAAATACTTGCAAAATTTATACAAATGATAACAGTTACATCGCATGAAAAAATAAAAGACGAGAGAAAAATTGTAGGTATATTAAAGCACAAAGGCAGCTCAGAATGATTGCAATGACAGGTTGAATGGTAGTTTAACAAAACTTAGCAGGCACAATACAGCATATGGCTAGCACATAAAAGAAGATAGCAATGAACACAATGATAAAGTTGTTTGGGTTAAGTACATAAAGATTGGGAGATTGGATAACACTAGATACAGAGCAAATTTAAAGTTCAGTGTAGGAAACTACGAAGATGAAATTAGGTACTTTTTGGGTTTGTTTTCAAATGAGGCAAAAGTTTATTTATTTATTTATTTATTTATTTATTTATTTATTTATATACAAGAAGGTACATTGGGTTAGAGAGAATACATAGCATAGTATTTACAATCTTATAAAGCCACTGGTACGCGCAGCGTTTCGGGCAGGTCCTTAATCTAACAGATAATTTTAAGTACGTAAATTCTAGCAGAATTAATAAAATGATAACAGATACATTGCAAGAAAAAAATGAGATGAGAGAGAATAGTAAGTATATTAAAGAACATTGGTATATTAAAACAGTTTGACAGCTTTTCAATTCACAAGGGAGTGAGTTCCATAGACTATAGGTCCCTTAATTTGCATAGAGTGTTTACACAGATTAAGTTTGACCCCTGGGATACCAAAGAGATATTTATTTCTGGTGTTTTATTCTTTAATCTCAATTAGTATTAAGTTATAGTCTTTAGTGTTTTTCCTGCCTTAAACGCTTTGCGTAATAGTGGCTTTAGGCATTGTATGTACTAGCTCTATCTATAAATTCATCAATATTTGTATCACCCCCTTGTATGTATGTACTTTACCTGAATAAACATTTGAATTTTTGAATTTTGAATTTTTTTATATTATAAACAACAGAGGTCCCAGGACAGATCCTTGAGGCACTCCACTTACAACATTTTTCCACTCTGACTTAACCCCATTTATACTAACTCTCTGTTTCCTTTGGTATAGGCATGCCCTAATCCAGCTTAATATAGCACCCCCAATACCATGAGCCTCTATCTTTTTAATCAGTCTTTCATGTGGCACTGTATAAAAAATTTTGCTAAAGTCAAGGTACACATCACAATCCTTACCACTATCAACTGCCTCAACTATGCTGGAATAAAACGATGGCAAATTTGTTAAACATGAACGGCCATTTGTATAACCATTTTACAACTCATTTATTAATTTATGTTTTTCAAGATGAAGACGAATTGTATTTGCAGTTATCGATTCAAGTAACTTTCCCACAATGGACGTTAGGCTAATTAGCCTAACTTCCAATTGCTCTATCAATTGTTTGATCGACCAGTTTGACGCAAGTGATCTATCTCCTTTCTTAAAAATTAGTACCACATTAGCAACCTTCCATGACTCTGGCATTCTGCCTGATTCTGTTGATTTATTAAATATGGTAGACAGTGGCTCGCAAAGCTCCTCATTGCAGTCTTTAAGCACCCTGGCAAACACTTCATCCGGCCCTGGGGATTTGTTTGGTTTGAGTTTTACTATTTGTTTACTTAATTACATCCTCTCTGGCAACTGCTAAACTAATTAACCTGTCCTCGTCCCCACCTCAAAGACTTGTACTGCTGAAGGCATATTGTGCCTTCCAGGGCACGCCCTGCCCTGGTGACTCTCTATTACTCCCTTATCTATCCATATCTCAACTATGGTATTTGTGCTTGGGGCTCTACTACCCAAAATCACTTACGTCCTCTAATTACTCAACACAAAGCTGCTATTAGGACAATATCCAATTCTGGCCCCAGACATCACTCGGTACCCCTACTCAAATCCCTGAATATGTTAGACATTAAGTCACTGCACATTCTCTCATGTGTATTATACATATATAAAACGCTAAGCTGTAATGCCAATCCTGATCTCAAAAGCTTCATAGAAGGTTGTAACAGAACCCATGAGCACCACACCAGAAATAAATACAGTATTGATATTCCTAGAGTACGACTTAATCAAACCAGAAATGCTCTACAAATCAAGGGACCCAGAATGTGGAATGACCTTCCCAACCATGTTAAAGACTGTACCTCTCTCAACCAGTTTAAGATAAAAACGAAGCTATACCTAATAAATTCCCTGTAACCTACCTTACCCCTCTATTGTCAACCAATGTCTGTTTTTTTTTTTTTTTTTTTTAAAGAGCGCTGTTTGTCGACAGAATTGTATTTGTGCTGCTTTTTCAGCTATGTTTTCATTCCATGTTTTCATTTTACTCTTTATGCTCAATTATTATTAAGCTTTAGTCATTTAAGTTTTTTATGCCCGAAACGCTTTGCGTAATAGTGGCTTTAGGCATTGTATGTACTAGCTCTATCTATAAATCCATCACTCTTTGTAAAATATCTTGTATATATGTACCTTACCTAAATAAATATTTGATTTGATTTGATTTGAGTTTCTCAGCTCATCTTCTTTTAAACCATGAGGTGAAAGGCTTCATGAAAAGCTTCCTTCCATTGTTCCCGGTGAAGGTATAGCTAGGCTGGACCCGGATTCACAAAGCAGTTACGCAAGTACTTACGAACGTGTACATCTTTCCTCAATCTTTGACGGCTTTGTTTACATTTGTTAAACAGTTTACAAGCATGAAAACTTGCCAATCAACTGTTGTTATTGTTATAAACAGCCTCCTGGTGCTTCGGAGCTCATTAACTTTTTAATAATTGTAAATAAAGCCGCCAAAGATTGAGAAAAGATGGACAGGTTCGTAAGTGCTTGCGTAACTGCTTCGTGAATCTGGCCCCTGGCCTGTGTTGACCGCCATCTGTTGAGTGCATGATGCGGCCATCGTCGTGGCGTGGTAGGTCAGCCATCTTAACTCTTCTTCACTAAGCTTCCATTCTCTCAGGATGGTCACACATGTTGACTTTACTTTTATGGACTATATCAGTAGTATAAGAATCACATGTACATTAAATAAAATCGCTTGAACTTAAATTTGATCATAATAAAATAATGCATATAACGTGGTGGCGGCGTGGAACAGCAGTGCCTGGCCAGCCGCTGGAGGGTGAGGACGTTACTGCGCGCCGCTCAAGACAACGCTCAAGACGCCGCTCAAGACGCCGCTCAAGACGCCGCGCTCTCACGCTCCTGCTCAAGTAAGTGTTCCAAGTATTTGATGAGAAATTAAGCCTATATTTACTTGACATTTTGTGTGTAGTTGTGTATCAAAAGAATGGGTTGTCAGCAAGTATTAAGGTGCCTCTGGCTATCTTAAGACGCCCAGGGTTCGATTCCTGGTCGGGACTAAAGTACTGTAGTTGGCCAATTTTCCTTTCTCCTAATTCACCTGTTCACCAAGCTGTTAAATAGGTACCTGGGAGTATTGTTAGCAGAACCTTGCAGGCTGGCGGTGCTCACCTAGTTGTGCTTGCAGGGGTTGAACTTCGGCTCTTTAGACCCGCCTCTGTCAGTCAACTGGTGTACAGGTTCCTGAGCCTACTGGGCTCTTATCATATCAACATTTGAAACTGTGTATGGTGTCTGCCTCCACCATTTCACAGCCTAATGCATTCCATTTATTAACTATGACACTGACAAAATTATTTCTAAGTCATCTGTTGCTTATTTGGGGGCACAATTTCCAGGAGTGCCCCCTGGCTCCGCCCTGCCACCCCGGCCTGAATACTTGTCCACCCT